>NC_143505.1:59111500-59426166 GCF_051622355.1 Phaseolus vulgaris | reverse complement strand
ATAAAATTTGATTATGCAGCTTGGAGGGCCATTTTGGAAGGTTAAACTTGGTAGAAGGGATTCCAGCACTGGATTCTTTCAACTTGCAAGCAGTGGTGCTCTTCCATCTCCAGCTTCTTCCCTCGACACCCTTATCTCAAGCTTTAAAGATCAAGGCCTCTCTGCCAAGGACATGGTTGCCTTATCTGGTATATATGTCCTTCTTTTTTCTACTTTTGCCCTTAACTCTTCCATTGTGTGACACTGTGTATTATTGCTAATATCATTAAGAAACAACTTTTTCTGAAATGAAACAATTTTAAAAATATATTGATTAAATTACACTTCTAAACTGATGTCTCAATACTGATAAGAAGAAGAAAAAGTGAGAGAAATGTGAATAATATTAATATATAGATGAGTATTGTGACAAAAAGTAAAGTAAAGAAAAAGAAATTTCATAGTATAATACAGTATCTCTTTACTTAATAATTACATATGGTGGATTAGTGGACCTGATGTGACATTTAAACAACTACGTGCATGCATGTCATGCTCGTTCTCTAAGCTAAAGGCCATGTATGACTTCTGAACACAGAAGAGTCAAGTTAAAAGAAAAAGCATGTTTATTTGGTAATATTATATTACTGAAATTAGAGTACTCATCATGTTTATTTGATATTTTTTTTTTTCTGTGGTTTCAGGAGCACACACAATTGGGAAGGCAAGGTGTGCTGTTTATGGAAGTCGCATATACAATGAGAAAAACATTGAGAGTTTGTTTGCAAAGGCAAGGCAAAAGAACTGTCCAAGAAATAGTAATGGGACACCAAAGGACAACAATGTAGCACCACTAGAATTCAAAACTCCTAACCATTTTGACAACAACTACTACAAGAACCTCATCAACAAGAAGGGACTCCTTCATTCTGATCAAGTTCTCTTCGATGGAGGATCCACAGATTCACTTGTTAGAGCTTACAGCAACGATCAGAGGGCATTTGAGTCTGATTTTGTCACTGCAATGATTAAGATGGGAAACATCAAACCTTTAACAGGGTCAAATGGACAGATAAGGAGGCTTTGTGGAAGGCCTAATTAGAGGAGAAACAACAGATAAATTATAAAGTGTGTTTTTCTGTGTTTTACATGTACACCCAAAAGTGGGGGGAGTTCTTTTGTCAGTTCATCTTAAGGTGTTTTCCTGTGCCTTCAAATGTACTTTTGTTTGTTAAGTTCAGTTTCAATTTTAGTGTACACAGTTTCTGTAAGGAATTAATTGTATTTAAAGCATGTTTCTTACTTGTAATTTCACTTTAAGGATGTATACATACAAACAATTGTAATGTTTCAGAAAAAGTGATGAGATATGTTGTTTTTTATAAGAATTATACTTTTGGTGTGTATCAGTTTACTGAGTTAAATTATTTAGATGCTGCTAATGAAGATTGAAGAAAATTTTAAATTCAATAAAGTTGTGCAACTTAAGAAAAGTATAGGAGTAGAGGAATACAATTAAATGAAATGAAAGAACTCTTTCAATAAGGTGTGAGTTTTCTCAAATGGGCAAAATCATCACCAAATTGATATGGATTAGTAGTTGATATATTTTTAATTACAGCATTTCCTTTGTGATTAGAATTGAATTTTATTAAAATAGCCACTACAATAAAATAAAATCATGAAATAGAAATCAATTTTTAGATACCAAAATAAATAGTAACTAAATTAGAGACCATTTTAGAAACTAAATAAAAATTTGGTTTCTAAATTAGTTTCTATTACTGTTAACTAGTTTTTAAATTGGTATCTAATTAGCAACCAAAGTTTTAACTACCAATTATTTAGTTTCTTAATTTGGTCTCTAAAACCTTGGTTGCTAATTAGATACCAATTTAGAAACTATTTAACAATAATATAAATTAATTTAGAAACTAATTTTTTTTAGTTTCTAAAATGGTCTTTAATTTAGTTACTATTGCAACTAATTATTTTAATATCTAAAAATTGGTTTCTATTTCATGATTTTCTTGCATTGAGTTCTCTCTATTATAATTTCTATAAAACTCACAAATTAATTAACCCTTAATTAAAATTGTGTGCGAATAAGGATGTGTTTAAGTGGGTTTTTATTATTTAGTTTTAAGGATATTTTGAAAAATAATTTAGCAAAGAGAGTGGAAGAGAAAAAATGGAAAGAAAATGAATAATTAAAAATCCAAACAGCTTAAATATGTTTCGAGTTTTGTTTTAAAAGTTAAAAACAATATTATTTTTAAAAATCATTTTTAAATTCACATCATAGAAAAATTGTTTTTCTTATTTGATTCCATAAGATTGATGAGACCTGTTCCAACATATTGAATTATATCTATAGTCATGGACCCAATATATTTAAAGGAATCAATTAGAAGAATGGTCCAAAACTATATTTTCGAATTTCATAGTCATTACTAACTACTACATTTCAAATATTCTTTATAAAGGTTGCTACTACAAAACAAAAGGTTAGATTAAGAGTAGTCAATTACATCACAATTGACAAATCAATGACAAAAGAATATGTGACATAAAAAAGGTCATAAAAGTAAATAATTTTAATAGCTCATAAGAAAATAAATGACTAATATTATACATACATAACAAATCATGAACATTTTAAAATTTTCACTACTAAAAAAAATCATTAAATAAAAATCAATTTTAGAAAAATAAAAAATAATTATTACTATATTGATTAAATTAGATACTATTTTAGAGACTAGAAAAAATTATTGGTATCTAAATTAGTTTTTATTATTGATAAATAGTTTCTAGATTCATATCTAATTAACTACAAAGTTTTATCTACTAATTATTTAGATTCTAAAGTTGATAGCTAATTAGATACTAATTTAAAAACTATTTATCAATAATAGAAACTAATTTAAATATTAATATTTTTAAAAAAAATAATATCTAATTTATTCAATATAGTAACTAATTATTTTTTTTGTCTCTAAATATGGTTTTTATTTAATAATTGTTTTTAGTGTTTAAATCTTAATTTTTTATATGAAATAACTTACTTTATCATTACTCACTTTAAAAGGGCAGATTGATTTTTATAGGATACCTCAATTTCTTAAAATTAAATAATTTTTATTTAATATCAGTTAAATTAAATGCACTTAAATAGTTTGAAATGTCTTATTAAACCCAATGCCTGTTTATTTTAACCAACTTGGATAAAAAAGATTATAGAACAATTTGCAATCTAGTTGAAGAGAAAATAAGTAAGCATTAACTCTAAAACCGAAATAAAAGTCTCTTTTTGAAGTTCTTTTTGTTGAATTTTCAGATTCTTATTTTTATTGAGAAACTTGACCATTAATAAAATGATCAATATAAAGAAAAGTATCTCTTCCTTCTTAAAAAATACACTCAAACCCCAGGCAAAAGTTCCAATATATTGCTGCTGAAGAATAAAATATCCACAACTGCATATTGCAAGCAATTCAATCGGTTTAGCATAAAAATGCAACTCTTGTGTCGCTTTAACTGTTGATACTTATTTTACAACTTCTCTTTCTATTTTATTTCTTAATAAAGTAGTGGTGATAATTTTCAAATAATCTCATATTAATAGACTAACTCATGGATTGAATCACTAACTCAACCCTATTCGGTTCATGCATATGATAAAATAAATAAATTGTGGATGTCTGTATGTTTGATGAACCAAAACTCAAGAGAATGTAATAGACAGAAAGAATATGATTTTGGAAACAAAAACAACCAAACACAAAGCCTAATAAGTCCACAAGTATCAATTATTTTTTTTCTTCAAATGCTTGTTATATACCACCATCTAAGGAAGAACACAACGTCCAGATCTCTATCTCATTGAAAGGGATAATTAGGACATCACCAAACAAGCCAAATACAAGTATTTGTCCTCTTACATTTTGCCTTAGCTCAGTAACAGAACCCAGGAATTTTTGTTTCTTAAACAAAAGTTACACTTGCATCAAAGAGACGTGTGTCACATGAGGATACAATCAATCCTCCTCATACATACATATTGCTCCCCTCACGCCTTTACAAGCATGTGTAATAAAGAAAAAAAAAACGCCTTTCCGCATATTATGTGCACAATGGAGCGTATAATCTTACATGTTCTGTAAACTGATTCAAAAACTTTGGATGGCCCAACTGGTTGCAAAATTGAGATCAAGCTCTCCCACCACCACCATGTCTTTGGCTTCTAAATTGATTAAGGAGCGCAAGGGCCTAAACAGAAAAAGAAATCCATCATCTCTTTTTGTACCAAAAGAAATAAAATAAGGCAACTAAATTATTAAAACTTAAAGAACCCATACCTTTTCTTTGGCCCTTGGGGTGCCTGATTGTGACAATGCTACCAAAGGTGGCACGGCTCCTTCTTGGAGCACCTTGTTTAAATATCTGTGATTGTATGAGCATAGATGTAGAAGAGCCGCTGCAGCATTCTCCTTTCCTCTCACAGAACCCAACTCAATAACCTCAACCAAAACAGGAATCCCACCTTCATCACCAATTGCTGCTTTCCCTTCTGGTATTGTAGCAAGATTTGCTAAAACAGCCACAGCCTTGTCGACCATTCCAGCTGCTGGGTCCATTAACTCTACAAGGTGTTTCACAGCACCAGCTTGCACAATCCGGTCCTTGTTTTCATGAAATATGGAAAGATTAAACAAGGCAGTGGCAGCATCTTTCTTCCCCCTAGGGCTTCCGTTCCCCAACAAGTCAACCAGTGGTCTAATTGCCCCAGACCTCCCTATCCTGATTTTGTTTTCCTCAGTAACTGAGAGGCTGAAAAGAGTGGCAGCTGAATTTTCCTTGGCTTCTGAACTCCCTGTCTTAAGTACATGAATCAAAGGTTCAATTGCACCAGCATTTGCAATAGCAGCCTTGTTGTTATCATTGATTGATAAGTTAAGGAGTGCTGTAACAGAATTTTCCTGGATCATAGAATCAGTTGATTGCAGTAAATCAACTAATAGGCTAATCGCTCCACAATTTGAAATCACAATTCGGTTATCCATATTGTGCTTAGCAAGAAGGCGAAGTTCAGATGTTGCCTCTCTCTTAGCATCAAGAGAATCAATCTTTAGCTGCTCCACTAATTTCTGAACCTGGGTTTCAGCAGCAGAAAGAGCAGCTCTTGTTTCAATAGACACTACCCTAGGAACAAGCCACTCGGATGACCGTTGCCATATAGTTTGGCTTCGAGACCTTGGCACTGCTAATTGGGATGAAAACTCAGATTCTCTATGCCGAGTTGGCAAGGGAATAGCATCTTGCCCTGCATTCAATTCACCAAAAGCATCCCGACTGTGGACTGAACTGGTTGACAGCAGGGTATTGTTGATATCAGTAGTTCTAATATCAGCTTGAGATTGTTCTGAGCTCAAGGCATTTCTGGATGGGGATGTTAATGATTCACCAACTGAATCGACGCTCCCTTCATGTGAGCTGGCAGATCCATCATCTGAACCTGTGTGTGATATTCTTTCAAGATCCGCATATGGCTCATGAACCGTGCCATTTAAAGAACCACCTGGATTAGAAGAGTGATGCAATGTTGATGTTCGTTCTTGGTGGGGTTCACCACTAGTTATAGCAGGTGAATTCTTGATCAAACCAGACTCCATAGATCCATGAAAGGGAGATGGTTGATTTAAGTTTTTGTACTTAATGGGATCAGGGAGCTTCACATCATGTGTTTCACACCAGTTAGCAATTAATGCTTTTACAGTGTAGTTAGGTATTAGATTGGTGTGCACCAGAGTCTGACGTGTCTTTGGACAAATAGTAAGACCTAGGTCAATCCAGTTCTTGATGAAAGCCCGCTCATATGTTTGTCCAGATGCCACAATGACCGGATCTGTCATCAATTCCAAAGAGAGAGGACAGCAAAAATCAGCAGGTACCGGCACTGGGATAGAACTCTGAGCTTGCTTAAGCATAACAAGATGCTCATGCATTCGATTCACAACTGATATCATTTTATCAATATATTCAACTTCTGAAGTGTTTTCAATTTGTTCAGCCTTCTCCTTCAACTTTTCAAGGGATACAGCCTCAATCAGGACCTCTTGATTAGACCTTAGACCCAGGTGGTCAGCAATGTTTTCCAAGACCTCCAAACTTGGTCCTACACCTTCCAGTTGTTCCAAAATAGCTTTTTTAATGGTTGATGATGTTTCATTTCCCAAATTATCAGGGAGACATTGTGGCGAATCCTTCAGCTGTTGTAAAATGCTGACACCCAAGGCCTGAATTGTTGATACTAAGAGATCAACTTGATTAACCTAGAGAGTAAGAAAGAGGAAAGCGTGAGAACCAACACATACTTAATATACAATAATTAAGGCAAATAACATCTGTGATAAGCAGGCCTGAAAAAACAACTAGTTCATAATATACTTCTATACCAGATGAAATCCCAAGTTAAACAAATATACAGGCAAATTGTTCGCTCAAACCTCAGCACATCTTGTCTAACCAAGGCGTACAAGGATAATGCTATGTAGTTAGACTCAATAAAAACTATAATTCGGGTGAACATCTAGTACAAAGCAGAGGTTTGTTTAGGCACTGGGTCAACATAAAGAATACACGTAGACAACAATTAATGTGAGCAACTATAATATTTCTTTTTACATAACAGTATATAATCTATGATGTGGTAGTTTTGAGAGGAAAAAATAGGGTGGGAAAACCCTTGATTATAATATCGAGACAAATGAAACTTACAAAGTAAAACTTGCTAGATAATGGATGCCAGTTCAGAATAAGCTCCCTCAACTCATCAACTGCCGGACAAAGTTCCTCAAATAGTTTCCTAAGCACTTCATTAGAAGCTATATCTGAAAAATCAGTAGTATCAATAATTGGCTTCAACAGCTTAAGCATCTTCTCTGCCTTTTGATAATATTTTGATACAGGTTCTAACTTCATCTTTTCAGAAAATGATAAATGCAAAAATGAGGATATTGCATCAGATAGAACCTTCAACAAAGATATCTCCATAACACCTGCACTATTAACAGAAAAATTGTTCAGTTGTATATCATTAGGAAACCAGACACTGAAAAAAGAAAAGGAAAACTTTTATTTCTCATTTGAAAATGAACAGGCCGACGAGAAATATCTCTCATTCAAGGTTTCCCCTTTCTATGACAGATCTAATACTAAATACCCAGTTGATACAAAACAGAATGCAACTCCCTTCTATTCACGCTATTTAATTAACTGACTAACTAATTGTTCTACCTATTATTGTAATTATTAGTGTTCAAAATGTAATATTATTTTTTATTATTTCTCTTGTGTGTAGCTTTAGGGTTAGGGTTTTTGGCAAGTGTCTTGCCTCTTCTTTGTATCTTACATATACATCAATAAAATTCCAACAGTATAGGTTGAGTACACTGTTATTTTCAATCCTCTCACCTTCTCCTGACTTTGATCATGCTTGGCCTATTGCTCTTAGAAAAGGTATTCAATTTACTCGTAATCCATATCCTAGTTATAATTTTTGAAGTTATCGCCGTTTGTCCCCTTCATATTCCTCTATTGTTTTCTCCTTGTATACCATCATTGTTCTTAACAATGTTCATGAGGCACTTGATCACCCTGGATGGCAACAAGCCATGATTGATAAAAAGCATGCACTTGAACAGAGTGGTACTTGAGCGCTTGTACCTCTTCCTCCTAGTAAGAAGTTTGTGGGTTGTAGATGGGTTTATGTTGTTAAGGTATCCTACTGGTGAAGTAGATCGTAAGAAAGCTCGCCTAGTAGCTAAGGGATACACTTAGATTTATGATCTTGACTATTGTAATCTTTTTTCTCCTGTGGCTAAGATCATCATTTTTCGTGTTTTTCTTGATGTGGTCGGTTGTCATTTGCCATTGGCCTCTTCATCAGCTTGACATTAAGAATGTCTTTCTTCATGGTGATCTAGAGGAGGAGATTGACATGGAGCAACCTCTTGGATTTGTTGCTCAAGAGGAGTTTGGTGTATTTTGTAAATTACATTGGTCTCTCTTTGGCTTGAAGCAATCACCTTGAGTCTGGTTTGGTAAATTTAGTTATATTGTGCAGATTTTAGGACTGAAATAGAGCGAGGTAGGTCATTCAATGTTTTATTGTCATACTTCTTCTAAGAAGTATTTATCTTATGGTCTATGTTGATGATATTGTTATTACGGGAAATTATATCACTAGAATTTCTCAATTAAAAAAGCATTTATTCAGCCTTTTAGACCAAATATTTGGGCTATCTAAAATATTTGTTTGGTATTGAAGTGGCACAATCAAGAGAAGGTGTCATCACTTCACAAAGAAAATATGCTCTTCATATTTTGGAGAAGACAGACAAGCCCATCAATAGTCCTATGGACTCAAATCAAAAGTTAATGAGAGACCAAGATGAACTTTTCTCAAATCCAGAAAGATTTAGAAGGTTGATTGGGAAGCTCATTTATCTTACTATAAGAAGACCTGCTGTTTCTTTCCCAGTGGGAGTTGTGAGTCAATTTATGCAAAACCCCCCACATTGATGAATGGAATGTAGTGATTCGCATTCTGATATATGTAAAAGAGAACCCGGGACAGGGATTGTTGTATGAGAACAAGGGAAGTACTCAAGTCTTAGGGTATTGTGATGCAGATTGAGCTGGTTGTCCCATTGATAGGTGATCTACCATAGGATACTGTGTATTTCCTGGAGGGAACCTTGTATCTTGGAAAAGTAAGAAACAAAGTGTTGTTGTTGGATCTAGTGCAAAAGCTAAATATCAATCTAAGACCCTAGCTACATGTGAACTTGTATGGATTAATCAACTCCTTCAAGAGTTGAAATTTTGTGAAAATGAGCAAATGAAGTTGCATTGTGACAACCAAACAGCTCTTCATATTGTCTCCAGTCTGGTGTTTCATGAGAAAAATAAACATATAGATATTGATTGTCATTTTGTTAGAGAGAAGTTGTTGTCCAAGGATCTTATTACTGACTTTGTCAGCTCTAATACACAACTAGCAGACATTTTAACTAAATCTCTAGGAGGACCTACAATTCAATTTATATGTTCCAAGCTTGGTGATCCGATCTATATGCTCCAGCTTGAAGGGGAGTCTTGAAATCTAATGGTATTTTTTTTTTCTTGTGTGTGTACCCGACTTTAGGGTTAGGGTTTTAGGCGAGTGTCTTACCTCTTCTTTGTACCCTCCTATATACATAAAAAAAAGTCCAACAGTGTAGGTTGAATACACTGTTTCTTTTATTCCTTGCATATGTTCAAGTATTAGTATTTGGAATCTTTAACATATGTAAATCTGAAAGAACAACAATTTAATAGTTCCAGCTATTAAATTATATAGAATAACATCGGATTTGAGGAAACTATAAGATCTAATATAATAACAAACTGACAAGTCTTTAACACTATTAGCTAACTGATTGTGTGAAGACCTAACCATGTGTTAGTGAACTGTACATGACCTAATGATGCAATTAAATGCCAATTTAGAAAAACAACTTTTTAAGAAGAGGAAAAATGAAATTGCTGCAAGAGCAGGGGAAGAAGTGCATAATATTAGAGAGTAAAATTAATCAGTATGAAACTATTAGAACATTACAAGTAGAGTCTAAATAGCCAGTGAAAACATGAAAAAATTCAATGAAAATGAGAATATCAATGCATAAGATTGCAAAGTATAGTGTTAGTCAAATGGACCATTCAGTTTTACAAAAAACAGAGATCATTAAATAATTCATAATGCATTTTCCCACCCTGAAAAACTCTGATGCATAAATTCACTTGTACAAAAGATTTTAGTCAACTGAAATTCTGATACGAAGAGAAAAACCCACTCCTACTATATTCATGTCTTGCACATTGCCAACAAGGGACTCATGCATATTACCCATTGCATTTCCAATTTAGTGTTATCCATAGAAACTCTACATAATAAAGCTTTAAGATTTATTACTCGTACAGTATTACACTCTTGTGCACATGAGCAAATATCCGTTATCACTGGATAACAATAGAACTTGAAATGCTAGCTAAGTTAAGCTAAAAGTACAGTAGACTGACTTAACACAATTCCAATAATAATGGTAACAAAATCTTTTTCCCACCTGGTGAGGCTGACAATACAGATAAAACAACAACCTTGTGTTCTTCGAAAATCTAATTTTTCAAAATCGTCATTTAGATCTTTATCTTGTTTAATGGTTTCTCTTTATAGTATTCCTTGTTTTTTTCTCTTCCTTTATTAATTGGATTATCATTCATGGCTACATCAACTAAACATTTCTTCTTTGGGGCATTTATTGGTCTTCTCCAACACATGACTAAATCAACTATGGCAAGATCGTAATCTTTTCCTTAGCAAGTGCTACATCACATTCTTTTTTTTATCTTGCCTAAATCAACTATTGTCGTAAAAAGTCAAGAAAGTTGTACGTTAACAATTGATTAGACAACACAGCTAGTCTCTTCTACTAAGGCAAGGCACACACTATGTAATAACAACAAAGCACAACATAAGCAAAGTTAGACTCAATTCAACTCAATCAGGAAGAAGAAAAAAAGCATGCAAACACAGCTTGACTCCAAATTACTGATAAGTTGATAACCAGCGTAGTTTACTTGAGCTAGACCACAGGTACATTGCAGTTGGAAATATAAGGCCAATCAAAAGTTCTGAGTTTCAAGCAGAAAACACATCACTACACAACAGTGAATCAAACCAAGCAAGACCAACAAATTTCCAGATTAAAAAAAAATAAAGTGCTACAACAAATTTCCAGTTAAGCATGCAAACACAGCTTGACTCCAAAATGCTATAACCAATAACCAACACAAATCAAATGCAGCAACATATGCTCGATGAGAACAACTACAAACTCAACACTAACCCTTTTAGTGAAAATGCAACCTTTTTGTCCAAATGAAAGCACGATGTGGTGAAATAAGTTGCCAAATTCAAAATTATATATAAAAAATAGCCAATAATTGAGAGTTAAGAAACATGGGTTTTACCAAAAAAAGGGGTGGGGTTGAGAGGAGAAGTGGCAAATGGTTCCCAGTTGAAAGTAACAGAAGGAGAAGAATTGGTTGACAGCACCGCGGAAATGGGCTTTCCGGCAACCGTTGGAATGGGAGGAGCTTCAACGCGCAGTGGTGGCGCTAAAATAAATGTGGAATTTTGGGGAATTTGTATTCTTCTAACCTACACTTTGACTTGCATAGATGAATTATAGAAATAAAAGGTGTGAAAAGTAAATGATTATTGTTATAATAATGACATGTTTAAATTGTATATTCCGGGAACTTTCATGAGAAAAATAAAAACAAAAACTGCATATTAAATTTTTTGTATATAAATTAATTTATAAAATTATGTAATTTTTTGAAACTTATATATATACACATATATATTAAATTTTACATAAATTAATTTTAATTTATTAAGATATATTTTCTCATAAAGAAATTTATAAAATAAAACTCTATGTGTTTAAAAATAATCAGCTTTTGATTTTTCTTTTGATGGAACAGTGTTTATAACTGTGTGTGTATGAGGTATTTGAATATGAGTATTACATAATTAATATTTAGTAATGGGTCAAAGTTATTAAGTTGGAATATTAGTTTTTTCTTGACCAATGAGTGATTGTAAAACTAAACTTGTACACTTCTTCTAATAGATTTCCTATGAAAATGTTGACCACCAGTTATTTTAATATATATATATAATTTTTGTCAATTTTTTTTATCAGAATTTATATTTATAATAAGAATGTCCAAGTAACTTAAAACTTTTACATTAACTAAAATTATATTTACCTTTTCACATTTTAACAATCAAAGTAAAAAGTTATTTTCTTATTTGTAAAATTTGAAAATTAATGAGTTTTTAACAATTACTATTAGTTATTTCCTTTGTCCAAAAACAGACATTCATGAATGATTCACACTTGTTAACAAATTAGTTAAATTAATTAATAGTAATAAATCTATCTGTAATTGTAAATTTTTTTCTACATTTATCCTCATATAATTAATATAGACATGAAGAGATTATCCATAAAACTTATAATTCCATGTATTTTTATCCAAAAAATAGTTACTCTAAGGGATAATCATAGAAGAGTTTTATAAAAATATTTTAAAAAAAAACTCAATTTATGTATATTCTGTATTTGAATTTTTTATTTAATTAATGCTTTAAGTAACAGTTTAAAATAGTTATTTTGAATAGCTTAGATTTGTGAAACTCTTTTTTACACCTAATTGTGGTTATTTTAAAATATAGATCACATAAATAAAGGAATTTTTTTAAAAAATATCTTCTATAAGAACATTGTAGGACAGATGAATTTGGAGTTTTTATATTTTATTTTTGACGTAAAATATAAGGGTATTAAATTCTTGGAAAATTTTCCTTTAAATTCTTCCAAATTATCCGTCCCTTTTTTTTTTTTTTTTTAATTTGACCATATTATTGTGAAGAGATCTTCATGGTTTTGTTAAAAGTAAAATAAAAAATTATATTTGAAGAAAAATATCGTATTTGGAATTAGGAGTAGTGCTTCTATGCATCATTTATCCACCTTCATACAAATTTTAAAATTAATCTATTTTGGTAAATTAAATAAATATTGTACACTTTTCTGTAAATTTACCACAAAACATCTAGCACCACTGGTATATAATAATAGTAAGCATCGTTTCAAAAACTTAAAACTAAATTTCTACTAAATTTTTTTTATCATAATTCCTGTATTTATTTATTTTTATTCATACGTTAGTATTATTAGAAGGATATCTATCAGCATATAATATTCTCATTATTTTTACTCTAACTAGCGAATAAAAGAAAAAAAAATGTGTTTTCTTTATTTCCAAATTTAATCCATATGGTTTCAAATGAATATTCTTTAAGTTTTAGAAAAAAATATGTGGATTAAATTTAATCAGTCTTTTAATTATAAAACGATAAAAAAAATCCTTTAAACTGAGAAAACAGGTTAAACTCATATATTTTAAAGTTTAATTTTATTGTAAGAATACAGCTTTACTTTTTTTTCCTCAACAAAAAAAATTTAGTTTTTAAAATAAAATAATGTAAGCCATATACTCAATTCCTTCTACAATACTATTTACACTTTTATTTTCTTATCTAGAATATTTTTATTTTTATTTTTTTAATCTATTTTTATTTTTTTATCTAACATTCTTTAATTATTAATTTTCTATCTAACAACATTCAAAATAAATTAATTAATTAATTAAAAATAATTAATAATTTTAATTTTGAATAATTATAAAATCATGTAAATGTTAATCAATTTAATAATTAATAAATAAAAATGGTGAAAGACACAATCTGTCCTTTATCATCTTCCCACTTCGGAGTAAGCAGCAGTCACACAGTGACAATGGCCTCCATTTCTGTTTTAGCAAGATCATTTCTTTTCAACCATTCAACCAAACGCTTCTTGGGTACCTTCAAACCCCATTCTTCTCCCTTTCTTCTTCAATGGGCCACAAAAACCACAAAAACTACCTGCGCCCAACAGCAACCTCTCCGCAACGTCATTGAAATCCTCGAAGAACGCGGTCTGGTCGAGTCCATCACCAGCGACGCACTTCGGGCCGCGTGCTCCTCATCGGTCAAGGTCTACTGCGGCTTCGACCCCACCGCGGAGTCTTTGCACCTCGGCAACCTCCTCGGCATCATCGTGCTGTCCTGGTTCCACCGCTGCGGTCACCGCACGGTCGCGTTGATCGGGGGCGCCACCGCCCGCGTGGGCGACCCCTCAGGAAAATCCGTCGAAAGGCCCGTACTTGACCCCGAGTCCTTGGAGAAGAACACGGTGGGTATCTCCAACACCATTGAACGGATTCTGGGTCGCGGTCAAAATCCGAACTTGGATTCTGATTTTTCTGTTGTGATTATGAATAACTATGACTGGTGGAAGGAGTTTAGTTTGTTGGATTTTTTGAAAAGGGTGGGTAAGTTTGCTAGGGTGGGGTCTATGATTTCTAAGGAGAGTGTAAAGAAGAGGTTGGAATCAGAAGAAGGAATGAGTTTCACCGAGTTCACATATCAATTGTTGCAGGGCTATGATTTCTTGTACTTGTTTCAGAATGAGGGTGTACGTGTTCAGATTGGAGGTAGTGATCAATGGGGTAATATAACTGTTGGAACTGAATTGATTAGGAAGATATTGCAGGGGAAAGATGCGTATGGCTTGACATTCCCTCTTCTTTTGAAGAGTGATGGCACTAAGTTTGGAAAGTCTGAGGATGGTGCCATTTGGTTGTCTCCAACGTTTTTGTCTCCCTATAAGTTTTACCAGTATTTTTTTAGTATTCCTGATACTGATGTGATTAGGTTTTTGAGGATTCTTACATTTTTAGACATTGAGGAAATAGTTGCCTTGGAAAGGGAGATGATGAAGCCTGACTATGTGCCTAACACCGCACAGCAGAGGCTAGCTAAGGAAGTTACACTGTTTGTTCATGGGGAGGATGGTTTGGCTGAGGCTCTTCAAGCCACTGAGGCGTTGAAGCCGGGGTCAGGGACGAAGTTGGACTGGAAAAGTATTGAGGGGATTGCTGAGGATTTGCCATCTTGTTCTTTGCCTTATGAAGATGTTTTGAATCTGTCATTGGTGGATCTTTCGGTCTCTTCTGGTTTGTTTGAGAGTAAGTCTGCGGCAAGGAGGTTGTTAAAGCAAGGGGGGCTTTACTTAAATAATAGCAGAGTGGATAATGAAGGTAAGAGGATTGAGGCTGCGGATATAGTGGATGGGAAAGTTCTCCTGTTATCAGCTGGCAAAAAGAATAAGGTGCTGGTCAGAATAGCTTGAGAGTGTCTATTCAGTGCTGAGTATTTTTTGGAGACTGTTTATTTGCTCTGTGATTTTTTTGTACTTTTATGAAACCTTTGATTTCCCTGATACACATAAGCTTATTCTCTAAGTGTTGTTTTCTATTTAGAATCAGAGTTTCACCTCAACTTGTACTGGTTTGTAATGCAAACCTTTATTTCACGGGCTATTTAGGTGGGAATTCAATTTTGTTTAGAGAATAGCATCAAAAAATTTGTTTGGAGAATAACCCCTCTTATTCACATCCATTATTTAGTAAACATCGCAGGTGTGTGTACTTATGGATAATCTAACATTGAAGCTGTAAATTTTGAAGTTCAACATTTCTTGAATAGAAAATATTGGAAGTGAATACATTGTTAGTCATTGTTTAACAAATGCTAATTGCAGTGAGCATAAATTAGTGAACTCATTGGTCGTTGGTTGGGTGCAGTGGTCTTTTTTGCTGGAAGTCTTGATCTTTGGTATGTAACATTTTGATGTTTTGCCACATAATAAGTATTGCGTTTCTGACATGAGTAAAGCCTGGTTGAACAAGTTGAAGTTATTCTGGCTTTTAATTTGTGTGGCATATTGATATTGATGTCAACTTGTATGCTTATATCGAGAACCAGATGTAGCTGGTTTTACTACTGCTCAATGAGATCATCTTTGCAATGAAATGTTCTCTTATGTATATCGAATCATTAGACTGGTCAGTGCATCAAACACTAGCTTCTCATTTGAGCCCTCCCTAAATTTGAAAACTTTTCTGGCTTAATGGCTGCTTCAAAGATGTTGTTCTATTGTATGACATTGAATAGCTTTTGTTCTGACCGATTAGGGAGCTACAACTTCGTGGATGACATAATGGACAATGAAACTAAAAATTCATTAGCACAATAACATTCAATCATCCCAGAATAGCATTTTGACTGTTATTTTTTACATTTCATTTGATCATTCGTGTACTAAAATGTTTGGAATGACTTCTTAATAAGAATGAAATCTTAATATAGTGACAGTGTCAATAGTCGATATCAAAATTGCCACGGATCAAAACCATAAGTTAAAGGGTTAACTTGAGTGCTACTTCAAAATAATTTAAAGTAGTTCCTCACCTTATTTTGCTCATCTTATAATGTGTTAGTAATAGACTTTTCGACTAAAAGTATTAATAACAGGCTATTTTTTTTCCCACATGAATAGAGGCATAGAGCTAAGATTTATTACAGTTTTAGTGCTTTGAAAAAAATATTCCATGAAAACATAAATCTAAAACGATAAATAAATCAGAAATCATTTATAGAAAACTTGCAGTTAATATTTTTCAATTCACCAGTCAGTATATAATGATTCAATAGTATTGGAAGTAATTCAATAAGATCTAAATCACACAGACAATAATGTAGTTAAATTTGGTGACATTCCAAATCATCAAACCATGTTGAAGCTGCAGTGGGCAATTCTTTCTTCAACATGCCTCGAAATAATCAGGTCTCAAACAATAATTTCAATGCAATTGGTTCTTCTTTGTCAACAATCCTTACAAATCTCGTGTAGGATTTTACACACACAAGTCAAGATGAAGTATTTCAAGTAAATATATTATAAATATTTATTTTTGTACTTGATTTATAATGAGATAATGCAATAATTTAATTATGTGCAAGGAAATATAAAATAAAAATTCAAGACTTAACACAGTCTTAATAATTTTGAGATTAAAAAAAATAATGGAGTGCATTCCCAAAATCTTATGTAAGAAGATATTAAGTTAAAATCCCAAAGGAAAATATAAATAAGTTTATATATATAATGGAGATAATGAGGTTAAAATGATTCATTTTTTGTTTTAATTCTAATATATTTTTTATACAAAAATATTATTCTTATGAGTTTTAATTATATAAATTTAATATTTATACAAACTAAAATACTAGTTTAGTCAAGATGTATTCAGATTATAAAAATTCTTACTCTATTATATTCTTATTGAATTATATATTATATTGTATAGCCGATTCTTTTTTTCTTTCTTAAAATAATGAAAAAGTTTCTCGGAACATGTCTCTGTCTTTTCATTTTTTGTTGTTGTGTAAGCTCAGCATCAGTGTTTTCCTGTTCCCAGAAGCTGAAATAGTAGCAAAACGAACTTTGGTCTCTCTCACTGAAACCAACCAAACACAAAAAGAACACAATCTTTTCAGTAACGTTGGTGTCAACAAACAAAAAATGTCATTGGCAAGAAGATTAAGGTATTATCTCTCTCTTTCCATTCCCAAATTTCATCCTTTCCTTCAAAACCCCATTTCCCTTCTTTGCTTCCCTTCACCCTCTACTCTCCACTCTCACTCTCAGCCCCCACTCATTAACCATCTTGATGATGCTTTTTTCCATTTCAATCACATGCTGCATATGCATCCTACCCCACCCATCTTCCAATTTAACAAGATTTTAAGTTCCTTTGTGAATTCTAAGCATTACCCCACTACTATTTCTCTCTATAAGCAAATGGAGTTCACTGGAATTGTGCCTGACTTTTTCACTTTGAACATATTGGTTAACTGTTTCTGCCACTTAGGTCAAATGGCCTTCGCTTTCTCTGTGGTGGGCAAGATTCTCAAACTGGGTCATCACCCAACAACCATAACCTTGAACACTCTCATGAAGGGTCTGTGTCTTAAGGGTGAGGTCAACAAAGCGCTGAATTTTCATGACAAGGTATTAGCACAAGGGTTTCGGCTAGATGAGATTAGTTATGGGATTTTGATCAATGGGGTGTGTAAAATAGGAGAAACAAGAGCTGGCATTCGGTTGTTGAGAATGATTGAAGGAGGGTCTATTAAGCCTAATTTAATAATGTACAGCACAATCATTGATAGTCTATGCAAAGATAACCTTGTTAATGAGGCTTGTGATTTATATTCAGAAATGGTTGTCAAGGGAATTTCTCCTGATGTTGTCACTTACACTAGTCTAATATATGGCTTTTGCATTGTGGGTCAACTAATCAAAGCAATTGGATTGTTAAATGAAATGGTATTGAAAAACATTAAACCAGATATTTATACCTATAGTATATTGATTGATGCTTTATGTAAGGAAGGAAAGGTAAAAGAAACTAGAAATGTGTTAGCTGTGATGGTGAAAGCATGTTTGAAACCTGATGTTATTGTTTGGAGTACTTTAATGGATGGGTATTTCTTAGTTAATGAAGTGAAGCATGCAAAACATGTATTCTACACTATGACCCTAATGGGAGTAACTCCTGATGTTCACTGCTATAGTATCATGATTCATGGACTGTGTAAGATTAAAAGAGTGGATGATGCCATGAATCTTTTTCAAGAAATGCATCAGAAAAACATGGTTCCTGATACAGTGACTTATACTTCTCTTATTGCTGGTTTGTGCAAATCAGGAAGAATCTCTTATGTTTGGGATCTTATTGATGAGATGCATGATACAGGTCAACCTCTTGATGTAATCACTTATAATAACTTAATAGATGCTTTATGCAAAAATCGTCATCTTGACAAAGCAATTGAGTTCTTCAACAAAATGAAAGACCGGGGAATTCGGCCAAATGTGTACACATTCACTATACTTCTTGATGGACTTTGTAAATGTGGAAAACTTAAGAATGCACTAGAGGTTTTTCTAGATCATTTGACTAAAGGCTATTGTTTAAATGCCAAAACATATACTGTTATGATCAATGGGCTGTGTAAAGAGGGCTTGCTTGATGAAGCATCGGCCTTATGGTCAAAAATGGAAGACAATGGTTGCATTCCAGATGCTGTGACTTTTGAAATAATGATTCGTGCTTTTTTTGAAGAAGATGAAAATGATAAGGCAGAGAAACTTCTATATGAAATGATTGCTAGAGGCCTATTGTAAGAGTAAACTAGGTGAGATTCTTTCTAGTGACACATGCTATTTGAATTTGGTGAGAATCAAGTAATATTTATATCTTTTGATAGTTTCACATAACGTGTAATGAGCTTGTGTGACATTACTTTTTATTAGAAGTCATAGGTTGTTACATTTATTTTCATATCCTAACAACAGGAATCATTGATTTTTTTTGGAGTCTTATATAGCTACATTTTTCCTTCCCAATGTTCTGTCTATTTGCTGAGACTACTTTTATGGATTTTCAATCACTGTTAACAATTAGTGTTTTAGATAACAAATCAAGCTGAAGCTGAGATGATTATTTGGAATAGCTTTATACTGCTGAACTAATAGAACTTATTATGAATGCTAAGAATTACATAAGGTGTGCAATTACTTCAGACAATGAAGTCATATGTAGTACAAACATTGAAGTGCTCAGAAGTTAGACGAACACAAAAAGAGATGCTTGCCAAGACCTTGGTATGCTTGTTCAAATAAAGACAGTTAATTAATTGGAAATTTTTCAACTTTCCCCTGGATTATCTATACTATGCAGACAAAATAACTTAAAAAGTCACAGATAAAGGTCACTAGAAATTAAGAACGTCATTAGACTTTCTGCATATCTATAACAGTTTTATTTTTGTTCCTTTTTGTTCCTTTTCATTTGTGTAGTGATACTTTCTATGTTAGATAAGTAAGGACTTTTGTGTTAGTTTTACTGTTTTTGTTATGTAGACTTTTTATTGCTACTATGGTAGATACATGCAGGGTTATTAAAAACAAAATGCATATTCTGTGGGACCTGCAACCTCAAGAAATAAAAGCACAAAATAACCCTCACACAACATAGCAATGAGCTCTGTCTTTCATCTTTGAAGCAATACAAATTAATTGTGAAGAAACAACCTTCAAGCTTTTACTTCATTCTTTTAAGTCATGTTTATTTTTACCATAATTTGTTTCACTATCTATTGAGTAAAAATAAGAAAGTTAAGTAACATAAAAAAATATTCACAAATTTACTATGTTAAAATTTTATTAAGTTTGAGCCATAACTTAATAGTACTGAATCTCTAGGCTAAATCTACCTTCTTGAAGGACAACATATACATTATATACAATCCATAACAATTATCACTGTAATTTTTTATTAAATTATTTTTAGTCTTGAGTTTCGATTTTAATGATTTCTTTTCTGTTTTAGTTCCATTATAATTTAAATTTTGATTATTATAAAATATATATTTTCGTTTTTATCTCTTTAAAATTTGAAACTATTATTTTTATCCCATTATTCATTTCAAGATAGATAATTAATGCTTACTCTAGGGATTAAAAACATTTCCAAACATATCATTACTGACAAATTATAAGACCAGATTATACAATTTTAAGAAAAATAACTGCATAAATAAAATACAACTGCATATAGTTTACTTAAAAGTTATAATACTTATAATTTTGATAACTTGTAAAAAATAAATTGAACTTTTAGAAAAGTAAATGTAATTATAACAAAATAATATTTTTTCCATTTAAACATAATTTATATTATACTTTACCCTTATGAAATCCTACTCTTGAATGCATGCTAACTTCAAAAATACATTTGAATCTTAAATCTTTTTCCGAAACAATCAAGAATCTGTTTAAGGGACCATGTTAAAATCCAATCCATCCAAATTATAACATTTGTTTTTGGATAAAGCAAAGAATATAGTGATAACCTGTTAATTACTAAACTTAACATAAGATATATGCTATGATTAAAAGGTTGAGCATATAAGGAATTTGGCTAACACCCTCTTGTCCTTTAGGTTAATTATTGGAGACCAAGTTGCAGATGATTATTCCATGTGAGAACTCATTAATGCAAAGCAAGTTTTGAGCTGTCCCTGTCACTGGGAAGGACCTCTCTGATTAACTACTGTGACACAGCTAAACTAATATCCATGTGAAAGCTTGATTAGATATGTATCTTTGACTTTTAATCACATATATATAGATCCAAAGACCTATCATTAATATAGATCTATGTGTCTGGGAATCCTCACAAGCACATAATTTATCTTTTTCTGACATTTAATACCACATTAGAACTTGTCAATCCTACATAAATGTCATATCAGTTTGATAACATTTTTTAATCCATATTATTAGTTAAAATATTGCATGATTTACCACCAAGTCGCCCAACTAGCTTGAATTGCGTGCTATAAAACTATTTCTTGCTTTCACTTCTCAAAAAAACTGAATAAAGAACACCAAATTCTCTTGCCTTGTTGATGGGGTGTTTGACATGATACACAATATGCTTGTATGAAGCTTCTGAAGTTTTGAATATTAAGTGAACTATTAAGTAATAGTAAACTGAACAATAACTAATTAATGGCCATGTTGAGCCAACGATGCGAATATTTCAAGCAACGGTGACAAAACCAAGTTCGATCTGCGTCATAATCCATACGCATCTTTCCTTCAAACTATCACACAATATAAATATTAAAAATGGAGCATTCTATACATGTGTATTACCTATCTTTTTTATTTATTAAAATTTTCTAGTTCACACTATCTCAGGTTGAGTTTCACACGTCAAAGGAATCGAATGCTTTCATAGGTTACCAGATTTTGTTGGTGGAAAGATTGACTTAGATTGCATACCCTTTACTTGCACTGAACAACTTTAATTACACTGCAAGCAAACGATTCCACCATTCCTTTTTTTTTCTTTGATTCTTTGGTGTTCAACGTTAAAGGTGGTTCTCAGTTAAGCTTGGTTATGCATGAGAGAGGTTACTACTGATTCGAGCATTGGCTTAAATCAGTCTTGTACTATTTTATATCATAGTTGAGTTATTTGATGTCATGAGTATAACTTTTGGCTCGACCCAAAAGCTGCTTAATTCTCTCTTTTGGCTACTGAAATGAAACTGAAGAACTATTTTATTCTAGATTACACTACGTGCTAGCAACTATTGCCGCTAACAGATAATCAATCTTTCTATTGTTCTATTATTCTACCTAACTTTTTTTTGGTGATCACATAAGATTCCAATACCACCATGCCTAACTATCACACTTTTTGAAAGAAAAGGTTATATCACAGTATATATGTCTCTTTTTTCTTATATCAGTGGAATAGGAAATAACTATATATACTTTGAGTGACTTGTTAGTTATCACTCTTTTGCCTAACTAATCTTTGCTATCAGTGGTTATAATTTGGCTAAGTTTAGCTACATTCCTCAAGCATTTAATTCAACAAAAAGACCCAGAAAAAGCTTTGTTTTTCTTTTTCTATTATATATAGAGAGAGAGATGTGGAGTGACAGATTTTTTTTTTTCGTATGTACTAAGACTGATAAAGTTTGAGAATCTAATTAAAACGAGAAAAGGGTTTAATATATATTCTTAGATCTATATATATATATATATGACGTTTAACTTCACATGGGAACAGGAACTATAACACAGGCACCGTACCTTGTCTCCCTTTTAAGAAGTTAAATCTTTCACATCCTTTAAATCTGCAGCTGGCACAGACTCGTGAGTGAGTTATTTAAGCTTGAGTCAAATGGAGATATATTCCCCCCACGTGCAGTGGCCAATTGTTCAAGGCTATACTTCATCTCTTCATGTGATCTTCAGCGCCAATTCTATAATAAAATCATAGTTCTCAGAGCATCAACCGTTTCTCATTGTATTCTTTATGCTTTTGCTTTCTGCTTTTACCTACATCTACACTTTCCTGTTGACTTAATTTATTCACTTTTTTCTCCATTTCAATCTTTTACATCAGTTTGAACCTTTCTTGAAGATTAATACTGTTTCAAAAGGAAAGATATGGTCTTACAAGCCATGAAATTTTACAATCTAGTTACCTGGTAAAAGTAAATTTGATGCCTATATCCTACACTTTGAATGTAGCAGTCTTACAAATGAAGACAAACCAAGCATAAATAGAAGTTATATAAAAGTAAAAATCATAATGTTTGAGAAAAAGAACATCAAAAGAGTAGAAAATACCACTAAATGCATATGAATACGTGATGGGGTTTCCCGTTCCCATAATTAGCTCTAGATGACCAAGTGATACATTCTACTCTATTGAGAAAAACATGATTATTCCTACATCAAATGAATAGTAAACAAATGGACCTAAACAAAGTATGGGACATTTTCAGTGGTGGAAATGGATCCAAGGCTCATTGAGCTTTTAGGAGTGTACACAGAAGAAGTTGAAGATGAAGAGAAGGATGAAAGGATAACAGAAGGAGAAGGCAATGGTTTTAGTGGAGGAGCAGGCAATTGTTTTGGTAGAGGAGGAGGAGGAAGTTGAGAAAGACCTTGTGGTTGTGAGTTTGCGGGAATTGCTGCTGATATTGCATCAGCTGAAGAAACCAAAGCTGCATGATTAGAAGAAATGAGACTCGCAGCTTCTCTATATTTGTATTTTAGTATCTCTTCCCTTATTGCATTTAGTTCTGCTTGTAAAGATTGAACTTGTTGCTGCAAAGCTGATATTGCACCCATGCATCCGTATACAGGATCTCTTAGCCTCAGGTTAGCTTCGTAAACAAGGCTATTTGCTGCATCAGCTCTTTGGCCCTCTGGAACCTCCTACACACAAAAATAAAATTTGAAAACAAATCAGTTTTCACTTCAATAAGAACAGTGAATCCAATTGAAGAGAAAAAAAAAAGAGTAACCATTCTGGTGAGTGACCAACCAGAAGCATCTTGGAGACATTGCTTGCACCAAACACTTTGTGAACGGCTACAAACTTTTGAGGCTCGTGTGGTGAAAAATAAGGAGAGAAAGGGCATTCTTCAGCACACCTTCTTCTCAGAAGCTTGCATGCAGCACAAGGGGTTACTGTGTTTAAGGTTATCCCAGGAATTGGACCATAGAAATGCTTCCTTCCCATTTGAGAAGATGCTTCTACCTCTGCTCTGATTTTTGTTATCTCATCTAATCTATCTTTGGGAAAAATACAAAAAACTGCATGTTAAAACCATGAGTCTGTAAAGAAATATATTGGGTGGTGTAAGAGCATGATGCCCTCAGCACCATCACCAGAAACCAAAAACATGGTTAAAACTGTGATATGAATGGTATGCTACTAATTTCAGCTCATGAGTAAGTTGGTTCTTTAGAGAGCAAGAAAATTGATGTCTATTTTTCTAACATTTACCTATCTCTTGATGTCCAAACATGCCTTTTGATTTTCTTGATCAAAGTGTGTTGAGAGGGAGAAAGATTTTGTTTCATACACAGACACAAACAAGATGAGAGAAAAGGCAGGGAAACAAGTCCTTAAAAGGCAAGGTCAATGGAATTATCAGAAGAAAAGAAGTTTGAGATCATATGGATTTTTTTAAAAGAAATATTTAATTAAGGGGAAGGAGAAAACAAAAACAAAATGATTAGGTTGCATTAACCATTTAAAGAGAGAGAAGTAGCACTCTTTGTGAATAGCTTGCACACGTGTTAGTTCTATTGGAAACTGAGAATTTGACTTTGGAAAAATAATACAAGAAACATCAATGTCAGAATACTCAGCAATTGAGTTTTTGTCATAAAAATTATTGGAGAACTATGGGCTGCAAAGTGGTGTGCTTCTTTTTCTTGGTTGTGTTGTATTTGTCACAAAAGTTTTCAAGTAGGAGCCATGTTTGAGGGACCAATTACATTAAAAGATTGCAATTCTTAACTATCTTTGGTCATTTTCTTCCCTTCAACTCTGAAAGTTTAAATTGAAGGAGCAGAAAATTTCAGTTCAGACAATGAAAGATAGAGAACTTCAATCAAACAGATTATGTATTGCACGGACTCACTATCACCATCACCTCTCACATACACACCTTTTTCACCCAAAGTACAAAAGAAGTTAAAAAATATTTAAATAATTTTTTTGAAAATTTCCTCATCATTAAGAACTTTAAAAAAAATGACAATTGTAAAAGAATACTAACCAATCTTGCTTTGGTTTCTCCCCCACAAGGGAGTGATTGCAAAAATATATAATATAATCCTTAATTATTTTTTAAATGTATGTATTGTTTTAAATTAAAATACAATTAATAACTTAATATATAAATTATTTAAAAAGATGTGTAAACTAAAATTGTAAAAAATATTGTAGCGAGTCATTCACAAGTTATCCAAACCTTGTAAAATAAAGATAAATGTTTAGATTAATGTATGCAAACTTATATACAAGAGCTACTTACTAATTGATTAAGTGCACAAGTTTAATTGATTACGAAAATTATCTAACCGATTACAAGAAAATGCATAATCGATTAAAGTAAGGGGTATAATCAATTATGGACTCAAATGTAATTGATTATACCGTTTTAGTTTCACATATTCATGATATCCACGTTGTAAACTCATACAACTTTAAATGGGTTTTTTTCTTTCTTTCATAGACTCACATATACACATATGCTCAAATCCAACAATCATCTCACTATGGTCACAATGTCAACCCAAACTTCAATCTATTTATCAGCACATGCATTTTATTTATTTAATATTTTCCAAGCCATAATCAATTATGGTCTCTATTGTAACTAAATAAAAAAGTGTTCTTAATCGGTTATTCAGTTATGACCACATGTTCTAATCTTCACCAAATTCATGGAAATTGCATGCAATGACATATTCGTAATTGATCTTTCTCAATTAACATCCCACTCCTCCCCTCTCCCTTTTCTTTCTACACAAATTACCTCAAATTCTCCATACCAAACTGCTAGAGTGACCAACATTTCTTAATCCCAAATCTTCTTGCAAAGCGCAACAACCCCATTGAAATAAATGGTAAGAGTTATGAAAAGAATGAAAAGATAAGTCTCATTTTTTATTTCACAACTTTGCTCCTCTCTTTAACACAATTGTACATATTTTATACATTGACAATGAAATAAGTTAAAGGAATTCACTTTCAATAAGGTTAAAAACTTAGACTTTCGATAATCAACCTTTCATTTTTATTATTAATGTTACCAAAACTAATAAGGAAAAAATATTTTTCAATAACGATTATATCTTGAAATTAAGATTTAATTTTTTGAAGCATGAATTTAAAATATGTTATACTTTTTCAATTTAATTTTTAATTTCCATTTTTTATTATAATTTAATTTTCTTAAAATTAGTATATGAAAAAAAAGTTGAACATGGTTTGTAATTAATTATTCAAATAAATTAGATTTCGTTTTTAAGTAATATTTTAATATTTGTTCAGTTTTATAACATTTTTATTAAATTTTAACTATGAATATTTTGATAATTTATTATATTATTTATTTTATGTTATCACATTAATTAAATTTACCACAAATTTTCACTCATTTTTTTAATCTATTTTAAATTTAAACAATTTTATTTTTCATCCTATTTTACTTTCTTTCTCTCTTTTTTCTTTTTCACTTTCTCCTATACAGTGATTTTTGTATACTAATAGTGTTAGTTCTTTTAGTTTGTGGTTTCACTGTTTATGTGGTTAATTTTCTTCAGATTCCACTTAGTACAACAAATCAGTCAACAAATATGGAGTGAAACTTTTTAAATTTAAGAAATTGAATAAAAAAAAGAAAACAAAAGAAGGGTCAAATTAACCTGTACTATAGTAGAAAATTAAAATTTAAAAATATAAAAAGGGTTAAAGATTCAACTGTGAAGCATGGAAGACAAAAAAACACAATATAAGCACAATTTCTGGGAAAGGGAACATAGAAATTAATTATTCAGCTGTGGGAAGGGGAGAACAGCAAGGCTAAAACATCTTTGTCCCAGGTTTTAGGTCTATGCTCCTATATTTTGTTTGACACAATCAATGAACCATCAATTTACTTCCTCATAATCAAATCATCATTAATTATTGCCAAAACACACACTTTTTCCTCAAAGTCGGCACTTTGCAATTTGAATTTTCACAATTATTTGAATCACTTTAGATCATACCTACAACAATATCAAAGTCAAACCCATTTTTATTACTTTGGATGGATTCTATTTTTTAATACAAATTAAGATCTTAAACAAACCAACTGGATAAAAAAATTATTTGTTTCAATTTGGATCAATTAGTTCTTGTTTTAAGAAAAAAAAAATGCATAAATTTATATATAATTTTTCAGTAAAAAAGGTAAAATAAACGTTTTTATAATATAATAGACTCATACAAACTAGATAAAAGTAAAATTTATGAAAACATTTATATAATTATATCATGAAACCTTACTATTCCATTCCTCTTTTAACATTATATTTGTTTCAGACAATTTATTGTTTACACATAAAGATAGGTGTTAATTTTTATGTTTGTATCGATGATTGGACGTGATATTTCTTCCTCCCACTCATTAAAGTTTTACTTACACCCTATCAAATATATGAAATGACTAAATATTTAATTTAATTTATTTTCTAGAGTAAATTTGGAAAGATTATTTTGAAAAATACATTATGAAACGTATTGTATATATTTTGAAAATTTTATAATATAGAAAAAGCTTCCAAAAAAATAATAAAAAAGTCATTTAAAAAAGGGTAAATCAGTGTTTTTGGAAAATTGTTGGACTGCAAGAAGAATTTTGATAGGGTGTAGAAAGAAATTTGTTTTGAACGGATTAAAAGAAGGCTAGGATGAGACTTGAAACCCACGAGAAACTGAGAAGAGGAGAAAATTAGACATTTACAACTTTACTTTGGATCATTGTGTTATAACATGTTGCCACTTGTTGCATAGTTTCAATACTTATATGCAACTTTAAGCATCAATATCTTTATTTGGAAATTCATAAATTGCATTCCTTTATATATTGTAGAAAAAGGATTATGTCTCATTCATAATTACGAACCTCTTTTATACTATTAATGATATAATTGTTATTTTTTTAAAAAAGATTTTAAGGTAGTTTATATTTATTTCAAATTTAAAAAGTATCAAAAAAAAATGAAAAAAAATATAACAAAAACATGTTATATAAAAATATTTTGGTGCATGTAATAATATATATATATATATCAAAATAATTAATATTTTTATTCACTATTAATTTGAACTGCTCTTATCATTTTAATCATGCTTGTTTTTTTTTTAATTTGAATTTAAATAAATTTAAATTAATTGAATATTAGTTTGATATCGATGATTTTGATTTCATGTAAAATAAATATTAATAAAATAATTTAAATTTATATAGAAGTATAAAATTATATTAAAAATGTAATTATTCTTTAAATTTATGTAATTTTATAAAATGTTATTGATAAAATGAAGAAATAGATGTTATAAATGTTGTTAATTTGGACACACAAAGAAATATGCAAGTCTTGTAAATTAAAAGTAGAGACAAAGATTGCTAAGAATCAATTAGAAGAGAAAAAACGATTTTCAATGTCATATTTTACATCAGACAACTCTACAAAAGATCATTTTTTTATTCAAAAATATATAAACGATATAATATGATTTTGATATCTTTAAAAAGCAAAACAAAGTGTTATATTCAAAGTCAAAATTGAGAATGAGCACAAGAAGAATGAATAGTTGTAATATAAAAATAATTAAATAAAAATTGATTTAAAAAAATAAAAAACAATTAATTACTATATTAATAATAAAATAATATTTAATTTTAGAGACAAAAAATAATTATATTTTATAAATTAAAAAATTATTAATATTTAAAATAGTTGTTAATATTAATAAAAAATTATCAAGTAAATTTTAAATTTGTATTTATCATTCTTTATTAAAATTTTATCTATTAACTACTTTAAATTCTAAATTAATTACTTTAAAATCAACATTATTTTCAGAAACTCCATACTTCTGCCGTTGCAATTTTTGGAGATGTAAAGCTGATGCTATTTACTGTTAGCATCTGTTTTTACCCGACTATAATAAAATATTTTCTTGTAGCCTAAAATTTACATGAAATGGTAGATTATTATCTTCATAGGAGTATTATTTTTATCATGGGGCACACAAGATATTATTATCAAATGCACCAAAATGTTATAGACATTTAAAGGACAAATTGAATGAATAGAAGTACATGATAAATAATAATGAAAAAAAAAATAAAGAAAAAGAATACAAACATTAAGTAGAGAATTGGATAAGGTGATAATTGAAATTGAAATTGAAATTAAATTTGCTTGTTAAACAAAATGACTTTAGAAATGAGTTACGAATACATTATTTGTAAATTCTCTTTTAAAAAAATATTGAATTTTTACTTTAAACTATTTTGGAAAATTTGAGAAAAAGAAATACAGAGAAGATCTTCACTGTTTATTAAATTGACACTGAATTGAAATATATAAAAAAGAATTGAATTGCTTCAAAAAGAAACTAATTTGAAAAATTATTAAACTTAATTGTTTTATTATTTTAGTTTCTAAAAATTAAATTATACTATTAAATTTAATTTAATTATAACTTGTGAAATTAAAAATATATATTTTAAATTTTTTTTTTATAAAAGTCCAAATAGGTTAATAATAAATGCGAGTCTTTGAACTCACACTTAAACTCTAATAAACTATTTACAAAATAGCTTTTAAAAATAAACATGGGGAAATTTATAATAAAGAAATAAAGGAAAAGTTAAATTAATTTGGGTTTGGTATGAAGGGTAGTTTCGAAGTCAAAATTTGCCATTTTGAATAAAAGACTTGATGCCTTGATGTGTCATAACATCCCCTCCACTAATATGCTCTCTGCTGCCGACAATCTTGAATCCTATATTATCCCATTCAACATCTCTTTTACAAAACAAAAATCTTATCAACTTTCAAATTTTTTTAAAAAATCGTAAAATAAAAATTAATTTTATAAAAAAATAATTAATTATTATAGTTATTAAATTAAAGATTATTTTAAAAACTAAAAAAAAAATAGTTTTTAAATTAATTTCTATTATAATTAAATAATTTTTTTAAAAAAAATTATTTCATGATTTTATAATTAAATGCCCTAAAATAAGTAACAACCTGAAAACAATTTTTCGCTTTAATCCATTGATATCATTGTTGGTGAGTTTATTATTCAGACCATGTAAAACAAAATTTGATCAAATCGGATTAACACAAAAGCAATAACCGCCCTTTCGGTTTTCTATAATGTTATGAGTTTTTATGGTATGTAGTAGCTCAACTATAGATAGAAATGGAAAATTTTATTATTCTTTTATTAGAAAAAAAATAAATGATTGTTCAAGGATGTCTCGATCCTATTACAATTAAACATGATTTGTATAATTCTAAAAAATTAATAACATCATGTCAACCCATCTTCTATACAAGATATACACACAAGCAACATAAAAATTATTGGTCTTAAATTCTTAATTATATAATTACATATGAAAAAAAATTCAAAAGAAGCAAGATCTCATATGTTATTGCAATCTGAGACTGAATATCTCCTATCAATTATATTTTCAGTCTTCTCTCCTTCACTCGTCTTTCTGATAAGTCCATGAGGGTGAAATACTTTATAATCCACAATCAAGATTAGCTTAATTAATTTGCAGGTTTCCATAATCTGAAACTTTGACTGAGAGATCGTATAGTCGTGCATTCTGTCTACTACTTGGTCTCCCAGTTTCGGACAGGACACCATACAACATGAGCACCCAGGATTAGTAGTGTTTAACCTTGCTTAGGAGAAATCATTGGAAATAGTTATAGTGGACATCAATCTACTATCAAAACAACAACTAATATTAACAAAAAAAACTTACAATTTTTAAAACAACTAATATACAAAATGACTCATTTCAATCATTTACATACTATAGGTCTCTAAATAATCTAAAGTTTGAATCAGAAACGAAAACCAATTTTGTGTTATAATACAGGAACGAAAAACATATTTAGCCATTCTTTTTAACAGAAAAAATATAAATAAAAAAGAGTATTTTGGATGTTATAATCCAATTACAAAACATTTGTGTGGAGGACGAGTGGTTATACCATATATAGGGTATATGGCTTTGAAATGTAGATATGAAAACACTTGTTTTTAAGTTTTAAATTGTTCCTGCTAGGGAGATGGGACCTAGAGAACTATTGAAGTCTTCTTCTTCTTCCTTTGGTCGGGCAGGTGGCTGGGTGATGAATTGGGATCCTTCTCGTCCTCCTGCTTATCCTTCGGCACTCGGGACTCGGTCGTCGGGTGAACACCGGATGGTGGGGGTACCTGCGAAGGCACTCCGACGCTCAAGTCAGTAAAGCGGGTGGTTAGCTCTCAGGTAGGTGAACAGTAATAATGACATACCTTACTCCTTGGAATGCGTGCTATTTATATTATTCTAATGGGCCTACCTTGTTGGGCCCGTTTATCGAGGTGGATACCGCTTAGGGTTGCATTACCTAATTCTTGATGATGGATTAGCTTTATTGATCTTGGTTTGAGCGTTAATTGTAATGGGGTTCGGCCATCGGCCAAATTCTCATGGTGAGGGCCGGCCATCGGCCAAATAACTGTGGTCTTCGACTGTCTCAGTTAAGTCTCCAAAGGTCTCGGCCACTCGGTCCGTCGGCCAAGTATACAAAGGTCTTGGCCACTCGACCTCTCGACCGATCGGCCGGGTCTCTAAAGGTCTTGACTTCTCGGTCTCTCAGTCAGGTTGACCAGGCATCGGGCAGGCAGGTGGATCCCGGCCTCGTCCAGTACCGGTACATAAATTTTATTCATTGCAACGACTTTGCAAAGTGGAAAGAGACTTTGCATGGCTTAAGCAAGTAATCCACATAAACAAGTGTTGAACGCGTTGTTGAGATGGCAAAATTTAAAGCAATGGATTTTGCTGAGATCTACTCATGTGTATAAAATACATTAAGAGTGACTTCAAGTCTTCGGGGATATATTAATTATAATTTTCAAGAGATCATTTTCCAATTGCAACTGCCTCTTTCAGACTCTTTCTTTCAAAAATTCAAATATTTTAATAACTTTTTTAACAAAACCATACTAGCTTCTGTCCCTTCCCACAACCACATGCCTCAAGACAACATACTTATTTAACATATATTCATTCGAATAACCCAATGCGTGGAATAACATGTATCTATTTTTTTACAGAAATTAATTGCTGAAGATAATAGCATGCCAACAAAACAATTAATGCATTTTCATCTTTCTGTTGTTTTCTATTCATATGGAAAACAAAATTTCCTCTATTTTAGTTTAACTTCATTGATTTTCTAAACCTTGTAACTTTTGTAATACTGCAATAATAAGTCTTACTAAAACTTGTGTTAAAATTAATTTAATATTACTTTAATTATTTATTTTCAGTCAAAAGATTTTACTGCACCAGTGCACTTTACACCCAACCTGCAGCAACTAGCTTTGCTGGTACGCAGTTTTGACCAGTTATCATAGTTTAATTTTGACCATTAAATTCGTAACTTGCAACTTATTGATCCTTCAGTAAAAGAAAATTGGTCCCACACGTTACTTCATACCCATCATCTACTTTATGTCATTCATGAGAAAAATGCAAGCAAACTAAAATCAACACTAACCCATGATTAAACTATATAAACCCAGTAACTCGAGTCTTTCTGAGGAAAACTATATAAACCAGTAACCCAGTAATAACTACTCAATCATTCTATATACTGATTTAAATAAATTCTTGATTTTTAAATTATACTCTATTATCATCGAATATATTTTTCAATTAATCATTAAATCAGTTTTCAAACTTAGTGATAAAGTTTATCTATATATAATTAATTAGTTTATCGCCAAGTTATGTAACAGACATTTGCTCGTGTATATGTCCCTCTGAATCCATGCATTTATCTCAGTTATTTAAGGATTCGCGTGGTGCACCAATGGTTTTTATTGGATAGTTACTCGTCAATATGCACACCTACATACACACATATATATTGTGTTTCTGATTCTGTCTTTTCTTCAATTTGTTTATATGTCATCTACTCGTATAGTATCCGTAGTACAAAAAATTGTTGTATTGTACTAAAATACAGAATATATAGTTTATTCATTTCATTTTGGCATTGTATTCATATGTTTCAAATGTATTAGACATGATCCCCACTGAAATGCAATTCTTTTGTTGATCATAACACTTTGTTGAATGAAGAAAACAGTTTCATTACTTTCAGAAATTAGCATGATAAGTAAACTCTAAGGCACTTAAACTTTCCATAAGTTTATCAATTATTTTGCATAAAGTAGAAAGATTCTTCTGTACAGTTTTGACGGCAACGTATGAGAGAGAGATTAAACTATTGTTTGGCTAACTTTTAACATAATAGTTTAAACGCGTGGAAGCCTCGTGGTAATGTTTAGGAGACTCTGATCTAATGGAGTCCAGCAAAGAGGAGATAGATGAAAGGGAAAATTACAATACCATTTATAGTACTGAAATTAATCTGCTATTACAACCTCATAGAATTGAGGATTCAGTAAGATAAACCTTACTCGTTTAAGATTGGAAGCCATGATAAGTGCAGTATAATTATATAACTGTTTGATGGGTATTGTGATGATGATTTTGTATAGGCTATTGAATCCCAACGTAAAGGCACTAAATTCAAAAGTTTGAAATCAGAGAACAAGAAGAGAAGGAATCAACACCTACAGAAGGTAAGCAAGTTAAAGATATGATGCACTTCATTACTATAAGAATCAGTTTGGCACATACAATCTATCCAACTAGCCACGTTTATTAACACAACAGACAAAAAAACAGCTACAACATGTCACAGAAAATCTCCAAGAAGTACCTTCTTGAACATGGATGAATAGCACCCTCGCGACCTGGCATTACCAAAACACAAATTCGAACTAGTTACCTCACACAGATCTTCATCTTCTACATCCTTCCTCGTGTGTATCATCGGAGAAGATGGCACGGAATATGATCTAGGCCGTGGCGAAGAGAATGACAAAGATGAAGATGATGAAGAAGACGGGGAAGAAGAAGAGTAAGACCAAATATTCTGTGACCCAGTTTGTGAAGGAGCACCATCTTTTCTACGTTTGGGGAATAGAGTTTGCAAGAAGGTAGATTTTGGCGAGTTCTTATTCTTGACCTTGGGAGTGGTCTTTTTGGTAGCATTTTGGAAATAAGAAGGGGGTGGTGTGAGAGGAGGGAGAGAGTTTTCTTTGAATCTAACCTTTGGAGTGCCTGGTTGAGATTCCCACACAAAGGGAACTGAAGCAGATTCAACATGGTAAGCTTCATTGGAGAGATTGGACAAATCTCTCTCTAGCTTATCATGATCAAGGAACATCACCATGTCCTTCTCTTTACTATGAGGCTTTTCTACAACAATGATAGAAGCCCTTTGGAGAGTGTTATTAGAAGGGTTTGACATGCTTAGTTACAAGCTAGCTAGGCTATGTAGCTGTGGCTGGATAGTGTGTATATTATGTATATATGACTATGTGTTGAAGATGGGAAAGTGCAAAAGAGACATGTTCAAAGGGTTTTGGTGTGTGAGGGAGTAGTTTAGGACTCTTTTTTTATGTTAAAAATGGGAATCTATAACCATGGGGTTGGCGATTGGTAGTGGGTGGCCTGTGTATGTTTAAGTGGTTTCCACATTCCAGTGGAATTGGCGATGGTTGAATATGTTACAAAAGAAAGGGAAGTCAACTATATACAATTGTGGCAGGTTAGTTAATGGCGCTTAGTTCACGTAAAGATAATAAAATCACTCTTTAATCATTAATTGCTCATATATTTATAGTTCCTAGGATCGAGTCAGACCGATTTCATTTGTTTAATATTAATATATAATGTAAGTATTATGAACAAAGGATGAAGTGGAATACAAGGCTCTAATCATGCCACTATTTCTTTTCTTTTCCTTTTCAATCTCATCATATTTACTCCAATTTTGAGTCATCATCTCCACAGCTTTGGTTCACTATATACAATAGTCCTGCCAGAAACCCTAGAACCACACACTCAAAGCCAGAATATTGCTGACATATATTACTATAAACTCTCATCTACGAAAATTTTGTATAACTATCTTAATTTAGTAAAACAGTTTATATTATCATTTGTATATAGCCATCAAATCACATGTTTTCGATCAATTTGTTTTTAGTTGGTGCAATGCTTTTCTTAATCTGAGTTAGTTGAATATAATATGAACAAGGAAGAATGATTATGGTTATTGAACCTAAAGTCATGTTGTAATAAGAACCACTGAATCAATCCCGATTGAGAAACTTTTCTTCAAGAAACAAAAGTGTCGGGATAAAACATTTCAATTTAAACAGCAGATAGTTTAACTAACTATAACTCTATTAGTTTCTGTAATATTTTTAAGGATATCTCTGAGAGAAGCGTGTCTGTTCAAAATCTTAACAACCGTGTTAATTAATTTACATTGGTCAAAACATATTCTAAACTCTTGCTAATATGCTAATAAGTTGTTACTTTTAGTTGTAACAACGTCTTCTGAATAAGTCTTGCAATAAATCGTATTGAAAGAACATCCCTTCCCAATGGGGTTATTGGAGGTTTATTATTGCATTACGCAATTCAATGTTTATTTGAATACAAATTATGTAACCTTCCATCTGGAGCAAAGAAAAACATGGCGTATGGCAATAGCAACCCTAATTAATGAATGGAAGAAAGAAGAAGAAGAAGGACACGTGCTACTCCTTCTGGAACCACGTGCTTGTCAGGTCTCTTTTACTTTAATTGTTTTGGTCAACTATTAGATCCAATGCTCTCTTTTTTCCCTCTCCTGCAGGCAAATAAGGAATAATTATAGTTTTTGCATTCAGTCAGAGTTATGAAACTCTTGATGGAAACATTATTTATTGCTGTGAAAGAAAATTGTGAGTGGTTTATGTAGTAAAGAGAAGAAGAGAGTGAACAAAGATGCATGTTACCCACTTCCCAATGGCACTTGCTCAACAAACAGCATCTGTTAGGCCATCACAATCACTGTTAGTACCTTGAATGGAATGCTAACATTTTATTAGTTGAAAGAACAGCAAGACTACAAAAGTGATGAGAAGGCACAAATTGAGACTTTAATTGTGACTGGCTAACGGCACATCTCATAGTAACTTAAATCAGACTCTGGAATTCTTTTCTGATCTCACCATCTATCACAAAAAGTGGAACTTGATTCGGAACTCATCAAAGTCCACTTCTCAAGGGAAAACGATGGATCCATAGTTTTTCTGTAACGAACCAACCAAGAAAAAAGAATACACAAAGAATCTTTGGTCTTCTTCTAGATTATTACCAGCTGAGTTTTATGTGCAGATCGTTCTTATATGATCTAAAATATCCCAAGTTGTGCCAATTGTTTAGTTCCCTACTTAAATCAATGATCTTCGCATATGAACCAGGCTTATAAAAATATATAAAACCATGCATTTTTATTTTTCATTCCTGATCAGGAGAAACATATCAGTTTCAATTTGAATGTTTGATCCGAACTATGATTTCCAGTTAGAAAATTAGTTTTGGTTGTGGTAAAAATTAATTATTGCCTTATCTAATCTTCTTGGTAGTAGTCTTCTCTACAATGATGAATAAAATCACATTTGTCATTGCTAACTGTAAATTTGCAATAGCACTATATGCTATGTTCATAGGGTTTTTTTTTTTCCAATTGTGTATGTACAATTGTCTTTTTTAAAAATTGTCTTCAACTTTAAAATCGATTTATGCACTTCTCAGTGTGAATAATAGTGTCTTCTGGAACTATGATTATACACAGCAAACTATTACAATAGGTGAGGTTTTAAGAAAGAGAAGTGGTCACCAATAAACATGCTTAAATATCAAGTTTTTTCCAATCACAACTTTTCTAGACATGCACTTTCACACCCTATATTCAGTAACAACAATATCATACTAGTTGCAATACTAAGATTTTTCTACAATACTAGCATGACAATAATAATAGTGAAAAACAATCAAAAATCAAACTCTAATATCATTATTGGATATGTGGATAACAACACAAGAACTCAACTAAAATAAAATCCAAAAAAAAACAATAGTATAATTTTACTAATAGATACTCTTTTCTCTAACTCCAAAAAAAAAAACAATAATACCCGGCTATTGAAAATAGGAAAAACAACTAAATGAAAAAATAATTCCCTCTCTTAATTTTTCTATCCAACACTAAAGCAATATAAAAGAAAAGAAAATGATTTAGTGCATCCTAAGAAAACAATGTGTTCCTTTTATCTATGCTTTAGGATAAGATGGAAACGGTAGTTTGATGGGCTAAGACCATGTTAAAAAGGGAGATCAAAGGTGAGGGATAACAAAGAAATAGGTAAAGTATAAATAAAAAAATTATCAACCAAAAGACTATACACAAAAAAAAAAAAATCATTAAATATAAACTAATTAATTTTAGACACAAAAAATAATTAGTCACTATATTAACTAAATTATATATTATTTTAAAAATTAAAATAATTTTTATTATTAATAAAATTTGAAATTAATTTTTAAATTTGTATCTAATTAGCTTACCAAAGTTTTAGCTGCCTATTAATTTAGATTTTAAAATTGATAGTTAAAACATTGGTAGCTAATTAGATATCAATTTAAAAACTAGTTTTTAAAATTAGAAACTAATCTAGATATAAATATTTTTTTAGTCTATAAGATAATATCTAATTTAGTCAATATAGTAACTAATTATTTTTTATCTTGCTGATAAAAAAATTAATTATTTTTTTTATCTCTAAAATTGATTTATATTTAATAATTTTCTTCTTGTGATTTTTCTGGTGAATTTTTGCATTTGTTATGTGAATAGTTATGGATAATTTAAATGTTTTGATGAAATGTTGTATTCAATATAGCCTTGATCAGATACATAGGTGGGTTGTATGAAGTTGAAAGCTTTAGGGAAGGAGTGATGACACAATTTGTCATTCAATCTGGTCTTAAATTATAAGGGAATTCTGCATCTTTATGCTTTTGAAACCTGTAGTAGTTATATGCATTTAAGGAGTTTTTCCAAGAGGATAAGGCTGCAATTATAGGACCTATGTTGCACTTAAATTAGCTTAATTTGTATACAATAGAAGAAAAATGAATTTGAGAAGTGTGAAAGGAGTAGAACTTAGTATTTGTTTTAACAAGTAAACTCAATTTTTTTAACTATATTTAGTTAAATAAAATGTGTCAAATTTGAGTGATTATTAATATGATAAATAATATAATGGTTTTAATAATTTTCTTGTTGATAATAATTTATAATAATACTAATACTAATAATTTTATTTTATATTAATGTATATCAAAATTAAAATATTAATTTAATATTTTGATATAATAATAATGATAATAATAATAATAATTACGATAATAGTGATATTAAAAATGATTATGATAATAAATATAATAATATAATAATTTATGGTAAAATAGTAATACTAATAATTTTATTTTATATTAGTATATATAAAAATGAAAATATAAATTTAATGATTTGCTGTAATAATAATAAAGGTAATAATAAAAATAAAATAATAATTTTATTCTATATTAATATATATCAAAATTGAAATAGTAATTAAAAAACTTAATTAATATTATTATTAACATTAATATTATTAATAAAATTATTAATAACATTATTAATTTTATAATGAATATCATTTATTATTATTAACATAATTAATTGTTATTAATATTAATAATATCACTGTAAGAATGTTAAAAATCGTGATGAAAATTTTTTTTGATGTGTAAAAATAACATTACTTTCAATTAATAGATAAGTAATGTTTTTACATAATTCATTAAATTATTTATTATCTCAGTCACTAATCTAATTTTACAATTCATATCTTCTTTAAACTATTCAGTGCATCCGGAAAAAATTGATTAAAGTTGACTTTAATTGTAACTAAACACATGAGATAAATGAATTTATTAAGAATGACAATAAAGAAACATTTTTATATAGAATTTAGGAGGAGAAAAAGTTATTCATTCCCGCAAAAAAAAAAAAAAGTTGATTCTACAACAAGAAATTTCCATAAAATATTTTTACATATTTTTTAAAAAAAATAGAAAGAAAAATAATTTTTATACAAATTTTTCACTAAGTTTTATGAAGTCTAATAAAATATTTATAAAAAAAAGTCGTACTAAATATTTTAAATCCTAATAATATTTTATTTATATTTACTTATTTAAATTTACGTGAGATTATAAACTGACATCTTATGTTTCTTAATTAAATCCAGATTAAATAAGAATTGAAATTTTAATTCGATTATCGTAAACTTATTTATAACCTTTTAATTTTGAATTTGTACTGATAAGAACAATGTAATTTTAAGTACCGTACATCTTTTTGCATATATGAAGTGTAATATAATTGCACAGATAAATATGAAACATTGTTTGTGTCTTATCTTTTAGTAAAAACTCTATTTAAGTTACCAAAAAAGTTATGATAAAGATTTTAATTTTTAATATATATATATATAAATAAATAAAAAGAAGGGATAAAACTCAAATTTCTTATCTCTATTTACAAGGAAACCTGGTAAGTAGGGAATCTTTTAGTAGATGATACTAAATTGAAAATATTGAAACTTGTAGAAGAAAATTAAAAAATTATTGTGATAATAAACATTAAACTGAATAAAAATATAGATTTAGGAAAAGATCATTTGATTCTGACAAATTAGTCTGAATTTGGTAACTTATATGATGGCGTGTATCGGTTATTCGGTCCAAATCAATCGTCTACCTAAGTAACACGAGATCATCATGACTGCCAACGTGTCTGTCACCTTCCACGTGGCAAAACATCATAAATGCTGCTTAGATACACTACCATGAGGTGGAAACTTCCAAAGTCATTTCTTTTCCTCACGCTTGAATGTGCTTACACGTGTTTGGCTACATTTTCTCTGTTTTCTTAGTGATGATTCAAATAGCCAAAATAGCACACCATGACATCAACCATTCCAAAACATCACAGCAATATCAGTTTATATATGAATAACAAGTAACAGTATTTACTACTAAATTAATTGTTTCTCTACAACCACTCTGTTATATCTCTACTGCATCAATCTCTCTTTTGGTTCTACTCCTGTTCAATCTCAATTCTCAAGGTTAGAGCTTATTTTCATTTTTTTATTTTGTACTTTTTGTTGGTGTTACTTTATGATTTTGATTGTGCTATTACATATTTCAGCACATAAACTTGTCTAGCTAAAGATCACTGAATTATGTGTTTACTTTGAGGCTGAAAACATACATCATTTTCTAAGATTTATGTGTGTTGAATATGAAATCATTTTACATTGAACTGTACTACTTGCAATATATTTAGCATTTTTTTTGTTATTTATATATTATCATAACAAACATGTATTGAACTGAGTTTGATGCTTCTATGCTTTTCAGACTGGCTACATTCTCAGGACAATCATACCATAAATTTTCAGTACACTTCTGAAGTTAGCTCACCTATCTGTGACACACATCTATGTATATATTCTTCAGCTGTGCATGACATAGACACAGAGAGGGATGCAGGAAAATGTGCTCTGTCTTGGAAATCCATAAGGTTATGTTCTTGTTGTTACTGCCCAGCTTAATTGGTTACAGTGGAGCAAAAATCTGTGGCTCATTCTTTTATTATTCCTTGATGTGTAATTGGAATGTGCCTGTTGTGTTAGTACATCACCTTCGTGAAGACGGTTGAATAGTCAGTATTGATACAGGTATTTTAATTGGCTGAGGGAGTGAAATTTTATTTTGCCCAACTTCAATTATGGAGAACAAATCAAGAATCTTGATGCAAAAATATGAACTAGGAAGGTTACTAGGCAAAGGAACGTTTGGAAAAGTCTACTATGGCCGTAGTACAGTAACTAACCAAAGTGTGGCCATTAAAGTGATTGACAAGAATAAAGTTATAAGAACTGGGCAGGCTGATCTCATTAAAAGGGAAATATCTATTATGAGACTGGTCAAGCACCCAAATGTTATTGAGCTTTTTGAGGTCATGGCCACGAAGAGTAAGATTTACTTTGTTATGGAATATGCTAAGGGAGGAGAACTGTTTAAGAAGGTGGCCAAAGGAAAGCTCAAAGAAGATGTTGCACACAAGTATTTTCGGCAGCTAGTGAATGCAGTGGATTTTTGTCACAGTAGAGGTGTGTGCCATAGAGATATAAAGCCAGAGAACATTTTGTTGGATGAAAATGATAATTTGAAGATCTCTGATTTCGGGTTAAGTGCCCTGGCTGAATCCAAACACCAAGACGGCTTGTTGCACACAGCTTGTGGAACACCTGCCTATGTTGCTCCTGAGGTCATCAAAAGGAAAGGTTACGATGGTGCCAAAGCTGACATTTGGTCATGTGGGGTAGTTTTGTTTGTCTTACTAGCAGGTTACTTTCCTTTTCAAGATCCTAATTTGATGGTGATGTATAGGAAGATAAGCAAGGCAGAGTTTACATGCCCTAGATGGTTTCCAGCAGGAGTTCGGAGGCTATTGAGCAAGATGTTGGATCCAAATCCAAACACTAGGATTTCCATGGATAAGATTAAGCAATGTTCTTGGTTTATGAAGTGGCCAAATGGTAGACAGACAACACAAGAAGGGGAAAACAGGAGTGTCTCTCCTTCAATTACAAATCATTCTGAACAATGTGGTGATGGAAGTAATGGTTTAGCAGCAGAAGCAAGGAAAGAGTCAGCTGTGCCAGTAAGTATAAATGCCTTCGACATAATCTCCCTTTCACCTGGGTTTAATCTTTGTGGATTCTTTGAAGACAGCTTTCAGAAAAGGGAAGCAAGATTTACTTCAAGACAACCAGCATCTGTCATCATCTTCAGGCTGGAAGAAATGGCCAATGGGCTGAAGATGAAAATAAAGAAAAGGGCTGCCGGTTTGTTGAAAATGGAGGGCCTTCATGAAGGTAGGAAGGGGATCTTATCCATTGATGCAGAGATCTTCGAGATTACTCCACTTCTGCACTTGGTGGAGGTGAAGAAATCAAATGGAGATACGCTGGAATATGAGAAAATACTAAAAGAAGCCATAAGGCCTGCTCTTAAAGATATTGTTTGGGTATGGCAAGGTGACCAACAACAGTAATCACAACAGTTGGAGCAACCTCAGCAACAACAATCTCAGTCCCAAATACAAATTTTTCTTAGTTTTCAATATCTCAAACCTTATTATTTGTGCATCAATAATATGAAATGCCATTTTAAATTATGCTGTATCTGTATATTTTTCTTCTGTTTTACAATGCCATGACCTTATTGTAATACATAGTCTCAAATTCAGGTGGCAGATGTTTAGTTTTGAATATATATGCATGTTTACTGGTTAAAAACAGGTTTGTAGTGGTAGTGGCTCCAAATGTTTTAAGGACATGAGTGAATAATGAGAGTCATACATACTGTCCTGAGAGAAATCAATAAATTGTGTAGTTTCTTTATCTATTCTTTTTATACAAAGACCTGCTTCTGATACAGGCAAAGGCAATTTTGTCACTAATCATACATGATCAATATCAAGAAACTAATCCAAAAGTATACCCCATTAATTTTCTATGTCTAGAACTGATTTTCACAATCAATTGATTTCAATAATGTTGGGATAAATTAATCTTTATCACAGACTATAAATTATTATTCTTTATAAAAACCAGACAGATTTCTAACTTTCAGAAATGAGGTTATATATTGTGTACAACCAGGAATCTAGATTATATTCTTCCAAAACCAATTCTAATAAACAGAATACTCCGCACAGCAAAAGTTTCCTTGTAGCATTTAAAATCAGTTCCAAATTATTGATGCCAGAATTTTAGAGGCTAAGATATTTTCCTTAGAGTAGGTGAAGCATGTTGCATTATCAACTGGTCATTGGTGGGTTATCCTTGTAGAACCCCGTTCTAGTCTTGTAAGAGTAGATCACTTTAGTCTTCTACTCTATAAAATTCTCATTTCAGTCACTAATTTATTAAAAAAAATCATAAGATAAAGAAGACCAGTTTCTAAGGGAAGAAAACCGTATTTAATTTACAACATTTTCGTGAACTGAGATATACTTTCATCCCAAAACCTCAAACTAATCTGTAAAATACTCTTTTGTTGAAATATTTGTTCTCCTACGGTTTATACATTCACAAACGATTAATCTCTAAAACACATGCGTTGGAGAAATGGTGAGTAAGAAACATGGTTATTTGCGAATCAACCGCACCATATTGGTATTCCATTTACAGCTACACACATAAAAGCAACAAGCAATCACTGGCATATAAGTCTAAATCACATGTTAAGGAACTGGACAGTAGTGTATTGCAGCTAAGTTATGATTATTATCACCATTAAAAGCAACTATATACCATGGGAACCGTTCATTCAGGCTTTGGGAAAGAGGAAGACACTAAGTGCCTCCAAAGATAGCGACCACTAGCCATGTCAAGGAAGGTCCAGAACCCAGATTGCAATGCATCACGAACCAGTAGACTCACCAATTCACGATATGAAAAGACAACATTTTTGTAAAATCTAAAGCATAAACAGAAAGAGGTGGAAAAGGGTCCTCTTTGTACCTTGAATGTTCATTCTTTAAGGTTAGGTGTGTTGTTCATTGTTTTCTTTGTTTGCGTCCAAGTCGGTGTCAGTGGTGTGAGGTTGAGATCTGAGGTTTCTGAGGAACAAGAAACCGGCAAGAGTTGCCGACAAGAATACAAACGTTTGCGTGTGTACATCAGAGGAATCGGGGTATGACTGTGTCGTGGTGTGCGATGCAAGGTGTTGCTGATTTAAGAAGACACTAAATACGTTAAAAGTGGGAATGGACTCGGACAGTAGAAAAGTAAATAAATAAAAGACATTGTTGTTGGCTTAGTCTCCATCAACTTTTGTCCTATCATCAAGTTCATTGAGTTTGTTTTATGAACCTTGCTTAGCACCACATCTTTTCTCTAGTGAACCTTGCTTAGCATCGCTCATCCAACCAATTCCCAACTAAGAACATATTAATTCACATCAAGAATCATCCACGTTAATCAAAGACCATTTAGTCAACTCAAATAATGCCTTAAACAAACTTCACATATCTTAATTGAACCAACCACTTTCCTCCATTTGTTAGAGCCTTGACTGAAAGCAATTTCATTTCGTAAGCATTCTAAGAAAACAATCAAAGGTGCAAGGTTTATTTCTCCTAATCTTTCTTGAGTCTTTTAAACATTGAGTAGTGAGATCCAATTCTTCGAGAACCTAAGGAGGTTCATATCACATGTACTCAAATTATATAGTAAACCACAACACAGCCTTTTGTATAGCATGGATAACTAGCTTATTGTCCATCCAACAAATGTAAACACTTAACTACTAGTAGATATTTCTTTATCTAGATTGTCTCCAAATTTTGAATTGATATAATCTCTAAAAATAAATGTTGATCTTTAAAATATAATACAACACTTAAGATTCCAAAATACTTCTGAATTATACAATTTTTAAAAAAAATTAAATAGATTCTAGATTTCAGAATTCAAAAATTATTTCCAAATTCAAAAATACTTTGAGGAATCTTTAATTTGACATGTATATTTTTTTTTAAGAAACATATTCTAGAATATAAAATCTTAAGGATATTTCCAATCTTCCAGATTTTATAATCTGGAGTTTTTCTAATCACCAATTTCAAAATAAAAAACATCAATATAATATAATATATTTTTAATATTTTAAGAATTTTTGGATGACACAAAAAGTTAGAGTTGGTAATGCAGGCTAACCCACAGTGTATACGTCTGTTTCATATTTAGCCTGTAAAATGAAAGTCGGATTGGCCCATCTTGCGCACAGCGTGAGCTCGTTTCACTGGTCCGCCTCGCTAAGAGGTAACCCGGGCATGCGTGTCAATCTACATAAGAAAAATATTATTTAAAAAAAATTAAAATTTCATTAATTTTCAAAAAAAATTATTTTTTCTGCTGAAAAATTAAAATGGTATTCCTATTTCAATTCATTTAATTAAGATAAAAATATGAATTCAAGTTAGAGATTATTAAGAGGCTTGATTAAAAATAATTAAAGTTTTGTTTTGTATATATTTTTTTTTATATATGTATGTAGATGTATAAGAGTATTTTATCAAAATTTTGCTACAAATTATTTTAATGAAGATGACTAATTTTTTAACTATCTTATTGAAATCTCTTCTTATTAACTTAGAATATTAAAATAAAACATTTTTTTAGTGCACTAAATTCAATATTTTAAAACAAATATATAAGATAATTTGTATAAACTTCTCCTTGAAACTAATTTTCTTTTTCTCTCTTGTGGTGGCTTCTTTTCTTTTTCTCACCACATAAAAAAATATCTCTACCTCTTTCTTTTTTTTTCTTAATTAAGTATTGGTTCCAATAAATTGGTCCACTTTTACATTCTTAATAAGAAAAACAACAATATTAGAATTATATTTCACTCAATAACTATAATATATTCAAGATTTTTTTCAAAGATATATAAATATTACAGTAAAAGCATATAAACAGAAAATTTTCTATAAAGATTATTTTTTAATATGCATTGCTTAAAAATTCATTATGACGCCGCATTCATAGTTAGCGGTATTTATATTATTTCACATATTTTTTCACTTTTTATATGATTAAATAAGAAATAAATAAATTTTTAAATTTTTATTTCATTTTTCTCTTTTTAGATTTCATTTTTTATTTTTCCTATCTTTTACCCTATTTTCCTAAATCAAATTTGTAAAAGTGTGGTTAGTTGCAAATGACATCACACCCAAGAAATCAATTATTTATTTTAATATCATTAGTGGCCAAAAGCTAACCATTGCGTGTCCAAGGCCAAGTCAAATGCATGTTTCATGCTGCGACCCTCACAAATAATTAATATGGGCTTCAATTTTTCTCTCTCATTAAATCTAATTAACTAGATGGAAGGTAACTACAACTGTTAAACTTTTATTTAATTATAAAGGTTAATGATTTTTTTTTATTATAATAATTTTTCAATTTTGTCTAATAACCTTAAATATTTTTAATTTATTTTTTTATAAAAAAGAATTAAATATTTCTTTATCAAATTGAGTTGATTCATAATTACACAGACGACATCATTATCAGTGTTATTATATACTATAAGCTATACTATTAGTACTATTGAATGATTCTCTGATGTGGGACCTTGTGAATATATTTTGGCTATTATTTTTAGTAAATTTTGTCAGTAACCTTTAGTAGCAATTATTAGCATGATTAACACACTAATTTACAACTATCATGCATGACATGACCCACACCTAATGTGGTGATGCAAAATAATAATAATAATAATAAAATACACATTTTGTCCATCAATGACAACCATGTTAGGTAAACCACATATTATTGTATTAAGTTATCTTTCTATTTATTATTTTGAGTTAAGTTATTTAATATCATAGGAGATAATTTTATATATTTTTAAAAATATGATAATTTTGGCTTATTAAAAGAAGATTTGATTTTACTTAAAATGTGCATAATAATATATAACATAAAAGTTTTTATAAAAAAAAAATTATCTTATGATAATTAAATTGGGATGAATTTACCTTGAGTCATTCACTTTAAAACTATATATGAAATCCAAAGTTAAAATTTCCAAGAAGCAAACTAATATGTGGTGTCAAGTTGATGATTGAAATATGGATTCCAACACACCAACCATATTTTGTGTGAAGAAAACAAAAATCGACAATGAACTTGACATATCATGCATTAATAGAGGAACAATCCAAAAATTATAGTATTTGATTTGGATGGGTTTTTTTGTTTAGATCAAGAGTAACATGGTTCAATTAAATGAAAGGTTCACGCAACCATGATAGGCTAGAAATTTGGGTGATTGGATCTGTCTTGTGTACCATACTTTTTTGTGTGCATACCTTAATTATGGAGATTATGGATGAAAACAGATTTATGATAACTAATGTGAAAATTTAGATGAAAAGTTTTGTATCATGCTCGTGAAGGTTGGTGTGATGCAAGTGAGATGTGTACTTCGACCATAGGCATGACACAGTTAATTAACTCAACCTTATCCAATAAATGCTATTACGTAATATTTTATACGTCATGGTAAAAATTGTTTTAGACTACGATATTAAGAATTATAAACCACCTAATAATTTTTCTAACTTGAACAATGATACGAGAAGATGTTTAAAAAGTTGAGGTAATCTTTCAATTATGAATTACTTAAAATTTGAAGAAGAAGAGTTTAATTCTAATTCAATTTTATAAAATTATCTTATAAAATAAGATTGGTATACATTCATTTATATAAATTAGGAAGTGTTTTTATCTTTAGTCATTTGTAATATTATATATCTATGGTTATTTCTTTTTGCATCCCATATCTTTTTTGGCACTCCCATAAGTTAGGTAAAAGACCATCTTGTCCTTAAAAAATAAATTTTAGGTCGTATAATCTTAATTTTTTTTACTATTTACAGTTCTAAAATTGTAATCCATAGGTATTTTCAGATAAAAAATAAGTCAAAATATTTTTTATTTAAAAAAGTAAAATTCAAATTGTAAAATCGAAAAGATATTCTTGAATTCATAAATACTTTTTGGATTATATAATTTAAAAATACTTTTTGGATTCTATAATCCGTGATGTATTTTTTTAAAAATAAGTTTATTATAGATTATAGATTCGAAAAGTAGAAAATATCTTTTGGATTCTATAATCTAAATTTTTTTCAGATTATTCATTCCAAAATGAAAAACATCAATAATATAAATGATATTTTTTTGTATTTTAAATATAGGAGTGCTGCAAAAAAAACTATAAAGATGTAGGAAGAAACAACTTATATTTATGAATGGTCCGATAATAATCCGATAATTACAAGTCCAACAAACTCTTATTATAATAAACCCTAAATAACTTTAAACTTTAAAAAAAAATTAATTTAATTTAATCTTATAAAATAAAATTTACACCCAATAAAATATCAATTATCTCTAATAAATATGGATAGATGTCCATTTAATACTAATTTGAATGTGACCGAAACTGATCATGGAGCTCACGAATCTCAATTTCTTGAGATTGTGATGGTATACTACTCTGATTATTACGGTTAGTGTAATTTGTGGATAAAAGTACCAAAGCAATAAATTCTAATATCTGTCACGACTTCAGATAATTGATATTTTCTTCCTGTAGAAAGGTATAAGGCGCGTTAAGATGCCCGACTTTTGGGTTTTATATTATTGTTATTATTTAGTTAAAGTAGAATATGTATCTAAGACTTTGTTATTTTATTTTTCTTAATTGTGATGAAATTTTGAATCTACTTTTTTTTTTTAATTTAGGGTAATTGAGGTTATTTTTCTGTTTATAAAAATTCAATGTGAAAAAAAGTTAAAATAAATAAGAATTGGTAGTGTTCTTGCCTGTTGACTTTGGTGACAAGTTTTAGCTCCGTCCGTCTCTTCTGAAATTTGTTCTATCTCTTATTACTCTAGAACGTGGCTCCGTTCTGACGATATGAAGTCACTAAGAGCTTATTAGAATTTAAAAAGTATTCAATTTCAGTTTCAGATCAGAAACAACGTACTTTTATCTGGGATCTCAAACTCCTTTTTTACAACTATTCGTGTAACATCTTTCCTTCACGAGAATATAAACTCAACTGAAAGCATAAATTTTATATGTGCACCCTCATAACCAACATGCAACGTATTCAGTTTGCGTATATTTATTTAACTAACAACAATAGATATGCATATACTTATTTATAGGACAAAACTTATTTAATTATTTCTCACCGGGTTTACCAATAAAATTGGGCCAAACTCATGACCCGTACCCTGGGCCAATAGCCTAGCTAACCTGTCTACTTTATGCACCGAACTCCGACCACAGAGCACTCTATCGTAGTAATGATGATGAAGATATTAATGATGATCTACTTCCATCTCCAATCAACAATCACCCTTCATAAAAAAATTCGAAAACAAATAAGAAGACCACCTTATGACACGTCTTATCATAGATAAATTATTTAGTAGAAATATTTTTTTTTTAATTTATCTTTTATAATAAATTTTACTAATTTTTCTATTACTAATTAATATCTTCTTATCATGATTTTTAAAACATTACCTACTACTCCTATTTATTTATCAATTTCTTTTTTCACAATTACAATTTTTCTATATCAAATTAGTTACTTCCAAATATCAAACAATACAATAAACAACATTTTTTCCTAATACAAAATTGCTACATAAATTTTAGATTTTTTTTTATCAAAATTAAATACACAATTTTAATTTATTTAAAACTGTAATTAAATAATTAATTAAACACTACTATTTCCATTAAATTTATTACTATTTATACATAAAATTAATTAAATTTTACTATTACATAAATTATTATATTATATATAATAGCATTTTTTTATTAAAAACATGTTTATTTAAATTTATAGTCGCACCTAAACATAATTTTGTTTAAAAAATATCTTATTAATTAAAATTATATTAAGATGACAAGAATTTGTCATGAGTACGACGATAACACCTTAATAAATTTTATATTAACATAATAAAAATCGTGTTGTTTGGGCACTATTTTTTTACATTAAAACTATTTCACGATGACGTAACTCATAATTATTTTAAAAACAAAACTCACTTCGATAAAAAAAAAAAAAACAAAGTTGTCATGCTTTGATGAAAAAAAAACTATATAATACCAGTGAAAAAGAAAAAAAATAGTAACAGCGATGATAGATAAGACAGTCAATTACCTGTTCATCGTAGACGTGCTGTACCAGGACGGTCACCTACCTAGAAAAACTTGACAACCTATTCATTAACGACACGACAAGAGACACACTACTAGTTACTCTTTTGGTTATTCAGAATTGAGAAGTGTGGGGAAAAAGTGTTAAGGGAATTAGACATTGGTTGATGTTGGGGGAGGCACGTGGACCATTGGATACACCATTACGAAATCATTCCAAAGATGCAGAGCATTGTTTTATATACCAAGCTCGAATTTAATCAAACACTTTATGTGCAATCAAATCAGTATTATGAGAGATTAGAAAAAAACTCTTTAGGAAGAGAATCACCTATCCACATCTTTAATCTCTAACCACAGAAAAAATAAATTGCAGAACGGAGCAGTGTTGGAAGATAACGTTCACTGTGCTGAAAGAAGTGAGAATCGAAGTAGAGAGAGTGCGATGAGGACAAACCACAGAAGAGCCAACACTTCTGGCAGAGAACGCGACAAACACACTCACGAGAAATGGCTTTCTCAAGAAATTTGTTGAAATCAAATCATCACATGTTTCTACTCTTTCTTGCAGGTACAGGAAAACCTCACGTAGTTACTGGTTTTTTTCTGCCAATTGGGCCCTCCCTTCATCACCCCATTATCTAATCATTTATCTTCTATTATAAAGAAAGTAAAAGAACAGAAGAAATGGGGTAAGAAAGAAGAAAGCATGAAAGTTGTATGCTATTTTTAATAAGTTCATTCAAATCTTCCTATAAACCTCCAAACAAACTAATTCTAATAACCTGCACCAATTTTTTTTAACTTATTAGAACAACAATTATTATTTTTATAAATTTCGAGCAATAACTTTGAAGAAATAAAGCCAAACAAACTACTGTAATACTTTACATATAAGCATGACAAATATACATAGTGAATTTGCACCCTTGATCAACCATGCGTTGCACATCTATTTGTGACCAACCGCATTTCAATTTTCAATTCTCCAATTCCATAATGTCTTTTCAATTTTTTTTATTTAAAATTTACTAATTGAAAACAATAATGAGGCCGAATCATAATTCACCGGCAACCGGCTGCTCACCAGTTTCCTCCCGATCCGACGTCGTACTGCTACTGGCAGCGCAGAGAAACGGCCTGAGCTTATTCCTCCACACATCCCTAAAAACTCCGCTATTACCATCCCTCCTTCTCACCTCAACCACAACCAGTTCCGCCGATAACCGGTAAACTTCCACCAAAGCGGCGAAATCACCATTACACCCCTCCAACTCCACCCCACACTCCTTCCTCGTGCGTACGACAATACCCTCGACAGTAGCAGCCGCCGCCAATACCTTCTCCACCACCTTCTCCGGCGAGTCCTTCAGCATAAACCTCTCTCCCTCTTCCACCCCTTTCACCGAATCAAACAAACCGGAGAGATTCAAGCCTGAGGAGAAAGAAATTATATCAAACGCGTTCAAATCCTTCACCCCATCACCTTCACTCTTCCACTCCAACCCTAAATCGCCAAAAGTAACCTCCCTGTACCCCTTTTTGAACCACGCCTCCTTCAATATCTCGTCAATGGTTATCCTCGTCTCGGGATTTGTATCCAACAATCTCGCCAGAAACCTCCTCAACTCCATCGAAAACCACCTCGGACACCGAAACTCCCCCTTGTAAATCTTTCTATACATCACCATAAGATTTGGGTCATTGAAGGGTAGATACCCAGCCACAAGAACAAAGAGAATTACCCCACAAGACCAAACATCAACATTAGCCCCGTCGTAACCCTTCTTCGCCAAAATCTCCGGTGCCACGTAAGCAGGGGTCCCACATAGCGTGTGCAGCCTCCCATCCAGCCCTATCTGCTCCTTCACCGCGCCGAGTCCAAAGTCGGAGACTTTAAGGTTCCCCTGCTCGTCCAGCAGTAGATTCTCCGGCTTCAAGTCGCGGTGGAACACGCCGCGCGCATGGCAGTACCCGACGGCGGAGATCAACTGCTGGAAGAACCGCCGCGCAAGATCTTCGCTGAATCGATTTTTCGCGATTCTCGCGAAGAGCTCGCCGCCTTTCGCGAATTCCAAGATGAAGTAGATTTTTGTCTTGGTCGCCAACACCTCGTGGAGTTTCACGATGTTGGGGTGGTGAAGACGGCTCATAATGGCAATCTCGCGCTTCACGTTGGTGGCCATCCCCGTTGCGGCTAGTTTCTTCTTGCTTACGACTTTCACTGCCACGCTCTGCCCCGTTTCGGTGTTACGCGCGTGGTACACCTTTGCGAACGCGCCGCATCCTAGGAGCCTTCCCACCTCGTATTTTCCGAACAGGACGGCGCTCTCCGCCGCCGCCTGTTCAATTTCCGGCATTGGTTTCACTGGGGCGATCGTGCTGGAGCACGATCGTTTCTGGTCTTGAGAAATTGGGGGATTACCGTAGAATGGTTCAAACGGGATCTGGGAAATTTGCCCAAATTGTTGCTTAAGGCGTTGTTTGGGATTGATTTCCTTTTCTGCTGTTGTGGTTGGTGGAAGCGTAATTGGAAGGGATTGATTAAGTTATAAGGAAAAGAGGTTTTGCTGGCACTGTCTGTTTGAGGTGTTTCACGAAGGAACTGCTTTGGAACTGCGTTGGAAAATTGGCGTTTATGAGTTGGTCTGCTCCTGATTATTCTTTCGTCTTACACTGCCACCCTATTTATTTCCTCATTTATTTATTTAATGTGTTCTCATCAAATAACAGAAAGATATAAGATAAACAAATAAAAAATATTTACTGTAATATTTTTAGTTTTGTAACTTCCAAGTACTGACTTATCATTTTCAAAATAATTTAGATAATCATAAATGATCATTTAAAATATACACCGCCAATCTTCTTTGCATAAGGTTTTTTATTAATTATCTGATATATTAGTTATATCAAATTATTAATGTATTTTCTAAAATAATAAATTTCATTAGTTTTTTTAAGAATGTGAATCAGTTAAAAAATTACACGTAAAAAGAAGGTGGGCTTTATGGCACGCGTGAAGGGTGCGTGTGTGAGTTGGACATTGGAGACCGCTAGGTGGATCTATTGTTTGAATGGAACGTGATTCCCCTTTTCTTTTTTCAACAGTCATAGGTGTTAATTGTGGCCATACACGTGGCGCTGATGATTGGGACATCAGATTGACTTTAGCAATAGGATAATGCCACGTCGGTGCCGGTTTTACCAAAAAGAGTTGATTTTTTGTGATGTACGGTTGGGGGAGCTTTGAGATTGACCATTAATAAGTTGAGATTTCTTCCAAACAATAAAAAAAACAGTTTATCAATGTTTTTGGACTCTTTCCTTAAAATCTAATGTTTTTTAATCTTTATAAAAAAAAATAATGTTCAGCGTCTTAGAAAAGCATAATATATGTCATTTTAATGAAATAAAATAATTTTTTAGGAATAAAATTTGATTCTCAAAGAGAATATACTTTAAAAAGGTGAGATTTTCCAAAAATACCATTACGATGTACACTGGAATCTAATGGTTGGCATGGTTTCTCCTAGAGGACATTTTGACACACACAAAATATAGACAGTAAAACGTTTTTATTATTTATATTTTTAAGTTACCAAATTGTTAATTAAATATTAACCAGTATTTTAATTTGTCTAAAAAATAAAACTAAAATTATAACTAAAATTTATATAAAATTAAATAATTTTGAAAATTATATTCTGATTAAAATTCATATAAGATTAATAAATTATATTGTAATATAAGGTTGGTTTTAATTATTGATAACTTTAAAACAGATATTCAATTAAATTTATATATAAAGGTAATAAGAAGGTTAAAAGATATGCTAAGAAAATTTTCTAAAAATATTCTTACTGAATACAAATCTATTAAAGATATTTTTCACAAATTAAAGATATTTTTAATTGGGTATTTTATTTCACAAATATGGTATATAACTTTTTTTTATGTGATGATTATAAAAATAAATTTGTAATCAAGAAACTCCATAAATAACTATAAATTAATTATTGAACTATATCAGATTATACTATTAATAATTTTAATTCATTCAAAATTACACAAAAATATCTAATATTAGATTTTTTTTTTTTAAAGATAAGAATAAATTTGTAATCTTACATTTTACACATTAAAAAAAATATTTTCATAATCATCCCATCACTCATAGATTTCAATAATCTTTCATCACCATTTCTGACAAATTCACTCTAACATAACTCAATCTAAATACTTTAACTTTGTTCGGACTTTCTTTTTCAATCTTCACACATTCACTTCCTCAAATCTTCACACTTTCACTATTCAATTTAAACACAACCTAAAAATTAAGAAATAATGCTTAAGTTAAATTTTAATATATGACTTATTATAGAAAAGTAATTGAAAAAAATTATGATGTTAATGTAATAACTCAAATTTTATTAAATTATAAAAAAAATAAAGAATAAATAGTTGTATATACAATTGACAATACTTTAATCTAATCTAATAATCATAAGTGTTATTTGTTAATATCTAATCAATATTATTATATTACTATATTTTCAAATAATAAATACTTTTCAATTAAAGTTCATACTATTTATAATAATTTAAGAAATATATATATATATATATATATATATATATATATATATATATATAAGGGGTGAAGTTATTATACAATTACACGAGTTACTTACTAGTATTTTAAGAAAATTAAGTTAAACTGACACTTACACCAATAACTTTTTTATCGTCAACTTCGTAATATAACTAAACGTGTGATCTTATAATGGTCAGTTATAAAAACAAATTATAGATCATATTATTTCTATGAGTTTTAATCTCTATTTCCATTTCAATGGCATTTTTTTAAATTCAAAACTCGTGTAAACTAATTTTCTATTTAACATTTAAACCAATAGTTAAATTTCTCAATTAATCTACTACATATAACTATGTTGACACGCATATTTAAATTGTATAATGTTACTAAAAAATGCAGTACAGATAATACAATAAATTTTTAGCACTAGTTAAATTTAAATTGTTTTTAAAAATGTAAAAGATAAAGAAAAGCATGAAAAAATTGTTTTTAACTACAAAGTTTATAAAGTCAACTAAAACTACATGGGAATGTTGCAGTTGACATCTATATTAATTCTAGATAGCTGATTATTTATTTGTCTAAATACAAGTTCATTGTAATTAAATAGTGATTATAGTGAGATTAGATTAAGTAAACCTTGTCTGCTGAGAATAAAATGTAGGTTTGACCACAAGAACAAAGCCTCCATCTGAAGTGAAATATGTTTTAAAATACCCATAAAGTATATATTACGCGTATATCGACTAAGCTTTGTTGTTTAACTTTTCTGTTTAATTATTTTTTATTCACATAGAGAGGAAAGTTCATCATGATTAATGCATGTTTTACTTAATAAGAGAGGTTTTACACGGAACAATATGCAAAATTAATTAGCACGTGCAATGCATGAGGTAAAATTAATGTTTAAACATTACTCTATTTGTATAGACAAAGTTGGTATAGATAGTGTTCAAGACTGGTTGTATAGTTATTTATGTGTTGGTTGTTCATTCGTTTCCTTATTCTTCACTCTAAGTCTCCTTCTCTAATGATTGGTATTCGGTCAGAGTTGAGTAGGTACTTCAATAGTAAATACTTGGTATACATAGTGTATATATTAATGACTGATTAAAAGCGTACATTACATCTCTCTATAGGATTTATTTATCGTATTCTGTATATTTCATGATTTCTCAGAATGTTACCCAAATTTGATAGAATATGCTCATAATTCTCAAAGACTTTTTACAACTATCTTAACTGTTTTAAATGCGTCTTAAACCAGTCGGTTATTAACACCAAATAGCATGATTCGTCCGGTATCAACCAATACAATTACTTTTACTTATATTTAGTTCCAAAAATCTTTCTCCCTTAATATTTAAAAATCATTTTAGAAACTCTTATCTTCCTTGAAATTGATCCATGGACATTTATCCGGTTATGTTATCTTTTCATAAATTTCTAAATTTTTACACAAATATTTATTCATTTAATATTCTATTAACTTTTAAATCAATTGTTTTGTTTTTAATTAAATAATATTACAAATTTTTTTAATGAATAACTAAATTTAATATATCTGGTAAATACCTCTGATAGTTAATCAGATTTTCTTTCCGTAATCCCTTATAACATAAATTAATATCAATCAATGATGGAACTATTTATGAGAGTGAACAGATGCATATTTTAATCATGTATATATCAATACATGGATTCTTAAAATTTATTCAATAATGTATATTTATCTAAATTACTTTGGTTGTTTTCTATATTTCAATATTAGTTATTTAAGGTAAGGGGACTACCCTATATTTAGTGGGATTAACTTGAAGTATTTATTTAGAACATCTTTAATATAAAATCTTTTTTTTGGGATTTTAGATAGAAGATCTTTTATTAAATCAACATTCAATATTTGTCACATAGAGCAAGAGTTTTTATAAAAGAACTCTCAAAATCTTAATAAAAATATCTTTTTATATCTCTGTACCAATCAAAATTAAATTAGTGAGACCAAGATAAATTGACTTAAGATCTTAAAATAAAATCTTCCATTATAGCAAGAATGAGATGAAATCTTATATCTTATATGATACAGTGACACCCAACAAAAAGTATAATCAACTTTAAATATTCAACTTAAACTTATTTTTCCTTTCAAAACATAGCATTATTTAAACTTTTTAATACAAATTAATGAATATTTAATTTTTATAAACCTAGATAAAAAAAAATCACGGTTGCTTTGTTTTTGTGGCTCTCTGCATCTCTTTATATATATAATAGAGACTTTTTAATTTAACGTATACATTTTATATTTCTATTTTATTTTTAATTATATCTTAAAATTATAAAAATATAATTTTATAAAGATATATAGAGATTCTCCTTTTTTTATATATATTTTCTATTTTATTTTTAATTATATTTTAAAATTAAAATAATATATAGGAATACACATTTAATATTTTTATTTTACTCTTAATTATATTTCCAAATTTAAAAAATAAATATATTATTATTTATATATATATATAACAATATATAAAGATTATTCTTTCTCAAACAGTTTCGTTCGTTCTTTTAGTGTTTAATTTTGTTTTTTTAATATATCTACTTTTATTATTTTATCTTTTAAATTTTAAAATTATGAGTAGAATCATTTTGTCATTTTTATCAAAAAAATATAAACAGATCCTCACATAGAATCACTTAAAAATAAATTATTTTTTAATTTTTTAAATTAATGTTATAATATTATCAAACTGTTTTGTATGTTTTTATCCATAATTTTTTTCCATTTTACCTTATTAATATATCCTATTTTATTATTTTATTTTTAAAATTTTAAGATTAAAAGAAGAAGTATTTCGATATTTCTGTCTACACTAAAAATATATTATAAAGAATCACTTGAAAATAAAATTATTTTTAATTTTTTAAATTAATGTTACGACACTTTCATTCCATAAAATATTTAATAATTCTATACCATAATTTGTTATTCTTCTTTTTTTTTACTCTCTATCATTGTAATTCTAGATCACCATTCTTTTCTTCATCCATTTTTTTTTCTTTGTCTTTCAAATTCTTTCTCTTTCACTATTATGATTTTTTTTTTCATTACTTCAAAATCAAAGTCTATGTTCCTTCTCATGTTTCAACTTTACAGGTAAATCAAAATAACTTAAAGATGCCTCATCTTTTCTGTTGTCCATTGTTGAATCCTCTGGATTCAATTTAATTTCCTTTCATTTTTGTTCAAAGTCTTAAATTTTTGTTGTTTTTCTTCAATTCTTCTATCTTTCTAATTACATGCATTGTGTTTTTTAATAATATTTTTGTTTTTGTTATCATTATACGATTAATTTAACATGTATTAAATAATATTAAAATTATGTAAAGTCACAAAACTATTATGTATATATGAAATCTCACTAATATTGTCTTTGTAAGATTTGTAACTAAATCTCGATGTATGTTATCAACACCATAATTAAAACAATAGATCTTATCTAAAAGGAAAATAAAGTAGATGGATAGATGTAGTATGACACCATTTATGAGAATAAATGTATACATTTATTTTTAATGAATAATTGAGTTGAAGATGTCGCATAAAGAAATCTCATCTAAAAAGGAGAATAAAGTAGAGAGATAGATGAAGAATGACACCATTTTATGAACATAAAAATATACATTTATTTTTAATGAAAAATTGAGTGAAAGATGTTCCATAAAAGAAGTGACATTTACGTAGAAACATATAACATGTAGCAAACTTATTAAATTTGACTAAAAAATATATAGAGAAAAAATAATTTAATTTATTTCGGCATATACAAAAGAGATATGAAGTCTCACAACATTAATTTACAAAATTTGATACTTACAAATCATACTGCAAAATGGAAGTAGATATTTTGCCTGTTTTTTATTTTTTCTCCATCAAATTAATGTTGTTAAATATAATAAAAAAATAAGATTTTTTTTTGCAGTATATGTTTTAATTCTAAAAATACTAATACTTATAATATCATATTAAGAATTGTGATAGGTTAAATTTTCTTTAATATATAAATTTTTAAAAATATTAACTTAAGAAAAAAAAAGAGAAGTCATTATTATTTACAACATTAACACACGAGAATTACTTGAATTTATTATGATATATAGAATAATCAATTTTGTTATTAAGTTGGTTATTCATATGTTATATAACACGTAGTTAGCATTTGTTTTTTAAATTGCTAGATAAATTACTATTATATTTAACTAGTATTTTATTCATAATGGTATTTCCGCCAATCAGGATTAGTATACATATTTTATATTTCTATTTTATTTTTAATTATATTTTAAAAGTATAAAAAATATACTCTAGGAAATTCTCCTTTTTGTGTATATAGTTTATATTTATATTTTATCTTTAATTATATTTTAAAATTTTAAAAATTATAATAATATATAAAGGGATACATATTTAATTTTCTTATTCTATTCTTCATTATATTTTAAATTTTAAAAAATAAGCATAAATTATTTAAATATTAAAAGTGACTAGTATATATTACTTTAGATTTTTTTATAACTCTCATTATTAATATTACTTTTTTTTCTTAAAATATATAGAAGGCGGAAATATTTATTTTTCACTCATATATATATATATATATTCAAATTTTATAAATATCAAGAAAATTGAAGTTAATTAATTAGAAAATAAAAATTGAAGATTCGAATCGAATTTAATTTAAAAATGTCAAGGGATTGAGAAAATATTTTATAGTTTTATTTGTTATTTTTCTTTTCTAAATTTATTCTTAAAATTCAGAAAACATGTATATTTAGTTTATCTTTCTCATTTTCCAAAAATAAAAATATTTAAAATGTGTTTAGTTATACCATTATAAATAGAAGTTCATAAAATCTTTTAAATCTCAATTTATTTCGTAATAATGTCTAACATAATAGTTTTTAAAATAAAAAACACTAATATTTATGCATATCCTTTCCCCTAATCCTTATACACCAACATTGTGCATTAAATATTTATAAAGCACTAAACATTATGTAGTTGATATCTAAAAAAAAGAGAGGCTAATACCTCTTATGTTAAACATTACCACTCTTTCAAACTTTACAAAGAAGTATGTGCTTCAATGTTTATAAACATTGTGTTTCTTTCTTTGTAAAATAAGCACTAAACATAGTATTTCAACCTTTATAAATGATTATTAAAAGATGTTATCAAAGAGTACTTTTGGCCAATAAATTTAATTAATAAAATTATGTTTTATTCAAAGATAAAAGAAGTTACAATATGATAAAGTTGGCCGTAAAAAAAAAAGACAAATCAATCCGTTAGATATCATACATTGACTAGATATTAGAACATTTCATGGTAGATAAGTGGGTGCAAACCTCACCTCATAAACCGATTTTATGAAATTGAATTAAGTTTAAAGTCCACTTTATAACACAAATTATATATTTGTCGTACTCACTTTTGATACTCTTAACAATAATATTTAAATAAATTGTTACAACAACTCGGTTGGCATTATATATCAATAATTTCATATTTTTTTGTTTTATTTTCAATATAATCATAATAAATTTCTAAAAAATTGTTTTTTTTATCTTTTATCATATTAATAACGTTCTATATTATTTTTCATATTTACTCTTTTTTATATAATTAATTAATCTTATACTAATTTAAATATTGAAAAGGTTTTTGAAAATAGACCTTTCTTGACAGGTAGCGTTTAACCCATATGTGCTGACGGTAGATAAAAAATATTGTTGGGAAATTATTTATTTTTAAAAAACAGTATTCCCTAACACATTTTTTAAATGTATATTTTTATCACTAACTAAATATTTTGAAAATTCCAAATCCAAATTCAACCTATGGGCTATTTGGGGGCAAGCCCGATATTAAGGAAAATTAAAAAAAACATATGGTTATTTCTTTCTGCACCCCATTAATATTCGAAAATATAATTTTACCTCTTTTTTATATGACTTCTGAATTATCTTTTCAGAATGTAAAAGTGTATTCTGGGAGACGTTTTTCAGAAATTCTGGAAAATATTGGAAAACATTTCCAGATTAAGATTTTCGAAATATGTATAATACATTTCGAAATGTGTTTCTTGAAATAAATTTTCTATAATGTATTTCAGAAAGAGTTTTCTGATACTAGATTAGATGGGGCATTTTGATTTTCTCATCGATTTGATGGGGTGCAGGGAGAATTTTGTCGGGTGCAGGAAGAAACACAAAAAATGAAATAAACCGTGGGATAGTGGTGACAGCCCGGTTGAAAGGAATTAAAAGGTCCAGTATAGATAGGCAACAATTGGTTTTCGCACCTCCATAACTTCTTCTTATACATTATAATTTTGAAATTTTTATTTTTACCCTTTGTGATTTATACGTGTATCAAGCTTCCATAGCTCTCCATTTTTCTTGCTTCTTCTTCAATGGACCCTTCCTATACCTTATAATTTTAAATTTTTTCATTTTATCCTTTGTGATTTATACGTGTATTAAGCTTCCATAGCTCTATTTTTCCTGCTTCTTCTTCATTTAATCTGGTACTACTTTTGGACATCAAGATTTTGGCAAATGAACTTGTCGAAGATCAAAGATGTTGTAGAAGTTGAAGGTGGGTAGGTCATTTAATAAGCATTTTATATCTGTTTGTGGTTTTCGAACACAGTTGACTATCTGGTTTTGAAGTTTTTTCATATTTTACAACTGAGAAAGTCTTTTTGAATTGTCTAACTAGGGAAGTTTTTTTTTGCATTGTAAGACAAAATAAAAACTATATATAATCTAAAATATAACTTTCAAATAGTTTAGTGTTTTCTTCTTAAAAGTATAATATAAAATACAACTTTCATTTTTGGAATTTAAAAATGAAATTTGTATTTTAGATTGTATTCTAAATCATCGTCCTATAATCTCTTGACAACATAATCAACCTATTTTGTAAGAAATGATGTATTTAACCGTCTCCGTGTAAATCCATCATCACAAATAGGTGTATACAAGAGCATTCACTACATTAACACCATCAACTTAATCGACTAAAACACTATCTCTCTTATGAATGAGGTTGTAGGTCTTTGTATATTACCAACTTAAGAGACATCACCTCTTGTCTTAGTCATTATTTATCCAAATTAAATCATATAATATTATAGAGTGCAACTATAAACCATATATCATATATTATGGATTGCACAAATAAGTATTTTTCATAAATGAAATATATTTTAGATTGTATGTAATCCATACTGCACTTCCAAATCTAGAATTGCATAATTGGAAATATATTTCTATACATGAAATATATATTATGGATTGTGCAATTCGAAATGCATTTCAAAATCTAGAATTATATTCTAGATTACATAATTGGAAATATACTTTTATGCATGAAATATACATTATCCATTGTTAGGGATGACAAAGTGCGTTAACCCGCCCCGTAAGTGAATGCGGGCTAGATTTTCCGTCCCGCTCCGCATAAGGGCTGGCCCACGGGTTAGCCCGCATTTTTATTTTAAGAAATTGAATGTTTTTTTTTTTTTTTACTTTTTCTCTTGAAAAATTGTCACAAAAAACAAAGGCATTATGATTAATACAACAACAAACATTAATTGAATGTTACATATCCAATTATCAACCTTCCAATATTCTTAACTTACCCACTACCTAACATATCCACTATTATTTATTCCAAATTATATGAAAAATATTATCCAACATCCTCTATTTTCATCCCCAAAACTGGACCAAAAAGGAGTCTCAAGGAAATTATAACTCCAATGCCCCTTTTAATTTTTCTACCCCAAAATGAAAAATGAAGAAAAACAGAACATTTATTCCAGTGTTGCAAAAGTCATTTTTTTTTGTTTGTTGGCTTGCGGACCAGCCCGCCCCATCCCTGGCTCGCGCGAGTCACGGATTATGCGGAACAGACTAATGCGGATTAGCGGGTTGAAAAGGTGGGTTCACCTCGCATTTTTTACCAGTGGACTGCGGGTCAACTCGCACTACCCGCCCCACTTTACCATACATTATGCAATCCAAAAATACATTTTCAAATCCAAGTATATTATAGATTTCACAATCTTAAATGTATATTTTATGTTAAATATACTTATGACAAAATCTATAATGACTTCGTAGATTTTACAATTCAAAAAATTTACAAATTAAGCAATCAAGAAAATCCACACAGAACAACAAAACAAAACAGAAAAACCTGATTTTTCAATTCCACATAATGATTCTCAACAGCATTGGAGTGACGATGCTAGTAACAGTGGGGTAACATTGACAATGAGGTGATGACAACAGTAGAGTGATAAGGAGGCTAAGGTGGAGAGAAGCCATGAAGCAAAGAGAGATATGGTGTATGGAAAGGAATACAAAAAAAAATTAGGTTAGTTTGACCTATTAAATAAAGGACATCATAGACTTTTACACATCTTATCTTATGGAGGTATTGAAAGAAATTATACAGATAAAATAAAACAATTATATAGACAAGACTAAGTATTAGAGAGAGAAAAAAAAAAAGAAACAAGAGGAATGAACTCAGTGAGATATATAAGTTATTTGGTCAATATTTTGGAAGAATAATCAATATAATACTTTAAACTATAAAAAATAAATTTTCTCTTAACCATAAAGTACTTTTAAATTCAAAAAGAGAAATTAAACTGCGATAATATAAAATAAGTTTAGTCTGTCATTCAATTCCAAATCACTATTTGTAATAAACATCAGTTTTCACAATACTTAAGGTAAAAACCATTTCAACAATGATTTATAATTGATTAAGACCATTTTCTTACCTTTAATATATATATGATTTTAAATATTAATACTATAGTTGTAGGTGAAGTTATTTTAATTTATTTTTAGTAATGAGGAGCATGCCCTACCTTCCAAATCTTGACCGTGTAACTTGGCGTTTCACTTCATTTACTTTTGGAATCATTCATTGCTCTCTTCTCTCCAGATTTCATTGCTTCACCTAAAATATTTATTGTCAATTTCAGGTAACAAAATCTATTGTTTCTTCATTTATTAAATACAACACAATACCAACATGCCTTTTTCTTCAACTTTTTTTTTTAATTTTTTTTATGTGCTTTTATAATCCTAATCTATGATTAATGTCTTAATACATATATAAAAAAGGAAATTTTACTTTATTACACACGAAACACACATCATGCTAATAACAGAATTTGTGTTAATGATATCATGTCAGACTTCGTGTCTGCAGACAAAAGGGTTGCACGTGAAGTTTTGAATTTTATATATAAAATCAAATAATATAAAAAATATTAAAATAATAATATTAAGAATTATATACTTCATTCAGAAGCCTCTGTGTTTTGTTGTTACATTATTACATGAATCTATTTTAAATTTTCTGTTGATGAAGCACCAAAGATCTCCATTTTATTACTTAAAATTGAAATTGAAATGTATTTATGATACAAATGAGTCCAAGAAGGTTAAAACTAGAAGAAACTCCAAAGAGCAGACAAAAGTACTTGTTTGAGATTCAGAGCACATCACATTCTGGCAACCTAAAACGAACTGACACTGCCAAATGGGCCTCTTGAATGAACCACTCTTCACAGATTCCCTCAATTAATGCATTAAACAATTCAAAAAAACAAGATTATACAGCTAAATGCAACAACATTAATCAGTAATCAGTAATCAGTGTGAAGATATTATATATTTCACATCAAATCAAGTTCTGTACTCTCTTTTCATATCCAATATCCACCACAAGCTAAAGCTAATGTAACTCATTAAACTAACAACTCAACGAGTCTTTTTATAGTCAATAAAATCAACTATGTATCAGACCCAACCAAAATACATAAAACTCAGAAAATATATATATTCATGGCATGTACAACTTGTTGCCACACTTGCATCTCCATGCCTCCGGGTAGTACTCGGCGGTCACCGGCGTTCCCGGCGGCACAGGCACATGAACCGGTTTGCATGGTGTACATTTGCCACACTTCGAGGTGCACCGCGGCGGCGATGACCCAGGCCCACCTAGAAGCCTTCTGGGCCAGCCCATCGATAAGACATCTCTTTTACCTCCTGACACCACTTTATTTTCCTGCCCAACATGCATAATAATTAAGTAATTAACCAATTCTCAATAATTATAGTAATTGTCGCCTTTCTTTTCATTCAACAAAAGCAATGCGAATTAATAAGTAAAACTGATTAAAAAAATTGCAAACATTAATTTGAATTAGAAAGAATAATGTGAAGATTTGTTTTGGGAAATTGAAAATATTTTGGAAGAGTGAAATATAATTAAAAATGATAGTTATGTATTAATTTGTGGTTGTGATAATATGGGGCCACATCCAAGTGAGGAAAATATGTACAAGAGAGGCTGACATGCACCATCATGACCATGATTCGGCTATAATACAACTGTGGTTGCGTTTTTGCGGTGAAAGCGCTGAGCATTGTACACTGTACGCGCACGTTACCCGGACTCACGTATGTGGCTAAGAGTAAACAAACACTACACCTAATTTCCCTGCCTCGCTCTAATGTGCGCGGGTGGTGTTGCGCCCAACATTATTCAATAATATATGGGTCAGAACAGGAGTATTCAGCAACAGCCGCAAAAACATTTCCTGCGTTTCACCGCTTGATGAAGCAGATTGCACAGTGACTATATCTAAACGTGCGTTTTCCAAGAGCCGTTGGATTTTCATCGAACGGTCGCGATGGACGAGAGGTGAATCGGTTGAGCGCAGGGGATTTTATCCGGCGCAACGACGACGGAAGCAGTGGGGAGGCAGATGGTACCACCACCACGTGTGTTTCGTAATCACGGTGGAGTCCATGCATCTGACGGCTCACATTGGAGTGGGTCCCACGAAACCCCTGCACCTATTTTGGCGCATTTTAGCTACTATCAGTTTTTTCCAGCAGTGTCTCTCTGTAATTTTGGAGACTGTCACCATCGAAACCTTGTTCAAGTTAGTTGCAGATCACACTCTCCCACATCCGCAACCACAACCATCTCCTCACTCCAAAAATCACATCCCTTTTCAATTATCACTAAATTAATTGCAGATTCTTGTCCACAATTTTCTCTTTCCATCTCCAAATACTCTCTAATGCAGTTTCTTTTACACAAACTAAAAAATGTCACTTATAATGAATGCATTACTCTTTTTAACTACAGATAAAATAGTAATAATCAGATTAAGATTCTGAGAACAAATGACCTAGGAAAAGGTTAATTAATTAATTGATTAGATGATGGGGGTGATGTTAATGAGATGATACATATGCAACAAGAGAAGGTAAGTTAAAGTATGTGTATAGAGAAAGAATGTATAGGACCAGTCTATACCTGAAAATCTGTATGAGCTTTGGTGAAGGTGGGACACTTAGTATCTGCAGTGGAGAAAGGACGAATTGGAAGAAGATGTTATAAATTTATGATGACACACGGGGTTAGATAGAATTAGAGAGGTGAAAAATTTATAGTGGAAATGTCAGAGTAATTAATAAGTGTGGAAGAATTGCATACCTAAACATGGAATGGTGGAGGCAGTGGTAATTCTACTGCTGAAGATCAGTGTGCAAATTGAGAGCAGGAAAAAGAAGGAGACACTAGAGAGATGGGTTGTGTTCACAAGGGAAGCGGTTTTTCTCTTCCTCTCCATCAACAAGAACAAAATTCCTTCACTACAACACCAACACTCGGATGGTTGCAGATATATGACACAGACAAGCTATCTCACGCTCACACTCTCACTCTCACTCTCACTCACACTCACTCTGTGACCCTACCAAGAGTAGTGTTTGAAGCTACGAGCAAATAGTAGGGTTTGCAACCCAAGGCTTGCACGTTCCATGCAAATAAGAGCTAAACAAATACCTAACACTTAGCCCATTTGTCTCAAATGGACAAAGTCACAATCTTTTGTGCTTTTCAACTCTCTCACACCACTTTTATTTTGTCTCAGTGAGAGCAGTGTGAAATAAAGGTGCAGGGAGGTAGAGAGAGTGGAAAAATTGGAAGGAGTGTGGTAGTCGTACGGCTTATCTGATGAGGTGTGTGTTGTGGCAGAGAGGTGTATGTGTGTGTATGAGTGAGTGTGTGTGAGTGTGTGCACAGTACTTATTAGAGAGGTTAAAAAGAAAGGAGGAAAAACAAAGGTGAATCTATGCAGATCATCACTTCCTAAGCTTTACCATGTTTAGGTCTCGGATTCTCTTGCAGGCTTTCTCCACTGTCTTTCAACGATTCCCAAACCCAGAAAAGCTAAAGCAACACCAACTCTTCACTCTGATATATGCCTCCTGCTCTCACCCTCCCTCTGTTTTCCTCTGCCTTTTTCTCCTTCTGTATATAGTTTTTCTCCTCTAAACAGAAACTTGGCCAACCCTCTTCAATTTTAACCAGCTTCGGTTTTTAACTGCTCTTTTCTACCGTCATTTCATTAACACTTCTCCTTTTTTCACATGTAATGTCAAGATGCCATAAATAATTGGGGCTGCACTTTGGTATTTGGATACATGATAACCACTAATCCCTTTCTTAAAAGGACACAGATTATCTCTAACCATGCTGTCTTTATTTTCTATTCTCTAGTACTGACCAAGCATTTTGCATGGTTCTCTGATTTCTGAGACATTATTAAATGGTTTTAGACTATTATGATTATGCATTAAAATAAGATTATGAATAAAACAGATTCTTTATTATCATTGAATGAGAGGCATATAATTGTGGGAGGGACTTGGAGAAAAAGTTTTAGTTAGGACTTAAATAATTGGTTGAAAGGGTGAAGAATTTTATATTTAAACTGCAGCAAGCTTCAATTTTCAACCCCCGTTGAGATATGGAAAGGTTTTGGAATATCTTGGTACTTGCATTAAAGATTCATTATGTACTTAATAATTCACATAAATACAATATTTTGGTTCACCATGGTTCCACTTGGACTTTTTGGGAATGGAAAAAAGTACAAGATGTTGAAAATGTCCTGCATATCTGGTTGTATTAATATGCTCTAGCAGCTAGGTACCTTAGAGTGTGGGCCAGTTCTCACACGGAGGAACCACCCATGTATTTACAAGAGTAGCCTCTGGTGATGCACGTGTGAGCATGATGGGTTGTTGTTAGGAAGTGTGACCTGAGGAACACTGAAGCCATAGTTAAAGAAAAAGGGATGTGATGGGCTTTGGTCAAAAGGACTGTGTTAAAAAGTCCATCAATTTGCTGAGATTCCAAAAGCAAAAGGGTGTAGACAAATATTGTGTAAGAAAATGGTGTATTCTTTGACAGGGAATAGCTAGATAGATACATCTATGTATTCTCTTCTACATGGCCTTGTTCACTCCACATTAATGCAAATCAAACTTCCATTGCTGCAATAGCCTCTTCAATTTCGACTGCATAGTACCAATTATTGGACTCATGTTTTCAAACTTTCTTTTTACAAGTTTCAACCGGATTTCATGGGATGTCCATTTTGGATTGGATTTCCTACACTGTATAAATCTTATCCTTCTTCATTTGTCATTTCCTTTTATTTTACTCCCCCAATTTCCTCACTCTTTTTCACTCATCATTTTCTTAACCTTTCACAGTTTCGATTATTCTAGTTTCACTGCTAAATTTATGGCAACTAGGGTAGATAAAGAGACAAACTTGAAATTTGAAAATTAAGAGTGTGTCCACAACTTCAATAAAGAGCCATAATATTGTGATTAGTGTTTGTACGAATCAGAACTTGTAGACGCCTCACAGTGGTCCATGTTTCAAAACCTGCACTGCTTGAAATTGGGTAAAATGTGAAATTACATATAACCCTAAACCCTTTTCTTTTTAAACTGCTAAACTTTGCTTGACTGGTGCATGTGCATAAGAAATATGTTTTATGAAATTATGGAAAGTATTTCATACATTGATTCATTAAATACTAATTTGTACGAGTCACTACAAGAAAATTATTAAATAAAAACTAATTTTAAATAAAAACCAATTTTTAAAAACTAAAATAATTAGTTGTAACAGTAACTAAATTAGAAACTATTTTAGAAATAAAAAAAAATGGTTTCTAAATTAGTTTTTATTATTGTTAACTAGTTTTTAATTGTTATCTAATTAGCTATTAAGGTTTTAACTACCAATTATTTAGTTTTTAAATTTGGTAGCAAAAGTCTTGTTTGTTAATTAGATACCAATTTAGAAACCATTTAACAATAATATAAACTAATTTAGAAGCCAAAAATTTATTTAGTTCTTAAAATGGTCTCTAATTTAATCATTATAGCAACTAATTATTTTTTTTTTTAAATTAATTTTTATTTTATGATTTTTTGTAGTGAGTATAATAAAAAGTAAATGACGATTTTTTACTTAGATTTCTATTCAACCGTGGGAGAAGAACACCACCTCCTAATTGTAAAGAAAAGATTAAAAGGATATAAGTTAAAGATATATAATCAATTTAATAAATAGAAGATAATTGTATTGGTTATAAAAATGTAAAATACCATCATTTGAAATTTTTAGTTCTAAAAATATTTTAAAAAATTCATTTATAGAAGATTGTCTTAATGATAGAAATTAATAAATGTAAAATTCACTTTTAATTAAATTTGATTTAATATGAAAGTGAACATGTAGATACAAAGAAAACACACAATAATAACGACATGAAAAATGAATTCACATATTAGAGTTTTCTACTCTAAAAAAATGAGAATGCAATTTTTGGATTATCACTTTATAATATCTAAAATGAAAAGTATATAATTACTTATTTTATTTAGTTAAATTATTTAATTGAGCTTAAATAATAAAAGATAAATAACCCTAAGTCATACATTATATAAATAGAGGTTAAATATTCTTTCAATTAAAAAAAACTCTAAAAAAAACACGTGAAGAGTCCAGATATGTTGCGTCAGCATTCAAAGGTAAGAGGGAATTATAAGGAATGTCTTCTTGTAGGGATACTTGTAAAAATTATAGGTAGAGAAAAAACACTTCATTAGGAATATATCATATGTGCTTTAAGGCAGTACCCAAAACAACTGTTCATACATGAATTAATTTTGATTTGATTATTAATTTATTTCGTAAATTGTGCGTGTTTGGATTTTGAGGTTGTAATTAATAAATTTGGATATTTGGATTCAATTTTTTTTGTGAAGTGTAATATTCAAGATATTGGATCCACTTATAATTTGAGAGTCAATCTTTGATAAACTAATTAATTTTTTTATCCATTGAATGACTCATAGTGATGGGATGATTTGTTTAATTAAAAGTGTGTTTGTTAGCTAGGTAATTGATGCATTAATATAGAACCTTTTGGTTGAGATATAAGATTATCTAACATTTTTACAGCATTACATGTATCTTTACATCAATTAATAATTGGTTGTGTAAAATAATTATTTATGTAAATTGATGTCTTTGAAAATATTGGAAGCAATTATAATTTTGAATTTTAAATTTATTATTAAGATACATAGATTAAATTAAATTTGTCATTATAATTTTAATACACGTTAAAAAAGTTATTTAGTTATCAATTTTAACAATCGAAATAAGTTATTGCTAGTTGTGACTGAAATATTGATTAATTGATATTTGTCAAAAGTTTATTCTACATCGATTGTGACGAGAATTGATACGACTGTACACTATAATAGTTTATTCTACACCGGTTGAGAAAATGTTACAAATTTGTTATATTTATTTAAGAGTTTGTTATTTTTTTATGATACTGATTGTTAGTTTGATTATGAATGTTGATTATTTATTTTAAAAGGATATATTGACGCTAATGATTAAAAATGATTAAATGTAAAATAAATATAAAAAAAATACTAATAATATGAAAACTAAATAGAATTGGTCAAACTGTTAAGTCAAATGACTGCGGTTGATAAAGTTTAACCTTAAAGAAATATAAATATATATATATATATATATATATACATATATATTATGTTAAATTTCTAAAAATATTTAAAAAATTATTATAACTTAGACATAGTAGTTGGTTACTATGATTCAATACCCAAAAACTTAAATCTCCCTTTAAAACTAAAATTAATTATTTTATAAGCATGATGAATTTTAGTATAAGATAGGATAGAGTAATAGCACTAGAACCAAAATATAACTTTTATCTTGAATGTGGAAAGTGGACTTGAGTTTTCATTACGACATATATTTTTCCTTTTATAAATAACATGGTAGAACTATCTTATGAACATGTTGCTATAAGTGTGCTTCTTGCAAGTTCCATATATAAGGTAAAGTGCAAATTAATTTTGATCATTGGCTACATATTTTTCTTAAAGGACATAACTATATCACTACATTGAAAATTTCTATAAAACGCAAGATCATAATCAGGGTTTTCCTCTCACACCAATGTCCTAATTAACTTAATTGTGATTTAGGTTCTTTGTGTTGTGAAAACAGTAATTCAAATAGTTGTGGTCTACATAGTTTGTGGCTATATGCACGCATTCGTGCATGATGATAATGACAATTGCATAAACATGTGTGCAATTATTAGAAACAACCATCGTGGATCAAGATAACGATCGATAAGTAGTTGTTATAGTGGATGTTGATTTCGATATGATATTACGACTGATTGTAGTTGTGTTGACCAAAATTTATAACCATACAAAAGTTTTGGTTCAGAATGGCTCCTTCTTTATCCCGTTATATATAAATCAAATTATTATTCTTTCCTTAGACATAGTAGATCAAGATGCAAACGGTGGGTGGAGAATTTCTTCAAAATTTTGTGTAATGTATTATGTGATGTTGTTAATATAATTTCACATCGTTCAGGAGTTAAAGTCAGTGATAATTTATATATTTCTTTATTGAGATACCTTTTAAGGATAAAATTGTGACGGAACATTAACCTCTAAAACAAATAATATATCGAATTAATAGATTTTTTTTTATTTTGTATAGGGGTTGACGTATATCTGAAATACTCCTATTTATTATTTTTACTCTTAACCGATAGAAACAAAACAAGACAAACTAATTAATTATTAACCCATAAAAAGTTGTATTTTGTTCTTACAAAGTCGGGTTCCTCTTAAAGTGACTCCTTCCGTCTTCGTTTTCGTCTTCTCGTACTCTCGCCTTCTAGGTTTAGTGATTTCCGATATGTACTTCCCTTCTTCGGGGTGGGGTACTTGCGAAGATGATCTGACGCTCAAGTTAGTCTGAATATAACATGCAAATGAATTAAGAGTAAAAAGATTCTCTTTAACGCTGAGTCACCTATGGTATTTATAAATTTGGGTGAGCCTAAGCTATTATGGGTCTGCTCTTGGATTCAGACGATGATCCAATTGTGCCTTAATCATATAATTAAATTTAAAGTGAGCAGTTAGAAGCATTTACCTAATGTTAAAAAAAAGTAGCATGAAAGCATAGCAATAGAATGAAAGAATACGTAGAGAAAAGACAATATATACATAGTCGAGGTTGTATGTTGTTGATTGAATGAGGCATGTGTAAAGATGAATGAAACGTGAGAGTGATATGGTTTGTGAGTTAGTTGTTTGGGTGGTGTTGTTGTGTGATGTTTGGAAGAAGGTGCATAATGCAATGCACATGAATGAATGTTAATTTCTCTCTCAAGTCATTTGTGAGCCGTTGATAGAAGATATGATTGTCTCAGCAGTTTCCATCAAATTCTAAATTCTTTTGAAACTGAAAATTGATGCTTGTCCCACCACACCTACACCTTTCATACTGATATGGGAACACTCAAGCTCAAATCTGCATCTCTCAATTATTCAACTTTTCATAAAGCTGACACTTCCTCTCTTCTTTCTTTGATTTTGACATAAGAATCATTTTCTCTCTCTATCATGTGTCGCCATTTTCCTTAACTCTTTTCATCCCTCTAAATTTTATTTAATATAATCTTCTTTTCTATATACCTAGATTCACTTAAATCAAATTTTATTAATCATTTTTATCTTTAGAACGTCCTCTAGAAGATATGTGACATTTCGTATATAAGATGAAAAGTTTTAATAGGCTTTTGTTTGGAAGAGGATGAGAGTAGAAAAGTAGGAAAAAGTAAGTGAAATTTTTTGTTATTTAAATATATGTAAAGTGAGTTGAAAGCGACTAGATTCAAGTAGAAAGATGGTAGATGAAATTATTAATGTGATTTTTTTTAAAAAAAAGAAAATTATATTATTTATTTATATATCTTTGATTTAAAATTATTGAAGAATTAAATTTAAATAAAGATAAATGTTGAGATATGAATGTGAATACTAATAAAAAAATTTACAACTAATATTATGATTTTAATGATACAATTTATTGTTAATTGATTTATGAAGATTTCATATGGACCAAAATTTGATATCAATGTATGACTTTCAACATTCCCATACACGTTGATATAAGGGACACAAAGGTCATTGTCTCAAATAGAGTACCATTTTACCTTAAAAATCTCTAAGAGATGTGGAGGGGCCAACTTTCACTCCCCTTCCACTTTCCATCATCATAAATGAGCCCAAAATCACCCTTCCAATATAAAGAATACCCTACCTTTCTCATCCCACAAATCCACACAAAGAATAAATATACTCTTCTAAACAAAACATTAGTATTTATTAAAAAATTGTTTAAATAATATTTCAACTCAACTAGAAGTATTATCTTTATGTCTTTCTCATTAGTTTAGACCAAAAAAAAATTTATAAACTATTAACATTTTATCAAGTTGAATTTTATCATGAATATTAAGAGGTGTACTTAACTCAATCTCATAAAACCAGTTTATAAGGTGAGAATTGTATTCACTTATATACAACTAAATGTCTTAATCTCTAGTCGATGTGAATCTCTAACACACCTCCTCACACCGAGACTACCAACTTGTGCGTGAAACTATATATTATGGGGATAACGGATGACTTGATAAGCTCAACAAACACTCATTAGAATATAGTCTAAATGGTTCTGATACCATAATAGTTTTATATATCTTATTTAGAGAGAATGGAGAAAAGAAAATAATATATTTTTATTAAGAATGGTTACTCATCTACATTATTGACTGTTATATTTATGTAACACATAAAAGATAAAAGATAAAAATAAGAGTTATATCGGATAGTTATAACCTATGTAGCACAAACACTGACATGGACACTGATATGACACGGATACGGACACGGAGATACGTAAAATCTCTAAAATGTAGGACACGGGGACATAGATCTATATATTATTAATTATGAATTATATAAATTGACAATAAAGATTTATGTACACAAGTATGTTCCAGATTATTTTTTGGAGCGAAAAGATTTTTTTCATTACTGTTTCACAAGGATTTGTTTCTTATTTTTATAATCATAATAACAATTTATACAATAAAGTTTGAATTTTAAAAAAATTAATGTATTTTTCCTTTTTAAAATTGTGTTAGAACTGTATTAAAATTGTCAAAAATCTAACAAATACTTTTTGAATTGTACACTTCACGAATATGTGTCCTACAAGTGTCATACGAGTGTCGGTATCCGATACGAGTATCAGACACCGACACGTCATTTAAGAGAAGTGTTTGAGCTTCATAGATTATAACTGATAAAATAATTATAAATAATAAAATAATTATAATTGAAAAATAATTAAAACTGAAAATGTAGAATATTATTGATATTTATCCTTTAATAAATTTATTAATATTTCAATTGAAGTATGTTATTTGTCAGTTCATCTTGATCCTCTGTTTACATTCTATTTATTCTTTGTGCAGTTTATTTTTTTTTATAATTATTTGTTAGTGTGGTGTGTGGTAGACCGTCTTTGTTTAAAGAGGTATTCCACGACCCTACAAATTAAGGGAACCCGAAACAAGTCTTACCAAAAAAAAGTTATACTAGCTAGTCAATTTTCCTATAGTGTTTCGTTGCACATGTGCATAATGCTACACTCACTGTCCCCACTTAAGAAATAAGTCATAGAATGGTTATAGTCTATATTTATATACTAAAAAACTGAAGACTGCACAATCGTTATTTGGTAACAGAAAAAAATATTATAAATTATTTATATGATCACTTCAAAAGTTTATGCCTATTTTTTAAGAAATATTTACCATTCAAATATAATCTAGCAGTATTAGCATCTATTTCTATGGGTTCTATGATTTAACAACAAAATTACTAATCAATTAAGCTTTTGAGAAAAGAAACATTAATCAAAAATATCAATTGATATTTTTTTTTCTATATTTATTTAATTAAAAACAAGGGTTATAATGTGGATTTATTAATTTACATGAATTAATTTATTATATTTTATTCAAGCTAATGTGCCATTTAATATAATTAGGTAGTTATTTATTATAAATAAATTAAAGAAATTATTTTAGTAGCCATTGCTGTTTTTTCATAAGCCATTTTTTTTAAAAGTAGGTGAGAGCTTAAAATGCTGACCTGGAAAAAAAATTACTTACGTAATAAAACAAAATCAACAGAAATAAAATGCCCCCATGGCAGATCCTAACTCTGTATTTTGTTAAAAATTGACACATATTTTTTTATTTTCACAAAAGATATTTCAAAATGTAAAAAATATATTATAAAATAAATAAATATAAAGTGATGCAATTTTTGTATAGAATACGGAAAGGAATGTATGTACAATCACGACGTACAATTCCTCAACTATGTGATATCAGTGGTCAATTGTGCTCCATCAGCTGCAAAACATTCCAATAATACAACGTTACAAAAACATATTTTATTAAATCTTATTTTTTTTGTTTAGATAAGAGAATGGAAAGTGACAATTGAAAAGATAAAAAAATATTTGGCTATTTGAATTTTAAAAAAATGAATGAAGAGTTTATAAATAATTTAATTAATGTGATAAAATAACTTTTTTAGTTCATATATTTAGAAAATAACCAAAAGTATTATCATATTAAAACTTATTTGATTAAAATCATTATAAAATGTTAGAAGAAAAAAAAATTATAGTGCAGAAGAACAGATTAAAATAATTTATCTTCAAAACCATTGATTATTATTTGGTGAATATCCTAATAAAATGTCGGCGAACTAAAAATAAAATTATAATTGAAAAAATATATTGATTGAACTTTTTTAAAACTGTATATTGGGATAAAAGAAAAGATTAAAGTATCAATAATTGAGGAAAAAAATCATATTAAAAATTAATTAAAATGTATTAATATTTAAATAATGAGGGGTTGTAACAACGATACGAGAAAGAACAGGTAGAAGAAGACGAACAAAAATTTAAGAACTTATCACTTTCTATCATGGATTTTTCTTAGGTCTTGAAATTGGAAAAATTAAACTACATAATATTTGTCTTCTAAACATCGGATAATATGTTTAAATTTGAAACATTAACAAATATAATATCTGGAAAATTTAACTTTTTTATAAAATTTAATTTAACAATAACTTTCAAATAACATTCCAAACTACATCGAATTGATATATTATATTTATGATTAATATTGTAATAAATAAACTTAATGTCCAAACTCATATACATAAAAGAGGCTAGATGTCTTAAAGTCAAAACTCATTACAATCTAGTAACAAACCATTTCAAAAACCTATACATACTATTGCAATCTATGAATGAAATGGCTTAAACATAAAAATCTAACTAGAAACCCAAAACATCACATAATAGATGCAACAATTAACAAGAAAGACTAAATTCACAAGTTGTCTATAGTACTTAGATTCCTTGATAGTTTTGTAGGAGTGACTGTAAGCACTACGCTTCAATCTACTATGTGTTCCAGATGTACCACAACAAATACATAGCTGCAAAAGTGTAGTAGCTCAAGGCCCAAAAGTGTTGACAACATCAACCCACTTACCTCACCAACAGAATCCAAAGCATGCTTGTGTTGAAATTCTCACTCAAGGTAAATATTAATTACTTAAAATGAAAACAAATGCAGTCTTATTTCTTATTGGAATTTGGACAAAAAATATGCTAAGTAGTCCAAATTCCTTATGGCATGTTTAAGAACTAAGTCTAATAAAATCACTAGATGTCAAAGACTTATTATTCATGCAATCAATATTGTTTTACGTGATACAATGTTGTTTAATAGGAGGTCAATGACATATAGTAAAAGAAGCTAAATCTATGATTCAAAGTTTTACTGTTAACTCAGCTTATAGCAAGGTAAGGAGGGTTAGTGATGGGGAGTCCTCTCCGACCTACTGTAGGTTGTGGAGGTGTAAAGCCTTGCCTTCTGCTGTATTCTTGGCCTGGAGAGTTTTGGAAAATGGGATTGCAACTAGGGTTAATTTGGTAAGGCGTGAGATGGTGGTTGAAAATCCTGTATGTTGCTTGTGTGGGAAGGTCGATGAGTCGTCGAGTCACTTGTTCGCCGTTTGTGACTTTGCTTGGAGGGTCTGGTGCCTTTGCTTTGAGTGGCTTGGAGTATCGTTCGTAATCCATTCGGATCCAATGCAAAATTTTATTCAATTCAGGTTGAGTCAGACATCTGTTTCGGTTAATGATGTTTGGGGGGCAATTTGGGTTGGAATTGTGAGTGAAATTTGGAAGCATAGGAACTCGGTCGTCTTTAATGGAGGAGTGGCAGATGTGTTAGAAGTTTTTGCCTCGGCACAAGTAAAGGTGTGGTCTTGGATTGCTGCAAAGTCCCGCGAAGTTTATTTTTCCTATCCCTGTTTGGTTCTGGATCCTTTGGCCTGTATACGGCTGATTCGGTAAAGCTAGTTAGCGCTTGGTTTGGTTGGTCTTTTGACCGGCGGTTTTGGGTGTCGAGTTAGGAGTTAAATTGTATGTGTGTTTGTAAAATGGTTGGACCACTCCTGAAGTGGTTCTCATTTATTGATTTTTTATTGCTGATAAAAAAAATAAAAAAATGAATACATTATTCCGTGTATTGAGAAACTGTATTAACGCACTTATTTCTTTTATTACTATTACTATATTTACATTAAAATTTCAATAACTATTGCATGCAATGTCCTAAATGGTTGCTTGTGAAACACGCTTCTATCCTGAGTCACATGTTCCTCCATAAGAAAATGAAAAGGAGGTTCAATAATTAAAGAACAATTTTGTTATATATTCAATTTGCATTTATAAAACATGTGATAAAGTTTGGAACACTTTAAATATTGTAGTAATCTAACAATTAAGAATAAATTACCCACTTACACTCACTCTTAATGTTTGTATTATATACTTTGTGAATAAATTTTTAAAATAACCTTATGCTTCATTTATGAGAAATCAACTCTTTCGAACCACAATGGACATCAAAGAAAAATCTTCAGTTCAAAATAAATTGGTCCTTGTACATTACAAATATTATGAGATTCATATTTTCTTAAAGTTACCAATAAAAGGTTTTACCTTGACTTTTTCTTATCTTAAGTTTACTTTCAAATTTTATCACAATATTTGCTTTTTTATTTTTAAATACATTTATTAAATTTTACATTAATTGTACTTATGTGAAATTTATATCCCTAAATTTATACATATTTTATATTTTATATAACATTTGCAAAAGTTAAATAAGTAATTTTTTTCTTTACTCAATTATTATTATTTTTTCAATTCTTTCTTAACTCAAATAACTTCTTTAAATAATTTTAATATTAAACACTTTAATCAACTAAATAAATTTAATTTAATTAACTTATATCAAATTTTAAATTTAACTTCAAAATAAATTATTCAAAACTAAAATATTTATTATAATATTCTAAATTCAATAAATTTAAAATAAATAAATCTATGCAATATAATAATAAAAAAAATTATATCTAGCTGACGCATCAAATAATAATTATTTTTTTTTTCTAAATACGTATTTTCAGTCTTAACCGACACACATTCCAAATTATTTTTGTCTCGTGCGTCGATCTAGTCAATACAATATTAATATTATTATTATTTTATTTGACTTTCTATTTGTATCCTTCGTGCACTAACTGACCTACACAACATATTTTTTACGTCAACTTTTTGTGGGTATGACCGACACAATTCGCATTCACTTTGACCACACAAATATTATACAGTTAATACAATTATTTTATTAAAGTGAACCGTAACTGTTTTTTATTTTTAGTTTAAATGTATTCAATTTTTCATTATATATACTTTATGTATATAAATTTTAGAGATGAATTTGAATACTTTGTGTGATTTAAATATTTCTGTGAGAATATATATGAAAAATAGGATGTTAAATTTATCATCCTTGTCCTATTCAGACATTGAAGGAGACCTTATGTATGAAGAATGTTATTGTCACCAAATTTGCTAAGTTCATCTATACAACTTAGGATCCTCATCTTCATTATCGACGACCTCATCTCTTGTTGGATCAGACATTTGGGATTTCTAACCTTCATCTTCTTCTTCATTCATTGATGAAGCACTCTTTTATAGAACATTATTGTGTGTTTGTTAGGGAAGTAAGAAATTCCAACCAAAAGCCAACATTCTCTTTACCACTACAAGACATGCATTAGATACCAGTTGCAGTTGCAGTTGCAATTGCAATAAATTAGAGTGTTATCATTGTCATAATTGACACGTGATGTTGATTTTCATTCCACATGCTCACTCGTGTTCTTGGGCCATTCATGATGAGTTTGTTATTCATGTTGCGTGGCTAGCAAATGAATTCTTAAGCTTTCACATTCACTCTACTTTCGATGATGATGACAAAAATCTGCAACATTGGACCGTCATTGTTTCTTCTTAAGTTTTTTTGGCCTTCTTTTTTATAAATCCTTGCATGTTTATTTTGATTAACGACTTTATGGGTATATCTTTCTGTATTTCTTTTAGTCATTAATTTGATATTTATATAGCACATTTAAATATATGTAACATGTTCAAACCAAGAATAGTTAACATCACATTCTAAAATTAAATATTACACAAAATTTAATATTTTAATTTATATTCCCAATAAACTTGTATTAATATTTTAAAATTAATTGGAATCCAAAAAATATATAATATAACTATTCTTACATAATTATAAATATATCACACTTAATTCAAAAATTAAAAATTAATTTATCATTTTTTTTATTGAGAAAGAATAATAACATTAAAGTATAGCATCTAAGGGATGTTCTAATACGTGTACAAAAAGGCCTATTAATTTTCTCTATTAGTTTCACTAAACTACAACATAATTTTAACTAACCAAAGATCTCAACTTACAAAGATAAAAGAATAGTCTAAACTTTTTCCTTAAATTTTACAGAGTTTCTCTCTCCCAATTTAAATCCCTACTGCACATAGTCAATTACAAAGATAAATCATCAAATATAATATCAAAATATCTCTCATCTAATTTACAAGTTTTTCTCCCACCAACATAAGCATGTGTACACGATGACTTTACAATAAGAAAAATTGTAGTCCAAGTAACATAAATATAGTCATCTAATGTGCACCAGAGCTTATGTCTTATCTATTTCACCAACAATAATAAGCACATCCAACACAATATACGACAACACCTACACATACTCAATACATTAATGACATTGTATAATCACATAAATTTTTCAAGTAAGAGAATGTTGTTATAAAAATTCTACGGGTCATCCATGCCAGACATAGAATTGTGTCATACAAAATAATTCTTCAACATTAACCTTTCCATTCTTAAATATAATTTACCATAAGCAATACCAAAACAATATTCTAAATTTCACAACTAAAATAAATAGATTGATTCATAAGCAATGTTTTAAATTAATATGAATTTAAAAATCTGACCACTTAAAGTTTTGTTTTTTTCTTTGAACAACACTCCTAAGCAAAATCATGGACGTCTAGGCGCTATCTCTTAAGTGTACATTTCAAATTGCTTTGAACAATTATTTAAGAGAAAAATTATGGACACTAGCTAGCATGATATCTCTTTGAGTGCAAGATAAATGTTCATTTAAATGTCTTCCCTTGAGAAAAATAAAGAAAACATCATTTCCATTTAAGCATTGTCGCTTGAAGTGTATTAAAAAAATTAATTACTCTTCATTTTTGCTCATTTGAACGAAACTTAACAAACCACGACAACTATTTATTTTAAGATAGATTTTATAACAATATTTTTGTGATTCTTCAGGTTGACGTCACAACAAAACATTACTAATATTGTTTTTCATACAAAGAAACAAGGAAAACAAGCCTCAAATAATTAATTAACATGTATTTGTTGAAAAGATAAACTTCACATCTTATTTCCACTCACACACCTTAACATACAAGTAACATTAAAAAAAGGGGAACAAGGACAACGTTGAAACATATAAAAACCTTAATCACACATTTATCGTAATGATACAAATTTAAGGTCTCATGAATGAGAAAGAGGATTGTAAGAAATGGGAACTAAGACTAGATCTGTTTTCCTTCTTGAGTAGGCTCCCAAAGCTTCAGTCATTTCTAGGTTTTCCTTGTTTTCATTTGGAAGTTCCCAATTAAAATGGTAAAGTAGTTGTGCAAGACAAAGTTCAATACTAGATACCCCAAAAGAAATTCCAGGACATATTCTCCTTCCAGCACCAAAGGGTATGAGTTCATGGTGGAACCCTTTATAGTCAATTGGAGAGTCCATGAATCTCTCAGGATAAAACTTTTCTGCATCACTCCAACACTCAGGGTCTCTTGCAATTGCCCATGCATTTACTATCACTTTCGTCCCAACAGGTATTCTATACCCTTTCACCTCACAACTTTCTCTGCATTCCCTTGGAAGAAGAAGAGGGAAAGGAGGGTGCAATCTCAGTGTTTCTTTGATCACTGCTTTCAGAAATTTTAGTTCCTCAAGTGATTCTTCCTTGGTGTATCCTTTGCTACCAAAAACTCTTCTTACTTCTTCTTGAGCTTTGCTCATTACTTTTGGATTTTCCATCATCTCTGACATGGCCCATTCTATAACTGCAGATGATGTATCAGTTCCAGCTCCAAACATGTTCTACAGCACGAAAAATGAGTTCAGATTTATTAGCTTTGGCATGAATATGTTACAAAACTTTCCCATAATAAGGCAGCTTCTAATAAGAAGAAATGTTCATAGAACATTGATGCATCATCAAAGTACTTCTACCGAAAAGCTTCTAAGAATTTATTTATTTATTTCTATCAAAAGGTTTACTTTGTCAATGTTTCAAAGAAGTTATGTATGTGGAAATGCATATAAAATATTGCATATGCAAAATCTTACGTATGTTCCTATATTTGAGTTCACTTTCCTGTTGAAAACGAAAAACAATTTGAGTTCACTTTACTTTTGAAGATGAAAACCAATTTGAGTTCACTAAAAGCAATCAGGAAAGTGCATGAACATTTGGAAACATTTTTGCTCGACATAGATGAAAGTGAGGATTTTTTTATTCTCTTTTTGCTTTTTTATTTTAAAATTTTTTCCTGAAAATTTTGAACTGTTTAACAATTAATTTCTCATCCAAAATCTAATTAAATTTGAAAAATTACTATTTAATTGTTTTTTAGAAAAAAAGAAACATAAATAATTGAAAAATGTTACTTCTGTCAATTATTTGAACAAGCTTGTTTAATTCTATTTTGAAAACTAAAATTAACTTTTACCAATCAAACACATCCTCTTTATTATTTCTCATTGGTTAAATGTAATTTCTAACACTTTCATGAGAAATCATTCTTACTAAAAAAATTGCAATTATTTTCTAAAACTAAGAGAAAAAAATGTGAAATAAAATATGTAAGATGTTGAAAGAGATTGATTTTTTTTTGTAAAAGGTGCTGTTCATACATGGAGAAATAACTTAACTCCATACAAACAGTATTGAAGTTAATAAAATAATTGTTATTCTTCTAACAATTATAAAACTTATATTCTATCCTTTATTCCTCCTCCCTTGTCTCCAGAATCTTATGATATGAGTTTTTCACTTTCAAATTTTCCATATTTTACTTTGCAGACAGTAGAATTAACAAACCATTCTCTCTCTCTCTCTCTCTCTCTCTCTCTCTCTCTCTATATATATATATATATATATATATATATATATATAATTAAATGCACAAGAACATAGTTCATAACGCTAGCTGGAATTTTCTATGTTTTTGTTTATTTAATTTTATATTGACATGAAATGAAGGTTAGGTTTTAAATCTTATGATATGCAGAATGGTAACAGAAAGTAATGCAGACACTCACCAACATTACAGCCTTGATGTTTTGGATTGTCAAAGGATGTTGGAGGGCACCTTGATTTTTAATTTTTAGAAGAACAGAGAGCAGACTATTAACCTCTTCTTCACCAATACTTTTTTCTGCCTCTCTGATGATATTTCCAATTATTACATCATATTTTCTATGCAACTCCTCCAATCTAGGTTTCTCCTTACTGATCACATGAATCCATTTGTGAGAAGGGAACAAGTCAAGAATAAGTACACCTTCAGACACTTTTACAAGTTTCTTGACAAGGGATATGAACTCTTCTTGGTCCTTGCATTTTTCACCAAAAGCTGCCCTTGCAGTGATGGCACTTGTCATGCAGGCCACTTTCTCACTCAGGTTCACACAAGAACCAGTTTTGGTCTCAATATATCTTACTAAATTCGCCACTTCTTCTTCTCTTATTGATCGAAATGACCTCACACGTGCGTTGCTTAGAAGCTCTTGTGAGCATATTCTTCTCAGCTGCTTCCAATAGCCCCCATATGGTGCAGTGGCAATGTCAGTGGAACCATAACACATGATGTCTGCACCAATTTGATGGGGTCTTTGAGCAAACATGGCATCATAGGTTTTCATGACATCTTTGGCAACTTCTGAAGAAGAAACCACAACGGTTGATGCCTCACCAAGTTTTAGGTGCATGAGAGGGCCATGTTTTTGGGATAGTTCTCTCAAGCGATAGTGGGGTAGAGAGCCAACTAAATGGTGTATGCTTCCAATGAGAGGTAGCTTCCATGGCCCTGGGGGAAGGTTCAATGTTTTCACTGAGATTTTGGATCTCTTTCCCACTTTTACAAACTGGGCAACAAAAAGGATGAAAGTCAGGGAATAAAGAAGAAAGGGTAAGAATGAGATCAAGTAATCCATTGGGAATTTCTATGGCAAGTGAACAATATGAGAGGGAAAGCTTTATATAGAACTTTTGTTCCACACCATAGTATCATCAATTGATTGTTGAAGATATTAAAAATAATTTTGTTTCTATTTTGTTTCCATTGTTAATTTTGTTTTCCTATTTAAAAAAATATCACTAGTATACAATGTGACTTTTAAGTTACACATTTATGCAAAATCCAAAGATTCGTATTTTTTCTTATACTTCTTAGACTTTGGAATTTAACATTTTTTTTTAGTAAAAAAAATATATTTTATATTTGTTTGATGATAGTGAGTGATAATATAAATCCAAAAAATCTTACTATAATACATTTTAAATGAGTCACTGTCATCTTATTATGAAGATGAATTTTAAATTTAATCACCAATAAAATAAATTAGCAGTGAATAGTCACTGTCATCTTATTATTAAAATTAAGAAAAGTCCTCACTTTACATTAATAATGTAAAATATAAAATATCCAAAATAATAAAATAATATCTAATTTAGTTAATATATTTTTTTCTTCTATAAATTTAATTATTATTTAATGATTTTTTTTAGTGTATCGATTAAATAGATTATAAAATTAAGTGTTAATTTTCCGATATAATTAGAAATAATTTAATTAATCAAAATATATAAAAAAAATATACGCAAAATTAAAAGTTAGACTAAAATGTGAATTTTTTAAAAAAAATATTAAGATCAGTATTCTATGTTAATCAAAATTTCAAATTAAGTTAAATAGAGACTCAAAAATTATATTTAAGTTAAAAAGCTTGTATTTCAAAATTGCCTTTTAAGTCAATATTGTACACGTTTATTTTAGAAAAAAATAATTAGTTTTTTGCTTCGAGAAATTAAGGTCTAATCCTTTCTAAGTGTTATGTTTTTGAAGAAAAAGATACTTATTTTTTATAAGATTTTTAAGTTTAAATCAACATTAACAATTTCTTATTGATTATACCATATATACTTTCTTATCTAGCTTTCAATTAATTTACACATAATACCAAATTCTGTCAACGGATTTAACAAAGCGTTTTAAAAGTCTCTAATAGATATTTTAGAGTAAGTCCAGATCCAATTCAATAAATTATTAATTATATTATATATTGGTATCTTTTGCATTCGGCTATAGCTTCTGTATCCAATGTAATGAAAATTAGGCGAATCTAAAAACTTCCATAAAGGAGTAATTTTCAAAATTATATTTTTACCGTTACTAAAAAATTATTTAATTGTGGTTTGCTCATTTGTATTGCTGATTATTGTATATGTTTTTATTATTTTATGTAGAACATTTGTTTTTATAAATTAAAGTGAAACTTTCCATCATTTTCATGTCTTAATCATGCCAAAAAATTTATTAGAAATAGATAATGAAATCATAGGTTAAACCAAAACTCAACCTATAAAAAATATGCAAGTGTGGTTATTGCTTGTTGTGGTTGTTTGTTGTGGTTGGTGGTGAATGTTGGTTGAGGTAAATTTTGTGGTGTTTTTAATTGATGGTGGTGATGTTTTTGTTCTCTTATTATTTTTTTTAATTTTTTTGGAAGTCAAAAAACTCATTAAGATGCAAAAATGGAATACAAAACTTAAAAATAGAATACAACTAATCTTGTCGTCAATCCTCTCACACGCACTCAGATGATGAAATTGCTCTCTCAACTGTAAAAGAATGGAAGTGTTGTGCGATGGGAAGGAAGATATGGAAGTGTCGAGTGCAACTAAGGTTATTTAAAAATGTGAGGTTATGTTTTATTTAGGGTTATTTAAATTTTTAGAAAGGCTCAAACATTTTTTTCACAAATAATATAGAGGTACATATGGAGGTCGAGCATTAATTGTGATATTTGTGTTAATCTAAGTCCATCAGCATGTGAGTTCAACTTGTGATTATAAATAAATTAACAATTGTCAAGTTAAGATACACATTTAATAACATTTATTACTCTTAATTATTAAATACTGATTTGAACGTCAAAAACAACTTTTTACAACTACATCTACTCTTAATTGAGCGCGAGACACCAAAAACTATTAAAAATTAATATAAAATTGAAAAGGAAGAAAAACTTATGATTATCGACTTAAACAATAAAATAATAAATAATTGTATATGTTGGTATATTTGTTATCAAAGTTATAAGATAGTCATTACCAAATATACACTTTGTACAAGTATTGCAAATTGTATGCTTAATTAATTAATTTTTATTTTTAAATATTAATACTTTTTTCTCTAGCTATCTTTACATATAGAGGGAGACGTAGTGATGCAAAGGTGCAAAACATTGACCGAAAAGCTTTTGATTATCCTAAAATACACATGCCCATAGGGTGTTTAAAATGTTATTTCTTAATTATTAAATCAAAATATATTAAAATTAGTGTCGTTCACAGTTTAATTAAACTTAACGATAAATACTGAACTAGTTAATGTTAAATTAAACTAAACTATTTACAGGTTTAGTTAATTATTTTTATGATAAAAAATAAACTGAACTATAATATCATAATCACTAAACTAAATAAAACTTGAATTTTTTTTTCAAGTCTAAGATAATTATTAAACAGAAAAAGTGAATGCTTCAAGCTAAAAAATTACTAATCACATTTAGAAAAAAAAATTATCATTCTCACGAATCTTCTGAAGATCAGAGGAGTGTGATAGACCCATCCATCACTGTGGACACAGTTTCATCATAGCTATGAAATGCACCAGCCGGGAATCGAACCCGGGTCTGTACCGTGGCAGGGTACTATTCTACCACTAGACCACTGGTGCTTTTAATGGTAGATACTGATCCAATTAACTATCTCAAGCTATTAATATTGTGAAGTGTCCTTATTTGATAGAAACTTTTTCCTCTTAATAATGGGTTTCCTGTCTTTACCAAATTTACTTTTGTTTCTTTGCATACCTTTCATTTGACAGTTAGACTCTTCAACATTATTTCACCTGGTACAAATAAAAATTTAATCAATTAATTTAAATGAAATAATTGAAAATTATTAGAAGTTAAAATGTGAGTTGAATTGTTTAGGATCAATTTACTTGATTTAACTAAAGTTGAAGAGGCAATTAAATTATTTGCTCTATCGTAATACAAGTTCACTTATATTATATTTTTAATTGGAAACTTATTTAAAAACATATTAATTTATTTTAAAAAATTAACATTAAACAATCGTATATTATTTGTTTTAGTTCAAAAATTTAAATAACATCAAATTATAACATTCAAGTTTTTTCTTTTTTTCTGTTCATAACGAGAAATCTATTTACAACTCTTAATTAATTGTCTATAATTTTCTAAATCTTAATTAATATTAACTTTGTAATGCACCAACTTGTCATACTAAATTTAGAATTAAATGAAAATAAAAAAGAAAGCTCCTTTTGGTGGATTCTTGCTTTCCAAACTACAAAAAAAATCTCAAAGGTTGACTAAAGAAAAAGAAAAAAGTATTTCTTTAAGAGTTTCAAATATCGAGAAAACACCCAATATAACAAAACATTAAAAATAAATGATGATTTTGATGAAAACAATCATCTCCTTTCAACACAGTATTTCTAAAAATTCAAATTTGAACCTAAACTCATAGTAGACTAAAAAATATGCTAGAAAGCAAATATTACTTACTCTAATAGAAATTCTGATTAATTATAAAAAAAAATCTTCCTCTCTCGTCTTCTCATTTTTGTGTTATTTTATAAAGAAATATATATTTGTAACTTGGAAAAGTAGGAGGATATTTAGAGAGAAATGTTTAAACAGATAATAAAAGCTTTAATTGAATAACTATACAGTTAACATTATAAATTATATACTCAACCTAAAATAGAATTTCAACTTTAGTTTCTTTTTAAAATAATTTTTTTAATTAAACGGGTTTCACAAATTTTATTAATATTTTTGTAGAAAATGTATAAATTTGATATTTAGTTGTGAATTTAAAATTATGGCAATGGTTCTACCATAGGGTTGTATTTGTATCATATATGGTGTAAGATGCACTAATATAGAAAAATTATTGTGGAGGTTGATAAGAGGGATGTGGCTACAACCACATGGATGGGAGGGGGAAATATACACATATAGAAATGACACTAGATGTTTAACTATTGGAGTATATCTATATCCACATTAGTGTGAGAAACACGATCATATAGAAATTTAAATAAGAGGTTCAATCACAGTATTGTGGCTATGTCCACATGGGTATGAGAGGATGCACTGATGTAGAAAATTGTACTAGAGATTCAAACAAAGGGTGTCGTTATGTTCATATGTGTTTGAAAACTCATAAAAAATTGTACCAGAGATTTGACTAAAAGGGTTATGAATGCCAATGAACCCGTCTCTTAAGGTATTACCTGAACTCATCCCAATTTTGATGGGAATCCCCACATTGACTAAGTACAAGTATGAATACGAGTAACACCCGATTTTTTAAATTGGGCATGAGGACGGGGATGGTTACTCATCCCTATCCTCACACTCATCATCGTTTAAATTATTAGATAACCTAAAAAGTAGTATATTAAATTTTCTTTAGTTCTTAGTTTCGTAACTTATTTATAGGTCATACATTTGATTATTATTACTCTTTTCCATAATTATTTGAACTTTATTGAATTGTTATTTGATACTCTTATTTGATATTTATATAATTATAATTTTTTTTCTTGATATTTGATATTGGAGAAAAAAAATGTATATCATTTTGACATTAAATACTTGATAATACTATGTTTCCTTTGTTGTAATTTTTAATTTTTACTTTAAAAATTATTTAATTAATATTTGGAACAATAAAGAGACATGTACAAGTATACTCGTTCCTCATTAGGGTTGATGATGAGATAAAAAAATTATTGGATACGAGAATGAGGATAGGGATGAATTTTACTTAATGGATGAAAATGAGATAGTCAAACATGCACTCTACCATCTTGTCATGCCTATGAAACACACATAAAAAAATTGTGTTTGAGGTTCAGTCACACGATTGTGGTTGCATCCACATAGGTGTGAAATGTATACTTATGTGGAAAAATGCACGAGGTTTGACCATAAAGCTCTTAACTTTGTGGTGTGGGTTTGAGCCCACAATAGAGCCAAAATTTCTTACTAAAGAGTGGAGTGTCTTTGCATGAGTTGTTGGAAAGGTGAAACCTTTTGAGTCAAATTATGGATGAAGGATGAGCTTCGAAGAGGTTTTCCAAGTATCAAATGAAAAGATTCTTTGACACTTAAATGTGTAATATGTCATACTATTCTATACACGGATAAAATGTACATAAACACAGGTTTTGCAGAGAATTTGTGCTAATTTAGGTCCACTACCATGAGCGTCCAACATATCTCTACGAATAGGTTGATCAATGTCATACTAAAATACACATTCAATAATATTTATTACTTTCAACTATTAAGTACTGATTTACTAAACCCTAAACCTTTTAAAGATATCCCCACACTTGATCGAGTCTAAGATGCTAAAGACTATTAGGAGTTAATATCAAGTTTACCAAAAAAATACATCCAATAATAAATATGCTTCATTCCTAAGGCAGATTCTTCCTGCACCATATCATTTTAAACTACACTCAATATATATAAAGAAAAATACTAAAATACCCTTAATAAAATAAAAATTAGGATTTTTTTTAAATGTACACCCATTTTTGTTTAGAAGCAATTTATTCCACATTATGCAATCTTTATTTTTTATTGTTAATTTTTTTTTGGAATGAAGCTTCTATATTTTAAATATTTGATATATATAAAATAAAATAAAATTAATAATCATTCTGTTAAGCAAGTGAGGGATATATTACTAAAGCAAATTTAGACTGGATGCAGCGCAGAGATACATACTATTTTGCTTGCAAAAACTAGTTGTAGTTGTGATAATGGTTTCAATATTAATTTTACACCGCCAATGAAAATTGGGCAAAAGTTGCATATTTATTTATATTGGCTGCAGACTCTACCTATATGTCACATAACCTTTTTACCAACTACCTCTGGTGGCTTCAATCCTTCTCCGACGACTTCTATCCTTCTTCGATGGCTTCGTCTTCTTCTTCGGCGGCTTCAATCCTTCTCCGGTAGCTTCGTCTCCTTCTCCGACGGCTTCTATCCTTCTCCGACGGATTCAATCCTTCTCCAGTGGCTTCGTCTCCTTCTCGGCGCGTTGCCTCACAGTCTTCTCCGCACGCGGCCTCCTCATAGTGATCACAGAAAAAAAGGTGCAATGCTGTTGGGTTGGGTGCACATTTTAAAAAACCCTAATTTTCATTTCATTAAGGATATTTTAGTCTTTTTCTTTATGTATATTGGGTGTAGTTTAAAATGATATGGTGCAGGAAGAATCTGCCCATTCCTAACTTCAACAATCATATAAATAATTGAGTATACTTTTATTATCAAAATTAGAATATAATCATTACCACGTATATACTTTTCACAAGTATCATGTATGCTTAACCAATTAATTATTATTTTAAATGTTAATATAGTAAATTTTAATGACATTCACAAAAAAACTAAAGGAAAAGCTCAGATGTGTCACCAATCGTCTGAAAATCAGAGAAGTGTAATAGACCCACCTATCACCGTGGACACTAGTTCGTCACAGCTAACAGAGTGCACCAGCCGGGAATCGAAACCGGGTCTGTACCGTGGCAGGGTACTATTCTACCACTAGACCACTGGTGCTTTTGTTTTCTAATTGACCATTTTTTTAAAAAATATATTACTTATAAAATTTATCTAGAGGTGAGATTTAACTCATTTCCATTTTTCTTTCCATTTTTCTTTGAGCGAATAATATTTTGTTTTATTAAGAACCATTTTGTTTAAACGAAAATAAAAGAATTATATCATGTCAACTTTAAAATTTCGGCAGCCTTAACATAGATTACTAGTTAATGAAAAAATCAAATAAAATTTATCTCTCAATTTCCAACAAAATACACTAATCAAATGTGCATTTAGTCAAGTATACTAATCCTAGAGGGAATGATTACTCAAATTCTCTAAAATTTAATTAACCTTGTAATGCACAAATTCATCATAATAAATCTAGAATCAAGCAAAAATAAAATAAAATTATCAACCCATCTTAATTGGTGAAAATTTATGTTTTGTTTGGATTAGGGAGTGAATTTGAAATGATTTGAAAAGAAAATATGAAAAAAAAAATGAAGTTGTTTGGATTAAAGTATATAGAGAGAAAAGTGTAGGAAAAGTTTATGAAAGTTTGTAAGTAATGTCATGAGTGTGATTGAAATTGTAATTTTTTTTAAATTGATAAAAATGTAAGTTTATACATTTATCATTGTATTTAAAAAATGTTGAAAAAATAATTTGATTGAATTATTTATAGATTATAATTTTTTGTAATTAAAACATTATTTCTGATAATTGAAACAATATTTTTTCTATTGTCTTATAGTTAACTTTGGAAAAAATATAAATGCTGTAAAAATTTTGGACCATAAATATAATTTTCAGAAATTTTATTGAGAAAAAATTTTAATTATGAATTATTTATTTGTGAATTATAGTTGTATGCAATTAAAATAATATCGAAAATATTATTTTCGATATTATGTTAAAGTATATTATTTTTTATACTGTATTGAAACTAAACTTTTATAAAGAAAAAATTAATATTGTAAAATAAATATTAATATATTAAATTTTAATTTATTAAAATGAAATTTAAAGATAAATTACTTGCTTAACAAATATTAAGATATATTCTTAAATAATGTCTCACTTGTGTTCTTATACCCTTTACATTATCGTGATCGTCACGTAAGTCAGGCTTATGTTTTTTACTTTTTTACATTTTTATCGTTATCACGTAGGTCAGTCTTGCGCATTTTTAGGTCAATCAGCGATGCTAAGAATTTAGGAAGAATGATCATGTCTTTATTTTTTCAATTGGTAGTATTGGACTAAATGATCATGACCTTTTTTGTCGACTGACAATGCTAGGAATTCAGGCATAACGATAGTGCCTTTTTTTGTTAACTGACATTGTCAGGAGTTTAGGTAGAACGTGATGACTCTTTTTACGGCAAGTGTACCTAATCAGAAGTAATAAAAGTCATTTGATTGATATTGATGCCCATATAAAAGTCATTTATATCGATTCCTCGCATATATATTTATTAAGAGAGTCTCATAAATATTGATTCCTCACATATTTATAAAAACTCCTTAAGATTACGATTATAAGTTGATAGCAATTAATATTTCAAATTTATTCTTATTATTCAAATATGTTAAGCATTATTTGTGTCAGAAACTTAGAAGTACTTTTCAGTTAAATCTAAGGATCTTGATCATGGTAAACAAAGCATTACAAATAAAATGACAATAACAATCATCAATCAACAACATACTATTATATTTAAATATCACCTAAATACATAAGAGTTTGAACAAATTACTCTCAATCTCAAGATGTAGAATTAGCCACTCATGAAAAGCAAGAAAAGAAGATCCATGATGCTTATTCTTGACGACTGCCTCCTCTAGGGTTTTCTATCACCTCATGTTCTCTCAATTGAAGGTCTAGGATTGTGCCTCATGCCTCATATTTAACCTAGTTAGATTTGGGCTAAGTGACTTCTCGTTTGGGCGTGATTGGGCTAGTTTAGACAAGTTGGACGAAAACAGGCCCAACGTCTCTAGAGTGATCTCGCCTGAGTGAGATTAAGCTCGCTTGGACGAGATTGGGCTTGCTTGGGTGAGTGTAGGAGCGTTCCAACTTTCCCTGTTTGGCTTTGCTTATTCTTCTTTTGCCCTTTCATCTCAATTTTTCTTTAGAATGCTGAAATTAACACAAATTTGGAAATAAATAGTTCTTATTCAGATTATAATCACAAAATACATAAAAATGTTTAAATTCATAAATTATGGGTTATATTATAGTTATTTTATCAATTAATATCTATAAGTGTCTGTATTTTAATATGCAATATTATTGAAATATAACACTTATTAAAACGGTCATTCCTTTTTTGTTGATTGGTAGTGCCAGGAATTTTTGGACTGAATGGTCATGCCCTTTTTCCAGAAATTTAAGCATAATGATTATGACTTTTTATGTCGATTGGCACGAGGCCAGGATTTTAGGAAGAACGATCATTCCGTTTTTTGTCGACTAGCGATGCCAAAAATTTAGGTAAAACGATCATGTCTTTTTTGTCGACTTATAGTGCCAAGAATTTAGGCAGAACAATAATGTTTTTCTTGTGTAAATTTTGGACTAAACAATCATACCCTTTCTTTCGATTGACGATGCCAGAAATTTAGGCATAACGATTATGCTTTTTTGTCGACTGGCGATGTCAAGAATTTAGGTAGAATGGTCATGTCTTTTTTTTAATCAACTGGTAGTGCCAAGGAATTTTTGGACTTAATGATCATGCCATCTTTTGTCGACTGACGGTGTTAGGAATTTAGGTAGAACAATCATATTTGTTTTACTCGTCTAGTAATGTCAGAAAATTTTGGATCGTACAGTCAAATCCTTTTTTGTTATAAAATGTATAAAGAATAATAATTATATGAAAAAAATAATAAATTTTATCAAAATAAATATTATATCTTCGTATCAAAATATGATCACATTTAATAACACTTATTACTTCCCTGATTTAAGTGTTGAAAAACTACCCTTAAACTTTGTCAAGGATAAGATGAAAAAAAAAAAAAACGATTAGGAACTAATATTAAGTAGACTAAAAATTATGTGATAACGAAATGTATCTTTCCTTACCTAGAAGATAACATAAATAATTGAATATGCGTTTATGTTTGTTATCAAAATTATAATATAGTCATTAGAAGTATATATTATGCTTCAAGGGAAATATGCCATTTAACAAAATAGATGTTAAAAAGATTATTAATCACATTTAATAAAAAAAAGGAAGAGCTCAGATGTGTCACGAGTCGTCTGAAACATCAGAGGAATGTGATAGACCCATCCATCACCGTGGACACAGATTCGTCATAGCTAATGAATGCACCAGCCGGGAATCGAACCCGGGTCTGTACCGTGGCAGGGTACTATTCTACCACTAGACCACTGGTGCTTGTTGTTTGAAAGTGTTTCAACAGATCTTTGAAGCTAACTTTCATTGATATTGTGAAGTGTCCTCATTTCTTTTAAAATTATATTATTTATAAAAATTATTTATAGGTAAGATTTTCACGAATAACATTCTGTTTAGTGAGAACCATTTTGCTTAAACGAAAATAAAAAAAATTATATCATATAAACTTTAACAAATATTAAAATATATTCTTAAATAATGTCCGAGTTTGTATTCATAAATATAATAGGAGTATCTATTCATTTTGGTTGATGATAACTATTTTTCAATGTACAGAATTAAAACAAATTTCGTAATATTTAATTAAAAACTGATAACCCATGAATATGAAATGCTTTTTGAATGCTAAAAGCATTAATTAATTTATAATAGAGGGATTGGTGAGTTTGAAAAATAAAATAAAAAATTGATAAGAGAAACGGCATTGTAGTGGTAGTAGCATTGGTATCAACAACAAGGGAAGTTTTGTAGCAGAGGAGGTACACGCACAAAGGAATGAACGGTCACGATGGCTTGTTCTGTGTCTGTAATGGAGTGAATGAGTGGTGTTGGATGCATCTGCATGGGGATCCATGATTTGGAAAGAAACCAAAGAAGTAGGAACAACCTCGCGTGCATATTATTTCTTTATCATCTCATTGTTTTCTTCAAAATTTGGAACCCACTTTTACTTCATTGTTGGTACTGGTTTTGGCGTGTCTCTTCCTGCACTGCAAGTACATTTACACGCACACCTTTTCTCTCTCTCCATTCTCTGAAGAAAATCTTTCAGTCTTTTGAAACAGGACAGATTAAGATTCCCTTTCCTGCTTCTCACCCCTTTCCCGAACACCCAAAATAATCATAAAATAACGTAGTCATAATGAATAAACAATCACTTTCTCGCGTTTCTCACAAACCCAACACTAACACACACGTATGAATGTGTATTCACTCCAGTTTCAAACTTTCAAATGTCAGACACACAGAAGATGGTGCCAACCACCACTGAACTCCAACCGATAGAACTTGCTATCTTGTACTGTTCATCACTGTTCCTCCAACTGCACTTCCACTTTCTGGTTAGATTTTGGCTTTGTCTTCCTGTTTTCCTTTGAAACTCAAATGGGTTTTGGCTCTTTTATCCGGGGTGTTTTTTTTTTTTATTGTGTTTTGCTGTGAAGTTTAAATATAATAATGTGTTTTTTCGGTGTTGAAGTGTGTCTTGGGAAACATTTAGGCTTTACATTTGCTATATAAAATTTTTAAGTAAACAATTTTTTAGTACAATTTTAAATCTGGGATCCTACTTGCCACCACTACCAGGTGTTTGTGCCTGGAATCTTGGCTCTGTCTGAGTTATTAGGTGTGTGCAATGTGGTTAGAAAACCGCACTTCATCCAACGCGCTTTGAGTGAGTGTTTTGCTTCTTCTTTTTATCTGGATTCGGTTAAGTGCTTACTTGTTTGTTGAAGCAAGGATCGCTGTTGGATCTATTTGTGTGAGCTCAAGGTTTGATCTTTGTTACCATGGAATGCTCAGATACTAAGCCAGTGAAACTCAACTCAAATAATATATCAGAAATGGTCTGCAAGTTTGCCAAAGTTTGTAGATTGAAGTCTATTGGAGTGTTTTCCTCTGAAATCCCCAATCTCCCTCATTTGCACAGACCCACTTGCAATGAGACTCCTATGAGTGAAAACAGTAATGAAGAGAGCAAATGCTATCACCAGAAAGTGCATCCCCACCCCATTGAAGTGCCAGCCAAAGAGGAGGGTTGTGCTGGTTTGGAGGTCACGAGGAAGATATTTGAGGCTGTTTCAGCACTGAAATTGGCATACCTTCAGCTTCAGCAGGCGCATATCCCCTATGACCCTCCGAAAATAGTTGCTGCTGATGACCTGGTTGTTGCTGAGCTTGAGAAGATTTGCAAGTTCAAGCGCGAATACTCACTGAAGCATTGCAAGAAAGCAAGGTTCAATGCCTCTCGTTCTGCTCCCTTGATGCCTCAAATTGTGGCCAAGAAAGCATTGTTGGGGAAGCTTAAGTCTCAAAACAGTGCCAAAGATTCCGAGATTTTCCGGTTGCAGCGCGAGCTGCTGGATTTGGAGTTAGGGAATAAAAATCTCACTGATAAGATCAATCAGATAAGTTTGGAGAAAAGTAGAGCAGGCGTTTTGAGTGTTACTGAGTTTCAGGATGTCTTCAAGGCTGCGTCAAAGTCCATTCATGATTTTGCAAAACCAATGATTAGCTTGATGAAAGCTTCAGGATGGGACCTTGATAGGGCTGCAAGTTCAATTGAGAATGGTGTTGTTTATTCCAAAAGGTGCGATAAGAAGTATGCTTTTGAGGCCTACATTGCCCGCAGAATGTTTCATGGGGTTGCGTTAACCTCTTGTGATGTGAGTGATATTATGAAGTTTGATGACCCTTTTGATGCACTGATGGGGAATCCGCATTCAGATTTTGCCAAATTTTCTCAAGCAAAATACCTTCTCGTTGTGCATCCCAAAATGGAAGAGTCATTCTTTGGCAATTTGGATCACCGAACGTTTATAATGAGTGGCAAGCACCCTAGAACTGAGTTCTATCAACTGTTTGCTAAGATGGCAAAATGGGTTTGGGTTTTACTTGGATCTGCTCAGTCAATAGATTCTGCAGTAACCCTATTTTCTGTGAACAGAGGAAGTGTTTTCTCCAACTTTTACATGGAATCTGTTGAAGAAGAAAAGGAGAGTGCAATTCTTTCAGATGAAGAAAGAACGACCCACAAAGTTCAGTTTATGATCATGCCAGGGTTTAAATTTGGAAAGACGGTGGTGAAGTCTCGAGTTTATATCTCAAAATATTCAAGCTAAATGGTGGCCTTTTTAACTGGTAATTCAGCTAACAGAACCACATAGTTTTTGTACTAGAGTTATTTGAATGGTACCTTAGCTAGTCAAGATAACCATGACTACTGGGTTATGCTGGAAACTCAACCACCAGCTCTTCGTTGTAATTTTTTCTATTAATTAGAGAACTAATTACTAGTAGTTACAGTGGTCTTAAATTTCCTTACTGCTCTGTATTTTCCTTTTTAACCTTTCAAATTTCTCTATAAACTGTAAGTAGGTGTTCAAGTAAGACTACTTTTCTTGAATGTTCTATTTTCTGGTCATCACTCATCGGTGGTGAAACATGTTACTCTTGGCTTTTTAATTACCCTTTCCCCCAAAGAAACCAGGTATTAGTTTATGGACAAAACTTAGAAATATTCTCTTAGATGTTTTTTATTGTTTTTGAATTGGAGTTTTACCTCGCAACCTATACGGTTCCTTAATGCAACCTTTATTATGTGAATCATTGAGGTGAAACTTTGATTGGATAACAACACCAAGATACGTAAGGAAATGTGTCTATGCTTTGCCCTTAATTTATATCTTTCCAAACTGTAGTTGATGGTTTAATCTTTTGTAAGGAGGCTTATTTGCTTTACTCATGTATGTGACAATATGCTGTTATTGGTATATTTAGGATCATAATGTGTCTTTCATCAAAACTGAGATAAATAAGTCAAGAAAGATGGACCATTTCATAAAAGGTTTCATATAAACTACTACACTCATAGATTGCACACATCCAATTTTGTGGGAACACCAATTGAAAATTAATAAATGAATATCTATTTACTCTCGCACTCTCTCCTCATGCCTTCACTGGGAACTGTTACCATCGCCACTGTCAGGAGAAAACAAGTCCCTGCAAAGCTCTCCATAAAATCTACTAACCAAATCAATGTAGACAGGACACTTAAGGTTCTTCCAACAATACAAAAGTTCCTCCACATCCATCAAGTCCCTCGTCTTCCCTTCTTCCACAATCATCTCCACCAAATAGTTCTCAAAACTCTTGCAGGCATTTTCCACCTCTTGCCTCGAACCTTCTTCACTTTTCTCCACATCACAAGCCTTTGCGCAAGCCGGTGTAAGTGGCGAGGGAAAGAGTGGAGTTTCATGAACATTGGAGGGACTCCTGAGTCCTGGCACCGAGTCCATGTGCTTAGATTTCTTTGGAGAACGAAACACTGATTGCAACAAAGAAGACATAGTTAGTCTTTTAGTGAAGGCCTTAGGGAATGTGAACTTATGAGCACGGAACTTGAGAGCTCCTATAAATACAGGCTTCTTGGGTTTAACTCTGAAGAAGAATAGTAGTCTTTTGCATGGCTTGAGAAGCTTGGATTTAAAGACACCCAATGCTTTCCCTTTCATCTCTAAGAAGCAAGAGAGGAGTGTTGTTGAAGAAAGTAGAGTGCTTTAGTGCACTACCATAGGATGGTGGCTTTGTCGCTTGTGATTACTTGTAGGTGGATGTTATGTTTGTTGGAACCTAAGCTGTTGTTAAACTCGGAGAGAATGAGGTTGTGATGTTGGTTAGGGAGAGAGGAGAAGTCTATTGGTGTGTTGAGAGGGTGTGAGGTCTTAAACAAGTAGTGCTTATTGAAATGTTAGTTGGTGTGTGTGGCTTTCACGTCTTTGGGTAGAAATGTCATAGCAGTACACAACATACGCGTTAAGGGAATGAAGCAGTGCTGTCTTTAGCTGTACTAGGAACATTCATTTGAGAGAGAAAAACATTTTATTTATCTTCATGCTCATTCTAATCTCTCTCATGTACAGTGTTTCAACAATGAATATAGTAGGATAATATGCACAAAACATGGGAAAATTGTGTTAACAAGATATATTGGTTTAATTAGAAATATTGTAAAAAATATTGAACAAATGCAGTTGTGGTTGTAATGATATGTTATAGGAAAGGAGATTAGGTGATAGATTATTAGAGTTAGTGGAGTTGGTGGTAAAGGGAATTTCGGCTTGTCGCCAGTGTTGTCTCTTATTTTATTTCCCAGCCATTTTGTTGATCGCTGAACAAAAAATATAGAATAGGGAAATTATTATATGTAACAAACGCTACTTCTTAGGACTTTTGGAAATTAGTAAAAGGTTAACTATGCTGAAAACACGAAATTATCAAATTGGAACCATTTACAGACTGTTTCTTCCTGCACCTCCATATCTTCTCCAGACATCTCCATACACAACATGAAAATATATTTTTATTTTTCTTGTGTCACTCCCATAGAATAACTTCTGGATTATGTAATCCGGAAACACATTTGAAAAAAGACTTCCGGATTACTTTGTCCGGAAGCTAATTACTAATTTAAAAAATGACTTTTGAATTATGTAATCCAAAATATTACAGAGGAGCATTTTTAGAAATACGAAAATCTATGAAGGTGAGAGAAGAAGGTATGGAAGTGCAGGAAGAACGAGCCCCATTTACAATTTTATTGGGCTTGAAATAAACTGTTAAAGGATTCTGCTATTGCGACCCCATAGGTCAAGTAAAAGACCATTTTGTCCTTAAAAATACATTCTGGATTCTACTATCTGAAAATGTTGTTTTTTTCCTATTTACATCTCCTAGATTATATACTGAATTATACCATCTGAGATATGTTTTTTTCTTTAAAAAAGTTATTCCGAATTACAAAATCTGGATTCAAAAATACTTTCTGGATTTTGTAATATAGAAATATACTTCGGATTCTATAATCGTATTTTTTTTTTAAAGAAACTCAATTTGGATTATAGAATCTGGAAATACCTTCCAGATCCTATAGTGGAGTTTTTACGATGAAAAATATTAATAGAATAAAAAATATTTTTTATTTTAAAAAGTATAGAGATGCGACAAGAATTTATGGACGTGTAGGAAGAAATAGCCTGAATACGACAAGAATTTATGGACGTGTAGGAAGAAATAGGCTGAATAGCATTGCAAGCTCCGGGTAGGCTTCTTAGCCCAACAAGGATTAGTGATAGTAATTAACTACTCCAATGAATAATTTCTTTGGACAAAAGAATATTATGTACACAATTATTCTGAGGTAGATTCTCCCTGCACCATATCATTTTGGACAACACCCAATATACACACTGAAAAAGATCAAAATATCCTTAATGAAATGAAAATAAGGGTTTAGGTAAAATGTGCACTCAACCCACATCCAACCCACCCAGCAGCCTTGCACCCTTAATTTTTCGGTGGTCAATGTGAGGCAGCGCACAGAAGCTTGGAAACTTAAACACAGAGCAACCCAAGCACCTCCATTCTTATTCTTGTCGTGACTGTTTGCAGCAATGGAACTCGAAAAGAGCAGAGGCACCGCGACGACATCAATTGAAGTCACCGGACATTCTTCTCTTTTTACACTTTCAAGATAAAAGTGCGGAACTCACTGGCAACCTCAAAACTTACCTTTTGCGATTTGTCTCCTTCTCTGGCGGCTTCGCTGGTGGCTTCAATCCTTTTCCGATGATTTCATCTCCTTCTCCGGTGGCTTCATTTGCTGTCGTCACAGTGTCTCAATGTTGCTTCGAGTTCCGGCAGTCACAGTGACGACAAGAATAAAAATGAAGGGTGCGAGGCTACTGGGTGAGTTGGGTGTGGGTTGGGTGCATATATTATCTAAACTCTAATTTTCATTTCATTAAGAATATTTTAGTCTTTTTTTTGTGTACATTAGGTGCAGTCCAAAATGATATGGTGCAGGGAGAATCTGCCTTATTTGGACTCTTGTTTAATAATATAAAGGGTGTTTCTTCCTGCACTCCCTTAAATTTCTTCCTGCACCCCATCAATTTCAGAAATAAAATTCCAAAACCTAAAATAATTGTTTTAGATTATGGAAGGTAAAATAACTGTTCTGGAAATGTTATTTTGGGGAAAAAAATTATCTTCTACATTTTCATTTATGGAATTGACTTTTATGTTATAAAAATTAAATTTTAAAATTAATGAGTTGCAGAAAAAATTTGATGGGTGCAAGAAGAAGGACACTAATAAAAAATACAAAATTATCTCTTTCAACTTTTATATATATATATATATATATATATTACAATTTTTTTAATTAAATTTTTAATTTTTTATGCTGTCCCACAAGCCATCTTTTGAACTTACATTATTTAAAATTTAAAATGGTACAAGTCGGGATGCACCATACCCTGTTGCCACCTCTAGATAATATGGCCTAGAAAATATTCAATAAGCTTTTTTCATTTTCACACTTAATTATAAAAATGCCATGTTTGATTTGATTTCTTTACTTTAAAGGTTTGCATGAAAGTATTCAAAAGTAAATAGTTGGTTTTTACCATTTAAAGTACACATTTTAAAATAGAAAATAAAGAAAAGATAACTATTTTTGAAGCAAAATAAAAGAAGGAAATGTTTTTCAAAGCAGATGAGTTATATTTTAGACCATTGACTGAAATTTATTGTATGACAGGAAAATTACGAACTGAAAATTTAGTTTCTTTTATATTATAGAATCAAATAGTAATTAATTTTTAGAGTGTTACTATAATCTAATTAAATATCCCACCTTCCTAAACTACATGCACATATTGGGTCTGTAAGAGATGAACATAGACATGAAATGATGCAGCTACTTTCATTACAAAAACCAGAAGAATGAAAGAATTTGAGAGATGGGGGTTGTGGATAAAAAGGCACAGAATGCCATCATTGATAAAGCCAAGAATTGAGGGATAAATGAGTGAGGAGAGCACCAATAACACAAATGGTTGTCTTGTCATGATTAGCTGTTGAAGGTCAAACATATATACACCCCAGACAGAGCGTGGAGAAGCAGATCATGAGATTCAATCCTTCAACTCCCACCAAAAAACTTAATATTGCTACTCACTCACTCACAAACACAAAGGAAACAAATAAATATGCGTAAGCAAACAAGAAAGCAATGTTGTTGCATAGTAATCACTGATGCAAAGTGTGTAGAGACTTCAACCTCCCACGTCCAACAATATTAGTCACATAATGAATCATACATACACACTTTTACCATGCAACTTTTTAACATACCACGTATCTTGTAATTAAGTACTATGTTTCTTTGCTTGGTATCAATTACTTATAATCTAACCATTTCCAGCTTAGTAGAAATTAGTACATTCTGTGCATCTCTTTTTCATAATGATGAATAGTGTGCTTTACGGAATGTTTCTTATACAACTAATATTGCAGTTGTTATAATAGAATTGATAGCTTAGACGAGCGTGAATATATAAAACCAATAATGTTGTAGTAATAGAAACAGTACGAGCTTTGTGCATGTTTGCTGGTAAGCAATGATGAGAGAAAGTAATTTGGTGGACAAACCTGGTCCCCTTGCTTTCATGCTGGGCACTTTTGGACCACCAATTGCAACTTTCTTCTTTTTCTCCTGTTATAAACCAACCTTTCTTCCTTTATTCATCTTCCATTTCATCTTGTATCAATTGGAAACACATCTGAGGCATCAAATAAGAGAAACTTGAGAGCTAGTGTGTGTTTGTGTCATATCTCTGATGGGGAACAACAGGTTTAAGTTGTCAGATATGATGCCAAATGCTTGGTTTTACAAGCTCAAAGATATGAGCAGATCAAGAAAGAGAAATGGTTCTCATGTTATGAAGAGTAAAGTATCTTCACCAACATCTCAAAGGTCGCTGCCAAGATATTCACACTATTTCTCCTCTGAGCCAATCAGAGCTGGTAAGCTATACAACACTCCCATTCACACCAGAGACTTGGACATGCCATTCACTGATTCACCTAGAAGGTCAGCCAAGAGAAGGACAAGGAGAAAAACCATTTACAAGCCTTCTCCCACTGTTGTTTCTTCGTCTTTCATACCAACTTCCAACTACGACTCCACTAATCATTGGATCAAACCATACCAAGTTCAGTCACCAGATTATGATGTGTCTACAGTTGAAAGCTCTTCTGAATCTGATCTCCATGAATATGCCTATTCTGAGTCTGAATGTGACAGTTTTCCTGTTCCTGATTTACTTAATGGAATGGCCTCTAATGGCAGCTGCAGAGTTAGCTCTTCCACTAATGACATCATCATTGACATGAACAACGAGTCCTTCCTTGGGAACTCTGAAAACCAAGATGGGTTTGATGCAATTTCACAGCTAGGTCTTGCTCCAATATTGACGAAGCCAGTGAAGTTTGATGACAAGGTCATTGAAGCCAATGAGTTGAGAAGTTCAACTGAATGGGATGAGCTGCAGGATGATCAGTCTTTCTCAATTGAAATTAACCAAGAGGAAGGCAATAGAACTCAAAGGAGGAGAAAAAGCAGTCATAGAAAGCCCTTCACTAATTCTTCTGGCATAAGGCTTAGAATCAATTCTCCAAAACTTGCTAGCAGAAAAATTCAAGCCTGTGCAAGAAGGAGTGTGTCATCCACTGCAAGCAGAGCTTCAAGGGGTACAAGCTTTCCCGATGGCTTTGCTGTTGTGAAGTCCTCATTTGATCCACAGAGTGACTTCAGGGAGTCAATGGTGGAGATGATTGTGGAGAACAACATCCGAGCATCGAAAGATTTGGAGGACCTACTTGCCTGCTACCTTTCCCTCAATTCAAGTGAATACCATGATCTCATTGTTAAAGCATTTGAGCAAATTTGGTTTGACTTGGCTCAACTTAGAATGTAAAGATCTTATTGCTATCCAATGCATGTTTATAGTCTTGTAACTATCACCACTCTTTTGATCAACTTCTGTTCTGAACTATTAGGATGCCAAATTTGGTATCCTCAAACAAAAAATGTCCTCAAGTTTTGACAACCTGGAATAGCCAGGAAACATTGAATTTATCTTAAGAATCAATTACTTTTCTTGCATGTTTTTTTTTAAAAAAATTTCCATGCAATGTGATAAATATATATCTAGCTGCTGATGAGTGCAAACTAATGGCTAAAAACACTTGCGGAAATCGCCACTTCCTTATCAATGTAGTCACTATTTGAGTTGTTTCTGATCTTGCATGTTATCAAATATCAAGTAAATGCCCCTCTTTGAATCTCTAAGCATTTAAATATATCTTGATTGAGTAATAGAATATCTGAAATGCAAAAACAGCTGGTGCAGTCCAGATCTCTAGTTATTTTCTGCAACCTAGCGTACCAGACTGCACAAACAGAACAACAAAATGCTATAAATAGCTCTATATATCTCTAGTTGTGTTGTTTTGACAACAAATCAGTGCAGTTGTGGCAAAGTCAGTTTTGCAGCATAGAGAAGTTACACATGAAAAAACAAAATGGACCAAGTGTTTCTTCAGATAAAAATATATAATCATAGCGCTCTAAGAAATACGTAGTAAATTCAAATTCTTTCTAGAAGAGTCATTCATTGTATAGGAAATTTGTGACACAGAATCTGTGAAGCAGATTCTCGTTTCCTTTTCACAATGGTGTTGAAAGTTGGGAGTTGTAACAGATAGAAGCGATCATACAGTCATGGTTGATAATATGTCATGAATCAGAATGGTCAACCTTGTCAATCAGAACATTGGAATTGGATATATGAAATGCACTAGATCACATTGCAATGCTGTTGGCAATTCTGCACCTTGAATAGAAAGATCTTGTAAGAAGATACATAATTATTGTCTTTAGCCTTCCCTTGCACCAGGGTCAAATATAATGGCTAGAAGGGTATGCAAAATATGTGGAACATGAAGTTAACAATAAAGGTGAAGAAATACTCATGTCAAAGTAGGTGGGGTTTAATTGGAGAAGTTAATACACCTCTAAACTACTGGCAACAATGCACCCTCTTCTAAAACATCATTATTCAACAGCAATCTACCAGTATAAAGCTTCAGGATCAAGGGACATATAATTAGCACTAAAGTTAGGTTCAAATTTGCATATATCTACAATCATAGCTTTGAAAATAACGCCATGCTGCATCTAACAACAAATGAGACAGGCAATGGTGATACACCTACACACCTGTCAAAAATGGGGTCCATCATTATCAACCTTGTTTCCTTTTTATGAACCTCATTTTACCAGAACTGAATTCTTAATTAGTACACAGATAAAAATGTTCAAAGGAATGATGCCACACTTTGGATCCAAAATTCATGATTCATAATGTTTAGTTTCTCGATCCAAGTGTTATAACGTCTACTGTGAAATTAGTTTGAAATCAATCAAGTTATCTCATTTTTAAAATGTTTTTCCAATTTTGTTTCTTACTTGATTCTCTTTTCTTAATTTATTCTCTAATTTTATCTTTTTTCATTTCTTCTTCAAAACCAAAGAAAGTCCTAGAGAAATATCTTGCTAGCATTCACTAAAATTATCTGAAAACATCCTCCTGTGACTTAGAAATTGTCAATTTTATTTCCATTTTTCATAAGAAAATTCTAAATTGAGTACTTTTATTTGAAACTTTCTCCTTTAATTAGTATTTATGTATGATTAATTGGACAAATTTGAGTATCAAATGTGGCATAAAACATAAAAATTGATTGCTATGGAAGAATGCCAACAAATAAACTACACATGACCTGAGTTAAAATTTTTTTAGCAACATGGCCCCTTAATCTTTATAACTGAGAACAAAGTACTCACATATATTTGACAGCATGCAAATGAATGGTCAAAAAATGAGAAAGCAAGGTAAAAGAAAAACACTGACTGCACCACTTAGTTTTCATCTACAGAACAGAAATAGTACAACACGTTGGACCAGCATCCTAAGAAGACTTTTCATCTATTTTTGCTTAGCACGCTCCAGGTACATCTATACACTTAATCACATTCATCTGAACCTAAATCCCCAAACACTGCAATTATTTTTACCTATTCTGGTGGCCAAACTTTAATATTGACATTTCCTGCGTTGGAAGTCTGATAAATGAACCCAATATTTAATCAACCAGATAATTTCTCAACCTTATATAACACAAAAGGCTATGCATTACATTTATTTATTTTTCATTGTTCAAGAGACACATCTAAATGTTTTCATCTCTTACTTTTTTCCCCCTTGCCCCTCCTTGGAGAGTTCTCATTTGGAGCAGCAGATACATGATGTGACCTTTTTGTGGTAACATCACAAGGTGCCTGAAATCCAATATTTTCCACAGCACCAACTGTATTGAACAACCTTCTTTTGTTGACCTCCTCAACCAGTGATCGGTGTAACAGTTGGCTCCTTATATCAATCAATGACCTGTTCCTTGTTAATCTGTGATTATTCATCATCATCTTACTTCTACTGGTAAAAGGAACCTGTGATCCTGCCATGAGTTTATATTGGTTGAAATTGCTCAAGTCTTCGCCAGGGGAAACCTTTTTGCCCTTGCTGTGACTCTTTATGATGGGAAGTTTATCTTTTCTCAAAGAAGGCAGATTGTACTGATCTTGATGATCATCCACAGAAGAGTAATTCAAGTTGGAATATGTCCCCTGTGAAGAGCATCGTGAACTAGTATCGTCATGCGAATCATCTGCAACAATAGTTTCTCATGTTACTATAGTTAAACCATTATGATTGAAGTAAAATCCTATGAAGCCATGTACTTGTTCCAACAAGGATACGTTAATGTAATTTTTTTTTTTTAAATTACATAAATATATGATTGAACGTATACTATATAAATTTATAGCTACATACATTTCCTAGGCCTGTCTAAATATATTACTTCCCCTGTGAACAAGTCAATAGATTACATATTTTTCCAAAAAGCATCAATAATTCTATCCAAAAGAAGCCTACTATATAATATAGCTTTAGTTGACCAAAACAAAACAAAAAATCAGCTTTAAAAAACCAGAGGAGTAGATAAAGTCATACACGAGTTTAGTCCCTATCTAAGTATCAGAGTTGTATCATAAATATATGAGACAAATTTCTGGAAAAAATAATAAATTGGGGGCTCTCTGACACGTATTTATGTACATTGTATTTAGGTACAACACCAATTTTAGAGAATTATTTAGTTTTCATAGAAGTAAACTAAAATATTAGATTTTCATTTAGAGTTCCGTTCAAATTTTTCACAAATATTAAAACTGAAACAAGAGGGGAGTAGGTGAAAGACAAGTTATCTGGCTTTCTATACCAGCATACCCTTTCTAAAATATCATTTGTAGGATTTCATAACAACTCCTTGCCCACAATTAAATCTACATGCACCAGTTAACTAGTTATGTCCTAAAGAAATTTGTTATTCCATTTTAATCCTAGCACTCCAAAGAGACCCTATATCCAATTTAGGGAGTGTTTGGAGGAAACTTTTTCGTAAGTAGTTTTATAAAGGAAAATTAATCAAACTTATTTTTTTAATTAAGTAAATAGTTTACACAAAAATAAAAAATTGAATATGATAGAACTTCATAGAAAATAACTCCAAGAAAATGTTTCCATGTAAGCAAATTTTAGCTCTAAGCTTATTTCATTTTTTTTTTGTACTCATTCAAAAGTGCTTGTGAAGAAGATTTATTAAGTATACTAATAGTGAATTGCTAAAGAGGCTTTTTAATAGTCCAAGACCATCCCATATTCATAGTCTTATCAATTTCTGATACATGTAGTTGAAATTTTTAAATTTATAAGAAAAATTTAATAATATTGTTATGTGAAGATTAGTTTCAACCGTAGTAGTCTTAGACAATGGTGATTTAAACTATCTAACATTTCTTCATAGTTTGAAGGTGGTCTACAATTCAATATATGGAGCTATTAAATAAGACATTCACAATATCAGCAAGGAAAAGGACCAAGCAAACATACCATGGAGCCAATAATATCCACTTGACATTTCCTCAGCTTTACTGACAAAATCTGGCATTGATTCTTGGAATGATGAACTTGAAGAGAACGAGCGGAAATGATGATGAGGTGCATCATTGTCATCACAATCATCATCTATGTAACTGAATGTGTGGAAGGCATCTAAACAGCTACTTTGCCTCCTCTGGGGTAGCAGAGCAGATATCTCTCTATCAATCATATTTGCAATCTCAAAAGGTTCCCAATCAGCAATCTCCAACTCTTTCACCATCTCAGTTGCAACATCAATAGGAGTGTCATTGAAAATGTCAAAGGGAAAAAATACATTCCTAGCAGAACCTGCAGAAACAGGCAGCAAACAAAATTTTGTTACTTCAATATGATGATGTTTACTTATAAAGTTTAGCCAATAAAAGACTGAAGTTTATTAACAAAACATATGCAATTGTTTAGCGGTCAAATGGCAAGAAGCATGTACTTTAGAGTCTTAAACAACATTAAGAGAGCTTTCCTTAAAATCAACAAACTAGATATTGTGTTGATAAAACGATCACGAACCATTCTTATCAGAAATTTGTACTTTGAGAAAGATAGTATCATCTTCAGGATTCAGTTTTCCTATCACTTTCATTCCAGTCCTCGGAAGATCATCGTTTAATTGTAGCTTCTCCATCTCAGTGGCATTTAAAAATGGCTTCTGAATTGCATATTTCGTTGCTGATGATGGATCATCAGATGCAAGAAACGGGTCAAGCAACAAATCTTTTGCCGAAGGCCTCTTTTCTGCAGGTAGCAAGCATTTTCCAATAAACCTTTGTGCTTCCATGTCTTCAATGCGGAAAAACGCCATTGGTAGTTTTCCCTGAAATATGAAATATTCTTTTTAAATAAAACACCTAGCTTATACATATCTCCAGAAACTTACACCAGAATCTGAAATTACCGATGTCACTTTCTTGTAGATTTGTGCTGGATTAGAACATTCACTATATGGATATTCAGATGTAAGCATTTCCAACACACACATGCCAAATGAGTACACATCAGCAAGTTCATTGTATTCTTCCTCGTACAATTCTGGTGCCATGAACTCAGGGGTACCTAGCATAAAAGGGGAAAATTTTAGTTGACAAAGACAAATAATAGTGTTTCTTAGTACCGGCTATGTGAAACAGTCATTGGAGCCAAAGGGAGTACCTATGACACTGTGTGCTGATTGGGATCCACGAAGAATTGCAGCAAGTCCCAGGTCACCAATTTTTACTTGTCCAAGATGACCATTGACAAATATGTTATCACATTTAAGGTCCCTGTGGATCACTGGTGGATCATGGCCATGTAGATAAACAAGACCTTGTAAGATTTGCCGAGCCCAATTCTTTATACCTTGTATGCTGACACGCTCATATTTCTTCCTGTATCTGCATGTCCATGAAAATCATCAATTATTTTTTAATGAACTCAGAATTCTCCCACCAGAAGTTAAGGACTAATCATTCAAAAATACTGAAAATAAATCAGTGCATGAAATGTAAATTGCAACTTTATGCTCTTCTATGCTTTCCATATACAAGCATAGATTTGCAAAATACATTTTAACCTCATGATTATATTATCATTTTTTATCACTTATAATTATAAGTTCACATTACATATGAATTATTAAAAGTTCCAATAGCCTCTTTAATATCAAACATAATCCTTGTGATGACTGTTAGTCATAGGTTGCCCACTTTTTGAAATGAACTCCATAATGGGACTGAGTAATTGGCTAATTTATAGTTGGAAAGGAAGTTAGTTACTCTCTAAGGGACCCTGATGTGAACAATTCTGTGATAAAGTTGAAGGCCCTGTTATCAACATCAATCCAAGAAGTGTAGAATCTTATGATGGACTGATGCTTGAGGGTACTGAGGAGATGAACCTCTGAGTAAAGCCTCTGCAAATCTTCCGGGGTGCGAAGTGCCTCATTGAGTCTGACTTGGTTCCATGCTACCTCAATTCCAAGAACCTCATCAATTGCTTTGTACACAGTCTTCATTGCCCCTTTTCCAAGAACATCTCCAAACTAATAATAACAAACAACTTGTCTCAATCATTTATAACTGATAACACATAACTTTATAGACACAGTATTTCCTCTGCATAATTTTATACAATTACGTGATTATCTACCGAAGTCAAATAATAACTAAATAGTACTCATGGTTTAATAGATTCATACAAAACTAATAAACCCATACTTATTATAATACACAAAAGCAAGGCGTGGAATATATTTTTAACCCTAGGCATAGCAAAAGTAATAACCTAATTCAAACAAACATAACAAATGGCTAAAGAAATGGAATGAAACACAGAGAAAGATAAAACAGGGGATTAGAACTTACCCTGCCATAGCGACCAGTTGGGTCGGTTTCCACATAACAATGTTGTGCCATGCTTGATTGTTTATCTATATGTACTAACTTGACAACGGCCTCTTATATTTGTTGAAAAACTATATCTTGTGCCCTGCAGCTTACTTTGTGCAGAGAAGAAGAAAGGGATAAAAAATATATAAAAGCAGAACAAAATTGGCTTATGATGGTATTATCCTAGATTCGAGGCTTTCCTTCATGATTTACGTGAGAGAACACCCCAAAAAATAGCCAGAAAAGTGTAGAATAGTCAATGCTCTGCATGATTTTGCCCATTTTCAGAACCGTACATGTTAAGTGGTTATAGTCCTTAGCAACCATTTGATTTTTCTAGTTTCTGTTCTATTTGAAAACGAAAGTTGCAGGTGTGAGAAAGTGGGGCAAGGTGTGAGTGATTGGATGGGAGAATAAGGAGGTACTATTTAACAAGGAAGGTGACAGGTTGGTGTGAGTACTCCTTTTGGTGCAGGGGACTTGTGGCAGATAAGGGTTGAGCGCAGGGTCAGTTTTGGGCATTCACAAGGCACAAAGAATGGCTAGCATAGATAAGAGAAAGCACTAAGACACGGAACTTGAAGAATCTGTGGACCCCCTTTGGTGTAATCATTGGTGGGTAACAGGGGAAGGGCAATAACACAGAGCAAGAACTTGAAAAACAGAGTGGGATGATGCAGAGAGGGAAGAATTACAAAGAAGGGATGAAGTTGTGAAGGTGAGGATTTGGTGTGCTTTGAGGGTTTGTAGAGTAAATTTATAATGAATAATGGTTGGTGAAAAATGGGGTTATAATACTAATGATAGTGATGAAGAGAGTAAAAAAACAGAGCATGAAATGAGGCTCATTTGAATTACTTGGCAGTGACAACATTGTCACTGACTGGAGAAAGACAACTTCTAAAGTTTCTCTTAATTTTGACTTTATTTATTTGTATTTCATATATAATGTTAGGGTATAATTATACATCTTTTATTCATGTTCAATTATATTAATTTAATTTAATACAAATTTTTGTAATGTTTTAATGTTTCTTTAAATATAATATGTTGTTTATATTCCATTCAATCAACTCCCTAAAATGGATTATTGGCGAAAGATTTAAATAGGAAGCAGAAGATCTTAAATTTTACTCTTGCTAAAAATCTGTGTAAAGAAGTTTGAAAAAGGTATATATTTGAAATATGTGTGTATGGAACTATTTGAAATATTTTCTAAATTTTACTATTAACATGTATTTTTTTAATTTTATTACATGAATAAAATCATTCAGAAATTTTATTTTCAGTTTTTACACTTTGTTACGTTTTACTTTTTTTCCTTTAATTTAAGAGTCGTGTTTTTATTTTATTTTATTTTATTTGTCTTCATTTCTTTCATTTTTTTCATTCTCTATTTTTAACTCTTTTATTTAATTAAAAACTTAGAGAAAAAAAATACAAATTTCAAAATTAATGAGTGGAATGTGGAATAATATTGCCCCACCAAACTATTCTCTCTCCCTACTCCTATTCCATCACACTTTTATGGTAGGTGTAGTGTGTGTCACTCTGTAATTCATTTTCTCATGTTTTAGTGTGAAGTGAGTGGCAAAATTCTAATTTAACACATGATCAAATATGTTTTTTTTTTTTTATGCAAAATAGTAAAAGAAAAATTCAAATGATTTTTTTTTTTTTTATAAAAGTTTTTATGTTAGATATTATTATGCAACTTGACATCTCAACTAACTGACACCTTAAGTAACAATAATCATCTGTCATCACATAAAAAAAAAATCCAATTCACTTTTTGGTTCTATAAAATGTAATTCTTAGTAATATATAAGAATGATTAACAATTTATGTAGTTATTAGATTATATACGGTCATTCTTAATGGCATGTAACATTGAGTATGTGATGTTATAGTGAGATATGATATTTTTTTGCGAACTTTATTTTAAAATTAATTAGGGAGCAAAGATGACAAATTAAAATTTTAGAAAGATAAAAATATAAAACAAAATTTACTCATTTTATAAGCACCATAAAAAAATATTGCAAATTAAAAAAAAATTAAAAAAAAACGCTTGAAATATCAAAACTAAAATCATAAAAATATATTCGAGCATATGCTTTTGAATAGTCATAGGTGGTGGCGTTTGAATCTCACTCTTTGATTCTGTCAACGTTATTCGCGTAAAGGCAGAGTTACGCTATGGTTGGGAATATTGTTTATTTTCTTTTTACTACTTTTATTAATTTTATAATTTAACTATCATTTCGTAAACTAATTATTTCCTTTTATTGGTGATATTTTAAAAAAAATCAAGTTGTATTATGTATAGAAACAAAAGTTGTGTTTCATTAAAGATAAAAGTTGGAAGATTATAGTTGTCACTGGTATATTTCTAAACTTAAAATTAGAAATATAGATAAGTAATAGATTTAATATATTTTTAGTTTATGTGAATATAATTTTAATTTTATGATATTTTTTAACTGTGTTTTTTTAAATTTTTACCCCTAACTATATGTAGTTAAAAGTTAGAAATAAAAAATATAATTAAGATATAAATATTTCAAATTAAGAAATTTATTTATCGAAAAAATATGATTATATTAATTTACAATATTTTTATTACATTAATCGATGTTTTTTTTATTTTTAGCTTAAAACTAATCATGAGTTATAACAAGGACTAAAAAACAATTATAAAATCAATGAACTTTAAAACTAACAATTACAAAATCGAAGAAATTTAAAACTAAAAAATGTTTTTGTACGGATTAAAAGAGACAAATTATATTAATGTCATCGCATTGAGATAAAAACAAATTAAAAATTAGTTAGAAAATAAAATCAAAAGTTTTTTTGTCTTTTTTATTATATAGACATTGATTAAGAAAATGGGTGTTTCTACATCATAAAATGGTGAAGTTTAATGTAAATTATTTCATATTTGAGATACTTAAAGGTTGAAGGCATGAGTTGATGTGAAGAGAGTGTGAAAGTGTGGCACAAAATTGATCCTTTTACTTTTGGTTGGGTTGGTTATGAGCAAAGTTACTTATGGTCCCAACCCAAGTGGTAAGAAATGTATTTAGAAATGTATTGTAAAAGTAGCATAGAACATCAAATTTGATTCATATATCAAATCATTTCATAAGATGCCATATCAATTGTTATCATGTTTTGGATAAGTGATGGGTGAAGTGAATAAGTGATCCTAGATAGGACTTTTAAAAGGCTATTCCAATAGTTTGGTCCAAAGTGAATAAGATCTAACAAATTTCTTTCCCTTCAAAAACAAATGAAGAATAATGAATAACTATTTCCATCAAATGGCTCAAGTGCCATTTACCAGAATTCAACTAAGGACAAAACAAACAAAAACAAAGGGAAGGGGTGGAATATTAATTTTAATATAATTTAGTGTAATGTAATGTAATACAATAATATTCCTTTTACTAATTCCATAACTAAAAAAAGGAACAATTATAATTTAATATAATATAATATTTTTGGTGAATTTAAAATATTAATATATAGTTAAAATTATTAAGGTATTACTATTCTATTAATCTTTTAAAATACTTTTATTTAAAACTTTGACAATTTAAAAGAGGGTTCAAAAGAGAAGAAATTGCAGCAATTTAAAAATTAAGAGAAGTGTCTACTGATAAATGAACAAAATATAACAAAATAAATAAATTAAGACTTTTTTTAGTATCTGTGCTTCCATTTGTTAGCAAACATGGTTGAACAGATTAAACAAATAAAAAAGCTATTAAAAAACAGTAATGTTCTTGTGTTTTATATTTCAACATATTTATAATCTATGGTCGGCAAAGAAGCTGAATTTGTAGGTGAAAAGAGGAAGAAGAAAGAAGGAGAATAATGAAATAGTTCAGAAAGGAATCTTCAACTCTAATAACTTACTTAACCATAGAACTGTACGGAACCTATGCCTAACTAGTTTGTATCAATAAATAATAAATAAATAAATAGAATATATATATATATATATATATATATATATATTAATTGATTCTTTTTCAAGATCTAAGTTTATCAACTAAGGAGAAAAACTATTAATAAATTTTGGGAATATATATGCATTCACAATCTTGTCGTTGTTTAATGTCAAAAAATTATTTATTGTTGATGATGACTGTTATACAAAACAATAACTATCAAAATAAATTCACACTTTGTTGTGACCAAACTAACTATGAATTTGTAAGCTAAATGTTGTGTGTTTAGATAGAATTCTTCAAATTCGTCATGGATTGATATTCTACCTAATTTTTAACATTACATTTTACACAAGTCGTTGAAAGAAATAATTAATATTGCAAGGAAATTGGATAATTCATACCAGTTTGCTTAAAAAATCCTATATAACTGTTTCGTTCACTCAAATTTCATAAAAAAAACATCAATATTCTACGGTGTATATATTACAGTATATATATTCTAATCTCTATCACTCCATTATTTTAACAACCTAAAACGTCCAAATACAAATTATTGTAACTACAAAGATTTGAAAAAAAATATATATCATGCAAGGCTTTATCACTTTTGGAAAAAAAAAAACTTACAAGTTAAAATCATTTTTTTGCATAAATTAATTTGTGAAGATCTCTCATAATTTGTCAAAATTTTACTTTTAGTCTATGGACAAACTAATTTTTACTTATATAAAAAGTTAAATTCATGTTTTCTCATATACTTCTTTTTCTAAAAATCCTTTTAGATATGCAAACATACATTAAGATATAATATTACTCTTTTTATAATTTGGGGCACTAGTTCTTCTTTTACATCATCTTGTTCAATGTGATTTGTTTAATGTCATTTTTACACATTAAACATTTATTTTGTTGAATGAAAATAAGATAGTTAAAGATAAAATTTACATAATGCATAAAAAGGTTAAATAATAGTGTCGTTTATTATCATGGGATTTCTTTGATGTCCCTCCTATATATCTCCTATAAGACATGTGTTAGTTCTTTAGAGTTATCAATTCGAAAAGGATTCAAAAACCAACTTCTCAATGTCATTTCTGGATAGGGAGTCTCTCTTCATAACTTCCATGAGGATCATGTACCTCCTTGAATTCTAGAATGGAGAGCGTGGGAGAACTCGCCCTAGGTTTGAATTGGATGACCTCCCTAGTCGCCGACGACGGAGCGAAACGACTTGTGAAATAGAAAATGTGAGATTTCTTGTTTGATTTACATATTTGAGACATGTAGTTATTCTAAAGGTGATAGTCGAAGATATAAATCGGTGTGAAATACCTCCCTAATTAGATGTCGATTTTCTTGTTTGGATCATGAATCTTATAGGTATAACAATTCTAAAGGCATTTGCAAACAATGTGGAGTGACCAATATTTCTTACTAGAGTCTGGAGACTATTTTTTGTTTTTTTTTTCAAAAATTATTTTTAGTATGTGGACATTTCATCAATTTGACATTTCACTATATGTAGAAGCTTTAGAAATGAACTTAAAAAACCTTCTCGCTGATACTATAATCACAAGAATATTACTAAAGATTAAAAGGATTTGCTGGCAACATAGTATAGTATAGAAGAAGAAGAGTAAGTATGTAAAAAATGCATGAAAAAAAATGGTTGTTTACATGTTGAAATTTTCCAAATTTGTGCATTTAGTTCCATTTAACCTAAATAAGAAAGAGAAACATCAACACCTTTGCATTAGGATATAACATAATTAGCAGCAAATCCTAAAAGTAGAATTAACCAACGACAGAAAAATTTAAGAATGTAAATATTGCAAAAGTAATTTCAAAAGTATACCTACCTACCTACCATCCTCCTCTATGTTTTAGGGGGAAATAATGTTAATTGTTAATAATTTGAAGTGGTATATGAAACTAGGAATTTTCAATATCAATAATGGTGATGCTCTTATGACCATATATACATAAATTATCTTTTTCCATTGATGATATCACTTCTTACTTGAAGAAACATAAATATGTCCATATTCACGGAATGAGGACAACCAAAATAACACTCCTCAAACACAGATAATATAATTATTTTTTTGTTTGGACCATCCCTAGCACACGCCAAAAATTAAATCATCACCATATAGTTGAATATGCAGAATGACAAAAAAAATTGTATACGTATTCACTTAATATATATAATGTTTATCATATATTCATACGTGGGTTTGACAAATTTAATGATATCATGCTGTTTAAAATGTATTCCAATTTTTTTTCATGTAGGAAAATTAATATGATTAAATTACAGTATAATCTGTATATTTATTTATCATTTTTCAGTGTTTATAATTTTTATTTTTTTTCATGCAACCCTCACACTAAAACCTTTTTTAAAGATAACTATGTACATATTAAAAAGGACTTTCGCGCACTTAATTAGTATTAATCAAATGGTAGTGGATGATATAGTTTGAGATAAATAACACTAATTTTAAAACTTGAGTATGAAAATGGATTAAAAAACTATATAAAACAATTCAAAATTATAGGATAAAATTTCTTTATATATGTCGTTCATTATACAGTGTTTTTCCACTTGCTTGTAATTATTTAATTAGGAGAGAAAAATGAGTAGTGGGTTGGTTTTAATAATAGAAGTAGTAGCTATTGATTTGAAGGGAAAAGATGGAAATAATTGTGTATAACAAGTGAGTTCCAATAAGAAAAGACATATTGTTGCATTTCGAATAGTGCATGCATTATATTTCAGGAGCCAATCTTCCTTGAAAGTGTTACGTGTTGCTTTGGTTTTTACTATTCTACTTTTTCTTTGTAAATAATCAAATGAAAAAAAAAACCCGAAAGTGCACGATTTAACGTTGGTAAAAGAATAGTTGATGAAACTACAAGATGATAGGCTTGTAATTACGTTCAAACGTGATTTTTGGATTATTTTACAACAATATTCAATAATTAGATTCCAATCCTTCGTTCATTATTAGATACACGTTGTTTTTATAAAGATTGAAAACATGTTTTAAGTTAGATTCCATTAGAATATTACGTCAATGGTGTAAAAAAATTACTTATCATCCAATCATATATTTGTAACTAAGACAATATTGTGAATGTGATTTATGAATGTGGTCCTATGACCGCATTTGTAAATACCAGATTTACGAATGCGTGCTGATCAAATGCGGTTCTATGACCGCATTTGTAAATTTAAAATAGCCGCATTTGTTTTACATATCTGCACTAGTGAATTGACTTTTATAACAATTATTTTACATTGATGTATAAGAGTTCAACTTCAAAGTTTATAAATTTGGCACAATTATTAATCACACGTATAGGGGTTTAAAGCTTGTTTTGATTTGAATGATTAAGAAGATAAAATTCTACAAGTCTTTATGTTTGATTCAAAGGGTATATATATAACTCAACAAGTTACCACTTTGTGCTCTACACGGGACCTTTCCTAGGTTACTACCTCCACAGAATCTCACTTTTTGAGTTCTTAGTGGTTTTTGAGTGTGATTACCTCAATAATGTAGAATAAAAAAAGCATGTATGAATTAAATTCAGAGACCAAAAAAAGTCATGATTTTTGTGCTTTCCGTGGGTTGTTACAAATAGTTATCGGGTTTGATTATCTTAAAGAAAATATCGAAACAAAGAAACATAGCATTCAAGTGGAATGTGAAAAATTAAAATCACGTTATTTCTAATCAAACTACTAATATTTCAGGAAAACTCTCAAAATTGTATTGTTATCCGCAGTCTTTATGATGTAGTAATTGAGGCTTTAAATACAAACAAAATTGATTTTTCAAAGCGTGAGTGATAACTGTTTGTAAGGACTTATTCACGGTGTATTATGTAAGTCTTCCAGATAGAACATGAACATTCTGAAAATGTCCAAGGATCAGAACTAACAAGTTACTCTTAAAAGATTAAAAACACAATAAACCCAAAAATATTATAATTTAAAAAGAATGAAAGTAAAGAGGAAAGGAGGAAGAAGAAGTGCACGGTGGTGAGTATTGTGAGGAAGAAGAACAGGAAATATGGTATACGGTAAGAGAGTGAGATTGAACATTCTCGTCCCTCTTATTTATAGGCAAGGAGAGAAGCTCAAAAGCCCACTAAAGGATGAGAAGGAGAGTGTTGTTCCGGCAGTTCGGAGGTGAAAGTCAGAATTAACACCGGAAACGTGTCGGTAAAGGTGGGAGACCATCACAACAGAAGGAAGAACGTGAAACAAGTCTTGCAATGTTTCAGAGGTTCCTTTCAATCTCAAAGGCACGAACTCGAAACTGCAAACGGGTGGAAAACGAATCGTAAAAAAAATGAAAGAGATCTCGCGATGTCCGTCGATCTGCAACGTCTCTGTGGAACGTGCACTACAACGGTTCGTTTTGTTCTTCAATATATAACATAGTTTTACAACAAATTATTTATATATTTAGTAAGATCACAATCGGTGTATTATCTTATATAGACAACTCATAATTCATTAGTAATATTTTTTTCAATCTCTCTTCAATAGAAAAATCTCAACAATATTTAACTTACTATATATAATTAATATATTAAGTTAAAAATTGAATTGTTTGACTATTATTTGAGTTCGAGGTTTAGCGAAAAGATTCTTGATTAAACTAAATTAATCTTAAACAAATTTTTGTGATGCTAATAAATCACGTCTCATACATTTATAACTATTAGTATTAGTTGATAAATAATAGCACTTTGTATATTTTAACCAAGTGATTAAGGAATTGAAACATGATGGTGGCTTTGAGTACAGAATGAATAAATTGTAAGTACAGTTTATAAGTGTTCTTTGAATTCGTTATAAATCTCAATACGCTATTCCTAGATTATAAGCAATAAAATGGAAAGTGTTTGTGCAAAATGAGGTTTTGTGATAGAATTGAAAAAGAATAAATGGAAAGTGTTTGGATTAATTTCCGACAAAGAAAAACATTGGATAGTGATTAGTGGTAGAATATGCAGTTGGGGTGAAGGAAGGCATGCATGCACAAACACAGCCTTAGGCACAGGCTTTACAGCAGAGTGGATTTTGTTTGTTGACTTCTTCATTGGCACTACCACTATGTTAGCTTAATGGGAGACCAAGCAATGGAAAAATGTGGCAGAAGATGAACAATTATGAACCCAGCACTCTTAATAATGAACCAATGCTTTGAATTAATGAGTGTCTGTGTTTTGGATAATCATTGCCTCTATTATTGATGCTGTCAATCATAATAAGCAGAAATTAATGAAACAAAATTTGAAATCTAAGTTGGAAAAATGGCAAAAAAAATAAAGCTCAGATGTGTCACGATTCTTCTGAAGATCAGAGGAGTGTGATGGACCCATCCATCACTGTGGACACAGATTCATCATAGCTAATGAAGTGCACCAGCCGGGAATCGAACCCGGGTCTGTACCGTGGCAGGGTACTATTCTACCACTAGACCACTGGTGCTTTTATTTATATTAATCTCCCTTATAGTAATTATTTTATCCTTACCAAATTTACTTTTGTTTCCTTGCATAAATATAATAGTTAAAGTCTCAAGATTATTTCACCTAGTAGAAATAAATCTTCAAATCAATAATATGTTTGTAGTGTTATTTTATGAAGAAAAATATGTTTGTAGCTTGGAAAAGTAAGAGAATATTTAGAGAAAACCGTTTGAACAGATAATAAAAGTTTTAAAAGTGAATAATTATATACACTAAATAAAAAAATAAAAAAATCAATTTTAAAGATAAAAAATAATTAGTCATTATATTCACTAAATTAAATATTATTTTAAAGATTATAAAAATTATTGATATTTAAAGTAGTTTCTATTATTAATAAAATTTATAAACTAATTTTTAAATTGAAATCTAACTAAATACCAATTATTTTAGATTTTAGCTAAAATCTTGATAGTTAATTAGATATTAATTTATAAACTAATTTATAAGATTAAGTAACTTTTTATTAAAATATGTATTATATTACTTTAAATACTAATAATTAAAATAAGGTCACTGTTATGTAGTAACTTTTTATTAAAATATGTACATAATATAATATGTTAGTGTGTAGATTTTCTATTTCTTATTTTTTTTATTTGTAAGCGTAAATTTTATGTATGATATATATGTGCGTGTTTTTTATTCTTAGTGATTCATCTAAACTTATGTATAAAATATATTTGCATTTTTATTTTATATCAAAGAATTTATTTTGAATTAAAGCAAAAATATAATAATAATTTTATGATTAATGCAAGTCTCATTAAAGTTGTTTTAAAATAAAACATAAATTATCAAAAACATTGTAATATCTATACATAATTACATAAATTTATCAAAATATAAAATATTTTGATGAAATAATAATTGTGGTTGCGATAAATGCATTCATATAAAAAAGTTAAACAAGAGTTTGATCATAATGTTATGATTATGTAGTGTCGATATATGAAACACAATTATATATAAAAAAAAAAATAGAGGTTTGAGCATAAAGATGTAGTTGTAGAGCGTGAGTGATGTGCTTATGTATAAAATTAGGCTTTCATTCATAGGAGTGTGGTCATGTTCAAATGGGGTGTTGGATGTGTGCTTATGTATAAAATTAGAGGAATTTCAAACATAGAACTGTGACCACGTTTGTGTGGATCGAATGTTTATCACTATGTCAAAACCTATAATTGATCATCAGAATGCAACTCTTTTCTACCTAAAAGTGTAACAACCTAAGCACCGCAATTCAATTGTGACTTGACTCACTTGACTTACACCACATGATAATTAATTTCACCTTAAATAATCTCCTCCTCAACAATTTGACCCTAAGGATGTGACTGCATCAACATGTGTGTGGAAGAAGCTCATACAAAAAATATTGTGCCAATGATTTTACCATAGGGTTGTATTTGTATCAACATGGTGTAATATGCATTTATATAGAAAATTATACTAAATTATCCACATGGGTGGGGGAGATGTATAAATATAGAAAATTGCACTTGATATTGATATTCAACCACTGGATTGTATCTATATCCACATGAGTGTGAGAAACACACTCATATAGAAATTTATATCAAAGGTTCAACCACAACAGTGTGGCTATGTCCACATGGGTATAGGGGATACAGTAATGTAGAAAATTGCACTAAAGATTCGAAGAAAGGGTGTGGTTATGTTCACGTGTGTTTGAAATCTCATATATAAAATTATACCAAAGATTTTACTAAATGAGTTATGATTGCATTCAAATGGGTGTGCAAAACACTAGGTATGAAAAATGAACTCGTCTCTGCCGGTATTATTCGAACTCATCCCAAAATTGACAGTTAATCACCACATTGACTAGGTATGGGTATGGGTAATACTCATTTTTTTAATTGGGTATGGAAACAGAGATGGGTACTAATCCCTATCCTCACATTCATCATCATTTTAAATTATTAAAACACCTTTAATTATTAGGTAACCTAAAAACGTATATTAAATTATCTTTGGTTCTTAGTTTCGTAACATAATTATAGGTCATACATTTCATTATTTTTACTATTTTCCAGAATTATTTGAACTTTATTGAACTGTTATTTGATACTCTAGTTTGATATTTATATAATTATAATTTCTTGATATTTAACATTGGAGAAAAAATGTGTATCATTTTGACATTAAATACTTGATATTATCATGTTTTCTTTGTTATATTTTTTATTTTTTATTTTTTATTTTAAAAAATATTTAATTAATATTTGAAAGAGTAAGGGGACATGTACAAAAGTATACTCGTTCCTCGACGGGATTGAGGATGACTTGAAAAGCTCATACCCATTGGGTGTGGAAATGGGTTGAGGATGACATGACATACCCATTGGGTATGGAAATTAGGATGGAGATAGACTTTTACTTCAAGGATGTGGATGAGATAGTCAAACATGCACTTGTTCCGTCCTGTTGCCATCCTTATGAAACACATAAAAAATTTGTGTTTGAGGTTCAACCACAGGATTGTGGCTGCATCCACACAAGTGTGAGAGGTATACTTATGTAGAAAATTGCACGAAGTTTGACCATAGGACTCTTAATCTTGTGGTGTGGGTTTGAGCCTATGATGGAAGCCAAAATTTCTTACTAAAAACTGGAGTGTCTTTGTATGAGCGGTTGGAAAAGTAAAACCTTTTTAGTCAAATTGTGGATGAAGAATGAGCTTTGCAAGAGTTTTTCCAAGTATTAACTGAAAGTTCACTTGTAAAAACTCTTTGACACTCAAATGAGTAATATGCCATAGGTTTTTTTGACCATGATGGGGTTATTTTTTTGGTTTTTACCAAAATGGAGTCCGTTTAAAAAAAATTACAAATTTAGGCAAGTCGTGCCTAATTGGGACGACTTCATATGCAGAAATCGTACCAATTAGGCACGACTTCTGCCATGTCATACTAAAGTCGTGCCAACTTGGCACGACTTTTGCCCTGTCATACTGAAGTCGTGCCAACTTGGCACGACTTCTGCCCTGTCATACAGAAGTCGTGTCAACTTGGCACGACTTCTGCCACGTCATAATTTTTTTTTTAATTTTATTGTTTATATATTGGGTAGTAAGTTATGTAATGTTAAAAATTAATTTGATACATAATTTTCTAAGAGTGTTAGTTTTAAGGAACAAAAAATTGGATAATTGTGTATGAATTATGTTTGAATTGAATGAATAAATACATAGATAAAGAAATTGAGGAAATTAATAATCAAACTAGAATTGAATTTTATTATTAAGCTTGTTTGTGCGGACAATTGCTTCTATTGTAACCTTCCGTTCTACAATATGAACATTTTTTTTGGCTTATTTGGAATTGAATCATCCATTTCGTTACGAATGCGTTGAGTGCTAGGTCTTCCTGGTTGATGTCGACGCATGATGGGGTCAAGTAAGAAATTTGGTCCCGTGTAAGTAGACCAATAATCCTGATTTCGAACTGGATTAAATTGGACCTCATAAGCCTTTAAAATATTGTGCAGACTGTATACTGGGGCCACAAATGTCGTTACCTGTAAATGACAAAATGAGCAAACACCAATTACATGTGAACAAGGCAGATGTAAAGCTTGAAATTCCCCACAATCACACCACCATTCATATATTTAATTGTGTATGTTATTGGGTAGCGTCGATGTTCGATAGTCATCATATCTTGTACGTCAAAGACTGAATTTTCTCGGTCATATCTTTGCACAGGGCACATAGCAGATTGTGCTTCATTCTTTCGTAGCAGAGCGACTATATCTTCTGGGAATTGATGTTCAGCTCGCAACATGCATTGTATTTTGGTCGCTCGTTCTCCAAATGTCGTCACCAGCATCTCATAATGAAGCCAATAACAACGATGATGAACATGTCGTTGATGATCCTCTTCCACGAAGACCTCGACAACAAATACGAAGACCACATTATGTCACGTCTTCCCATAAATAATTTACTTCTAGTTCAACTTTATAGTTTTATTTTATATCTTGTAATGAATCTTACTAATTTGTTTAGTTTTAATTAATCTCTTCTCATCATTACGTGTTCTGTAAAATCATTACTTCTCAAGCTATTTATTTTGCAAATTCACAACAATAATTCTCTATTTATTTTCCAAATACAATAAATTTTCATTTATGTATTTATTTCCAAATTCAATAACAATTTTCTTCATTTTTTAATTAATCAAATAATCAAGTTATTGTATTACATTACCGTCAAACATGATCCATACACGATTATCCAATTTTTTGTTCCTTAAAACTAACACTCTTAGAAAATTATGTATCAAATTAATTTTTAACATTACATAACTTACTACCCAATATATAAACAATAAAATTAAAAAAAAATTAAAAACTTGGCACGACTTATGCCCCGTTTGTTAGGAATCCTCAGTGGCGAGCCCCGACTTGCTTAGCCCTCAGAGGCCAACCCGCTCTCCGGCGAGGATGCCCTACTGAGTCCTTCCTCATATGACAGGGCAGAAGTCGTGCCTAATTGGTACAACTTCTGCATATGAAGTCGTCCTAATTAGGCACGACTTGCCTAAATATGTAATTTTTTTAAAATGGACTCCATTTTGGTAAAAACAAAAAAAAATAACTCCATCATGGTCAAAAAAACCTATGCCATACTATCCTATATGCAGGTAAAGATTACATAAACACGGATTTTGCAGAGAATTTGTACTTAATGTTAGATTAATATAGAATTTGGGATATTCGTACTAATTTAGGTCTACTATCACAAGAGTCCAACATATCTTAAGATAGGTTGACCAATGTCAAGTTAAGATAATATTTAATAAAATTTATTACTTTCCATTTCTCTGCATATCAATGACTAATTTAAATGTTGAAGAACTCTTCATAAATACTTTTACACTTGACTGAGGACCAAAAGTCAAAAATCTGATAGGAGCTGACAAAAAAAACTGAATATTGTGTGCGTTGTATTCTTTCCAACCCATAGAAAACATAAATAATTGAATATATACTTTCCACAATATGTATGCTTAATCAATTAATTTATATATATATATATAAAAGATTACTAATCACACTTAGAAAAGAGGAAAAGCTCAGATGTGTGGAGACGACTCGTCTGAATGAACAGAGGACTCGCCTGAAAGATCACAGGACTCGTCTAATGAAATAATCACATGAATGTGATAGACCATCCTCACATGTGCACACACAGATTCATCATAGCTAATTAAATGCACCAGCCGGGTATGGAACCCGGGTCTCTACCGTCGCAGGATACTATTCTACCACTAGACCACTGGTGCTTCTTATGCCGTCATTAACTAAGTCTTTATCTATACCATACATTTTAATTCTAATGTTTACTATCCTACTTTTTTACTTTTTGTTTACAAATTTAAATATCTAAGTCTTTGTTAAATAAATAAAATGAAAACATATATAAAATTGAATGTTACAATTAAATTATATATTTTATATGAAATCTAAAATAAAGAGATTAAAATTGTAATTTTTCCTCTGCATTTCCTTGGATATTTTATAAATGAGGCCTCATTCATTTGTATTTTAAATAAAGTTGATAATTGGTGCATAAAAACTTCCATAACATTTTATGTCTGAGGAATGAGATTCGATTTATTTATTTTTTCCTTCCAATTTTATTCTTGACTCTTTTATCTTTGACCTAGACTGTTTCTTCCTACACCTTTATACCTTCTTCTCCCACCTCCATAAATTTTCGGATTTTTAAAAATGTCCCTCTATAATATTATGGATTATGTAATTTGAAAGTTATTTTTTAAATTTGTAATTAACTTTCAGATTACATAATCCCGAAATCCTTTTTTCATATGCATTATTACTTTTCAGAGTACATAATTCGGAAACTAATTTATGAAGGTGACAAGAAGGATAAAAATGTATTTTCAAAAATTATGTATAGAGGTGTCAGAGCTGCGGGAAGAAGAAATAGTCTTTGACCTATCATAATTGAATACGGTAAATAGACTATTCAAATTGGTTTAAATAGAAATAAATTTTCAAGCAAAAGAAACCAAACAATTAACTTTAGTTGCAGAAAGATTTAAAAATCAGAATTATAACTTCCCGTAAAAAAATTAATTTGTAACTAATCATTTATTCTCTGAAAATAGCAGTCTTTTATCTTCAATATACGTTTTTCTATAATTTAGTTCCTGAAAGTTGAAAATTACTTTCTAGTTTTAGCATTTCTTGAACTTGAAATTTTCACGGAATAAGTTACAGAAAAACCTACATTCAAACATTTAATGTAATCGTTTGTTTCTACGAAATCGTATATAAATATTAATAATATAAGAATAAAAATCAAAACATTATTCACGACAAAGAGTAAGTACCAAAAAAACTTGCACTTAGGCTGAAATATTTTTCTCCAGCCAATATCTTTTAATAAAAATACCAAAAAAATAATGGCGCCCCCCCTTATCTAGAAGGAATTAAAATTCGATAAATGTGTTAAATAATATAGGCTGATATAAAAATTATTAACTACTTTTCAAAAAAAAAAAAAAAATTATGCCACATTATACTTATCATTAAATCAATTAAATAAAAACCATTAATATATAAAAAGTAAATACATAATTAACTTAATAATTTTTAATGTTATTTTTTTATTATTTAAAAATAATAATATTTATAATATTTTGTAAAAATATTTACTTCATATATTAAAAGTACAAAAAAATATGAAATGAAAATAAAAAAAATATATTAAAAATAAATTTTACATGTTTAAGTATATTGCATCCTTTTAAATAATACAATATTAAAATCAAGGAAAAAAACTATTTATCATGTATTTTTAAATGAAAGTAAATTGTGTGATTTCCTTATTTATTAAATTAATAAATCATTTGATAGAATTATGTACTTCATACTGATATAATTTTCCTAATTTATTATAATTCCTCTTAATATTTCCCATTTACCTAATTAAGTCAGTGATATAAAATAGAAAAATATTTTAGATCTAAATGTAAAAATTATATACAAGAACTAAAAAAGTCAATAAATTTTTTATATTTATTTTAAAAAATATTGGAAAATGACAAATTTGAGTTGTACTAAAAAAGAAAAGAGCTACACCAAATAGGCTGATAAAGCATCCTACCATGATAAGACTATATTTTATGTACAACGATAGAATCTTGACTATTGTTAAAAATACAACTTACATCCAAACAAAAAATATGCTAATTCTTCTATTTGTATCCTGCTTTTGGCTGGATTAGATTCAATCAAGCCTACGTCTATTAACAAAATCTTATCATTATGAGCAACACAACATCATGATTACTACTACCGCGCATTTTTCTGGGAGGCATCATCAAGGCAATTCGAATGGCCAAGAACTCCACCAAAGACACTGCTGTCATGAACAAAAATAAGTATAAAATATCACATTAATTGAACAATACTTCGTCTCAATTTATATAAAATTAAAGACAACATGTTGCTAGGAAAAACATCAGCCACGCATCAATCATCTATATTCAGATAAAGTAACATCTGGGGCTGGGCTAATCTCACCAAGTGAAATCACAAAATGAATCCAATAAGTCATTGTACTTTACTAAAAACACTACATTCACGATAGACAAAAAAACACTTGAAGGTCTTGTGTAACGCTTCTATTGAAGTTTTCTTCAATCCTCTTCCAACTCTTTCCAGAGTAATTTTCTTTCAATAAACTCTAACTGTTTTCTTTTCACGTAAAAGACTAAACAATCTTAAGAGAGACTCCGTCATCTTTTCCTCAGTACACTACTTCAGATTTCATATATCCCTGCTAGATAATAAAACACAATTCAACACCCAATCTATCACATTGCATCCACCATGTTCAACAGGAAGCAAACAAAAACGACCAGTAAAGATTTAGGTGAATCACTGATATTTCTCCAGTCGCCTCTCCTCACTGACAGCATTTCAGCCATTCAGACCTTTCTTCAATTTTGAGATCATCAAGCAAGGTCAAGAATAAAATCGGGCGAACACCCAAAAGCCAAGGAAAATACTAAAATATACTAACGGCAACTGACTGAAAATTTTGGGTATCCATTTCAGTAAGATATCTAAACTTTCTGTTGTACACTTCAAAGCTACAAACAACAGAACAGAACTATAAACTCAACCTCAGGAAATCACCTGATATATACATCCCTAAAAAATGAAAAATAAAAACGGATGCAAGAGGCAAAAAAAAGAAACCAGAATATACATGCACCTTTTGTACAAAGGACCAAATGAAGCAAAGAGAGAATACGGAAAACATAACACTCGATCTAGTTTAGTCTATTTCGTTAGTTTCTAAGGCTACTCCCAGCAGTTTTCTACTTATTTGGTACTCTCATTTCTATCTGTTCACCAAATCTAGAAGAGACCCAGTGTTGAGGGAAGCTATCTTCATTTTTGAGACGAATGCACATTGTTCTTACTTCTTACTTCTTACAAAATCGCCATCCTTGGTAGCACCTGCTGAAAGGTAGGGAAGTCATAATAGTTTCCATGTATTGACCATTACTGCTAATGCTATTACATATTCACCATCCTTCACTGGCACTCAGTGGGAAAGTGGAGGAAAGTCATCTTCATTCTTCAAACGATAAGCTTGCACGTCAATCCTGAATCTCAAACCAACACCCCCTTTAAAGGAGAGGAAAACTAGGAGTACAAACTATAATTTTAGTGCTTTAAGCTCTAATGAAAGTTGCTACCATTTAACATCATAAATAATCTCAATAGCAACAAAATAATCAACACTGGAAGAATTATATTACCTTTTGGAATCAACTGCAGACAATGAATTAGACTTCTCCTCTGTCACCACCCCCGTGTTAGGCACAGTGCCCCTAGATGTAGAAATCCCAGAGTCTGGGTAATTGCCCATATCAGCTCTTGGGGCTACACGAGGCTGAGGGATTACAGATCCAGATTCTTGTTTCTCAGATGAGTGAAGGAAACCGTTAGCATAATGTGACCCCCATGTTGAAGGTTGAGGGAAATAGGTTTCAGATGATCTTGTTTTGGTGCTACCAATAGTAGAGTATCCTTCTAGAGAATATTCAAAGGTTCCTTCCGCAGACAAATTCGTTTCTTGTGGAGCTAGGGCCAAGCCATTGTTACGGGTATGTCTCTGCAGATGCCCATGAGAGCCTGGTGCTTGCCCCCTTCCCCTTCCTGGAATTGGCCTGTTATCCCTGAATGGACGGGAACTCTGCAAAATTAAAAGCTTAACAATTATTAGATGATGACTCAATCACTAGAAAGTATGTGTATGAATAGATTAGAAGTGTCCGTCCAATTTTAATTACCATGTTGGGAAAGTATGCGCCTGTTCCTCGAATTTTCCTTTTTTCTTCTGAAGCAAAAGCCGTCATTGGAAGAGTAGGATGATTGATGACGTAAACTTGTTGCCCAATTACACAATTTGAGTTTGCTTGAGAACGAATACTGTGATTAATTTGTACACATTGACGAACAGTTTCCCATGGATTCCTATTTGGGAACTTCGGAGATCTAGGAGGGCTAGGCACAACAGGAGAGACAGTATAACCATTACACATCTGACCATATTGTAAGTTTCCAATGTGACTGTGATAATCCCCAGTAAGGTCCAACAACGACATTGAAGCTTCAGTACCCCCAGAAACATTGGTAGTGTATCTATCACTATGAAAGAAATTATTTTCAAGGATATTAGCATATGTTGAAACAGCTGAACCATAAGATGCCATATTCTTTTCATCAGTATGTGATCTGGGAGAATTGCTCACCATACCTTCATCAATAACAGTATTTAGAGCAGGTTCACTGTTTGAAATATTATTTTCAATTTGCCCATTCGAACAATATGACAAATCATTAGCACTTGCTATATCCAATACCCCAGATGTTGCAAAATCCCTAGAATCTTCACTAAGCTTAAAACTTGCAACTGCATTTCCATCCCCGGAGCAATCAAAGAACTCCCCTGCCAAAGAGGAGGCATCTTGTATTTCCTCTCTGCTTTCATAATTATGTTGATTTCCAGGTTTGTCATCCTTTTTAGATGCTGTAGATAAGCTCAAAACTGACTTGTCTACATTCAACTGAGTGCTTCCATGCCTTTCCAGCGTGTTTGCAAAGAACCTAATAAGCTCATCTGCTATTCTATCGTCTGGTAACATAAGAATCCAGCCAAGTTTACGGGCACCATACTTAAAAGCACTGCGTATTCGGAAAAAATTACCTGAAAGAAAAAAGAATAATGCAACCATCAGGAAGAGACATTGAACAAAAGCAAGGCCTCTATAACTATTTTTTTTATGCTTCGTGTGTCCATGGACACTATATAAAACAAAGCATATATAGCCTCAGTACTGTTGCAGTGACAATATTTGTAAAGGTAATACAATACTATTACTGATTTGTAGTACAGTGGAAGCAAACAACACATTAGTGAAGTTCACCGATTTACTGCCAGCCCTATAGCATCACATCATACTTTGGGTACAACGCTCTTGATGTAAGAGTGCCTTAGCAATTATGTTACCAAATTATAAGTTTAAAATAGGTTTAATTACATTTTTTATTCTTATAATTTACCTTGACTTTGATTTTGGTTTCTATACCTTAAAAGTATAGCTTTCTTTAGTTTCATTCTGTTCACCTTTTGATTCTCATAGTTTTGTAACATTTAAATTTTTGTTCTTATAGTTAACAAAACATTTATGTTCATAGTCCTCTTGTACATCTAGTGCCATATTGCGGTGGCAAGGGAAAAAACCTAAAGAAAACGAAACTATAGGGGGCAAAACCAAAAATTATAAAGTATAAGGAAATAATCAAGGTAAAATCTAGGGGACAAAAATGTATTTCAACTTAAAATATAATAACATTGGTTTATCCATACATAACTGTTCTTACTTTCAATTGAGAAAACAAAATCTAAATGAAAGAAAAACATAAGTGCATCAAAATAGCATACACAAAAAGTATGAAGTAGATGCATCAAAGACCATACAACATGGTTTTAAGCTTCTTTGCTTTTATCAACTTTCTAGTAGATGCTAATTTGACATCACAAATCTTTGATTGACTAAACTTTTACCAATTATCATTTCTTCTAACAAGTACCTCCATAAGAATTATACTAGTGTGACTTGAGAGAATTGTCTACACTAAATTTTCACTCTGAAGGGTGTCTACAAGGAAAAGGATACCTTCCAAAAAGCCATTCCAGGGAAGGCGAGAGATCTCAACATAAGGTGGGAGATATGAATACTGATTTAATGGTGCTTTCAGATAGCATTTCTTACCAAAAATGATGGGTGATATGGATACCATGTCAGATTCAATGAAGGATGACTCCATCACCAAGGGAATTAAGATTAGGTTTTAAAAGCAAAGCATTAAAATATACCACCTAAAGATATCAAATTAGATCAGAGACAAATTTCAAAAGAATCAAGAGTCAGATTATTCAAGTAGAATTTTTACAAGGCCCTGTGTGGAATTTTGGACAGACAAAGTGTAATAAGAACCATGGGAGAACCACAACACAAAAGCTAGCTATTATATTTGAGAACCCAAAGAGGTATAAATAAACCCCACATTAGAGTCTCGTTCTTTCGATGTGAGGCTTAAGTCTCATCCACCACACTCTGCAGCCACGTCACTCACACTGACTGGCTGAGCACTAGTCCTTTGACTAGGACCAGGAAACACTGTAATGCTGGCATCACCAATTAGCAGCAGAGAAACATGGTAGAAGACCAAGGTAACAATGGATAAGAACCCAAAGAAAGTCACAACACAAAAGCTAGCTATTGTAGTTGGAGCGCCCAATGTCTTACAAACCCCCACAGAATCCCATACTTCCAATGAAGGACTCTTGTCTCATACCTTGCAATTGAATCCTAACTAAGTGCTTATTCAATTAGAGTTTGACAACTCAACTGCCACAATTCATGAAATGCTTCTGGAGAAAATGAGCATTTGGGGTTTTGATAAATCATTAAAATCAATAGCACAGCCAAGTGACCAAACCCAAAACTGCCGATCTCCATTCTGAAGTGTATAAATAAAAATTAAACTACACACACAAATTCTTATAAACTTAATTTGGTTATATCTCTAATCGATATGGAATCTTCAACATCCTCAAAAGAGAAATAAGTTATCCCTAATAAGTTCAATGGTAAATATTATCCCCTTAAAAAAAATTAAAACAAAACAACCTTTAAAAATCAAGACAACATGATAAATCTAGGTAAAGAATATCATTAAACACAATTCAGTAGTCATCAAGACTAAAAGTTAAACATTACATGCCTTTATTGACACTCCGGCCAAGATTGTTGTTTTCCTTCAATGGATCAATGATGTTAAGATGTTTCTGGGGAAATACACGCAAATTTAAATCGGGCCCCCTTGATGGTACTGAGAATGATTCCACACAGCTTCTAATGAATTCTTCAGTCAGTAGGGTATTTCCTCCATTTTCAGGGCCCTCGGCTTCACACAGCAAGAAACCAATAAAAAACATAAAGATGCAGGACAAAACCAAAAAGAAAAAAGAAAAGAAAAATATGCCTACCTACTATATTAGGCAGAGAAGATTTGCTAACTGGTCCCTTCAAACTAACACAATAATTGTCCCAATCAAATTTGCTGAAGTAGTCCAAAAATCTGTAGAGAACCTGGAAAAGGGCAGATCACAAAATTCTTACTGAAAGGATGCATCACCATCATCATATGATGCAGATTTTCTTTTCCCTAAGCAAAAGTACGATCCAGGCATACTTGATGGAGAACTTACTGCTAGAGGACCATCTAAGGATACATGAAACTGATGGAAAATATATAGAACCAATGTTTCCAAAGCATATGTTGAAATCAGACCATGATGAGCACCCAGTACACGGCTCTCATAATAGCACCAAGCTTTAATCAGGATAATACTACGTTTGAAAAGATGATCCTTGGCAACAAGTCGATCAACCTATAGATTAAAAGAACAGAGTTTACTTAATACCATACACCAGGAACACATGCTATATAATATTATAATTTACAATATAAAACAAAAGGTAGACTCAAGCTGTATTAACAGCACTCGACGACATGTGGATGCATATAGATTGCAACAAATAATATTTGTTTCTAAAGTCTAGAGACTCAAATAAAATAAAGCAAATGGAATAAAAAATAATTAAGCTATCTGAAATATAAAGCCAGGACGAATTGTAAATTGTAATACCTTCTCAAGAAAACATAATGTACTGAGTCCTCCTAACTGATTGAAAGAGATGTCTACAACAATATCCTGTACTATGCATTTAACAAGCTTAACCTGCAGAAAAAACATATGAACTATAAAAATATAAACACATTATTAAATAAAAAAGAAAGAAAAATCAATTCAAAAATACTGCACCAAAGACGCCATTAGGCATCATTGATAAATAAAAGATTTCAATAGGTATAAGGAATACTGAAATATAAAAGCTATGTCCACAATAAGCTGGCTAGCAAAATCAGCCTAGCACATCAACTGAGCAAAGTTACACAGATACACTTTTTGCTGTCCTTGTATGATGAGAAAACATAAATAAATTTCAAAAACCAACAAGAACTGGCAGGTGCTGCTCTAGATCTAGTCAAAGCTGCCAAAATACAGTAAACTACCTTCACATAGATTGAAGAAATAAGTTGAGAAGTAGAAAGACATTTTCATAACATACTGAGCAAATAGCACAAACAGAACATACTTAAAACTGACAGCTTTGGAAAAGAGAATAGGGGGTAAAGGAAGAAGCAATTATTTGGATGCTTCTAAACGACTCAAAGTTTCAATACAGGGGAAAAATGATTGGGCCATACTTGAGAGTGAAATCTATTCTCCTCCAAAAAAATGTAAAAATAAATACAGATCCAACTTTTTCCAAGTTCATGAGTCATAACAAGTTGACAACTCTTTATTTCTAATTTACTAAGGCAGTTGGCATAAAATAAATTTAAACTAAAATGCATTCAATTTCTGATAAGGCATCAATTAAGAAAGCGGAAATAACCTCTGCATCAATGAAACGAACATCCTTTACTTCATATTCAGCAGCTTCATTATTTTCCTCTCCATGAAGAACAGCACGAACATCAGATACCAAACCATCCTCAATGTTTTGACAACTGAGTGCAGTTAAATCAATATCTCCATCTGGAAGGTATGTTTTTAATGGAACTGATCCATATGGAAAAACCTGTAATGAATAATGTATAACATCAATATGTATATATACCACATTAGAAAGAATCCTGTCAATCACTGCCTGAAATCAAGAAATTTTATTCGTCAAAATCTGCACAACAATCAGCTGCACTAAATTGAATAAGCCCTTTAAAAGAAAAAAGGCACAAACCACCAGCCTTGGTCTATATGGCAGTAATATCTTCTTTTAATTCAAAAGGAAATAAAATAAAAACAAGAGATCATTGCACGCTGATAAAAACTCAAGCACTTGGGGAACTCACTCTTAAAATCTAGTTGTTAAGAGGAGGAAGCTACACACTCAAATACTTAATTGAACATTAAAATCCAGTTAAAGGGGGAGAACTAGGCACTTACATACTATACCAAGCATCCCATAATACCTGAAGTGGGACTTAGACAACCATAATATTTTAGTCCCTATCACATACACCCAATACAACCATTTCACTGGAAGGTATCACTGGGTAATAGGTTTATCAATTCAGGACCTTCAATGTCAGACAACAGAGTAGTACCTTAGGCAGTGTTCTTGTTCAAGTAAGTCATGCCTTTAGAACCTTACTGATTATAAAATAACTGAAACACTCCAAGTTTGTTAAACTCTAGAGAAGAGAGAAACCTTGAGCTGAAACCGTGTGTTTCTGAGACAATACGGATGATTTATTTATATTGAGAAAAATGAATCAATACAATAAATAGAAGAGATTTGATATTCACTGTTAACAAAGATATATGAGAATAAATAAAAACATTCTTATTAATACATATAAAATCTAGATATTCTGGATTATATAGGATCAGCTCCTTATTGACAAAGTCATTTGAGTACATAACCATGTGTCAATGGATGAGGGTAGCAAAACACCCTTTGTTAATTGGACTTTCTCCACTCCATTTATTACTATAATGTTATGCTTGAGTAATTGGCAAATAGTTGTCATCCCAAAGAAAATACAGAGGTATTAGAAGAAAATATCAAGGGAACTATAGGAATTCGGAGAAAAAACCAATCAAAATTTAACTAAATTTAAGAGCATGGAAGTACAAACAAAAAATATGAATAATGTTGTGCTTGGAATCACAAAAAACGAGCAATCTTACTCGATTTTGAAAAAAACAATATTATGTTTAGATATCAGCATAAAAAAAAAGACTTGAACTGATTTAGAAATCAAATTCCATGTTTGCTTAGATAAATTGATTTTAAATCACATTAAAGATTAGATTAATTAACTTTAAATAATTAACTTAAATCAAATGGCAATTAAAATAATTAAACTCAAATCTACCCAAATCCATTCAATTTAAAATATTTCAATTAGTACACTACAAAAAATGGATCTGCTTTTCCAAATCAAAGTCAATTTCTATGGTATAACTTCATAACAAATTTTATCCTAAATAAATTATTTTCATAGATCAAATCAACTCTTGATTCTTTTAAATATTTGATTCAAAATATACTCTAAAAATAGTTATTACAAACACAAGCCAAATGATGGCTAATAAACAATAATTGATGTAGATAAAGAAAGCTACAGACAAGAACATAAATATTTGTTGGGTGCAATGCTGTTTCTGATACATAAACTAATTGGTGCCTGTCAACCGACAATATTTTTATAGAATATATTGCATTGACCTCTTTGATTAGCACTTACTATACATAAAGTGTTAAGAGACCTCACATTGATTAGAGATTAGGACATTTTAGAGATTAGGACATTTCATAGTTTCTAAAGGGATGCAAACCTCACCTTATAAGACAATTTTATGAGGTTGAGTTAGACTTAAAGTTCACTTCTTAATAAGGTATCAAAATCATTTCAAGTTTATCCTAACGATTGTTTGTTTGGCTTATCAGGTTACCCGCTATCGAGTCGTTATCAGACCACCCATAATATATAGTCTCATGTACGAGTTGATAGCCTCAGCGTGAGAGGGTTGTTGGAAATCCCACATTGACTAGAGATTAGGACATTTTATAATATATAAGTGGGTGCAAATCTCACTTTTTATGAGGTTGAGGTAAGCTTAAAGTCCACTTCTTAATTAATATGGTATCAAAGTCATTTCGAGTCTATCCTATCATGTGTTTGTTGAGCTTATCGGACCACCCATAATATATAGTCTCACGCACGAGTTGGTAACCTCGGCGAGAACGAGTGTGTTGGAAATCCCGCATTGACTAGAGATTGGGACATTTCATAATTTATAAGTGGGTGCAAACCTTACCTTATAAGCCGATTTTATGAGGTTGAGTTAGGCGCTTAAAGTCTACTTCTTAATATAAAGTAAGAGCTATAATTTCTTACACTCTTAGAAAATAGATTTTAAGCCACTTAACCTCACAAAACCAACTTATAAGGTAAGTTTTACATCTACCTATATATTTAAAATTACGCATATCTCTAGTTGATACGAGATCTCTAACATAAACAAACAAGGGTACAGGGGCATAAAGACAACATATTAAATAAAAAAAAGGATATTAGTGCTATTTTGCAAACCCTAAACCCTAAACCCTAAACCCTAAACAAGGAATGTGTTAGTGTAATGAGTCACCTCAAAGGAGATCATTGTGATTTCCCTTATTTAAATGGAAAATTAATGCAAAATAGTTAGATATCAGACCGTTTGCGATTTTTACTAATGTTGACACCTTTCTTAAAGCGTGTGCTTTTTACCTATCGCCTCAAATCAGTTATAAGTTTACATGTTGCAAACAATAATGCATAAAAGGGAATGTTAGGAAAGTGCATTTTTGTCATAGATACAAAAGCATCAAACTAATATATGCCAAAAAGAATTATATTCATATCAAACATTTATTGTTTTAAAATATATATTTGCTTTATTTTATCTCCAGTTTTTGAACACCAACAAGACATTAATTATTTCTTCCTATAATTGTCTCTTGAAATCAATAATAAGCGAAATGAGAGAGCATTAATGGAATGATATAGTAAGAGGTGTAATATAAAACCATCCACATGGGATAGTTAGTTCATGACATGGAATCGAAGCTTTTAGTACCTAGTGGCCTAGAGTTCAATTCTTCCCACCTCCATTTTTCTAATAGAAACTTAAAGTATACCACAATATAAATGGACCTACACCCTATCCACGGTTGGCATGGGGGAGAAGGTGGCATTAGAGATGCATCAATATCACTCTTGGGTCTTTACCTAAAAGCTTAAAATTCTGGATGATAGGATATGGCACCAAAGCCTATATGAGCAAGTCTCTAGATTCTACTTTAAATTTATGGAAGCAGTTTTGCAAATTCCAACACAAAATTGTGCATTCCAATGCATGAATTGGAAAGGAGAGACTTGTTGCTTCCGGGAAAAAAGTACTTCCAAGCTGGTCAACCAATGTTATCAAACTCGAAGATCGGAAGGGTGGATAAACATTGTAACTCAATGATCATAAAAAGATCAACACAAATCACAAAATCCTTCCAACAATGCATAATAATTATATTTATATACATCCCATATACATAAAAATAGCTTATAGTAAAATAACAATAATTCATAATAAGTAATTAATCACAACCAACATAAAATAATATGCCCAAACACACTAAAAACAGGTTATGATAATAGGCCCAAACGTAAGGCCCATTTCAAGTTGACCCGCAAGCCCAAACCCCACCTTCCTATCATTTTGTTTCTTTAAATGTGAACCCTAATCACTCACCTAACCATGTGACTAGACTCTGCCACCTCTATAACAAACTAAAACCTCATCACCTCTGCCACACTTGATGCAAGACTCATAACAAGCATGGAAGGTGCAAGAAGGTGACCATAAATTCTTAATGACATTTTTCATGATCTTCTCAATGCAACACCGTCACATAGCACTTTCATTGAAACCTGCAAAGGTGACAGCAACATCCGACAACAATGTTCGCAACATTCAGTGATAGCAATGGCGATGTTCAACAACAACATCAATAGGAGATACAGGATCATCTTCATTTGTCTCAAAGAAGCGTATCAGAGGGGATCAACGATCCAGCACTTTTCTGCTGAAGCCATGAATTGCATAATTAGTGGTTCCCTGAGCAACTTACCGTGGGACCCACCCAAAACTCATAGGATTATTCGAGTTAGCAAGTTAACTCTAGCAATTTTCACAACATTGTTTTAAACTTTAATCCAGACGTGCACTTAAGCTTTTGGAATATTTGGTTAGTAACAGATAATATTTCATGCATAATAGCAAAGTACAATCAGGGAAATGTAGTTATTTTTTCTAGTAAGAGGCCTATTGAATGCCTTTCTTAATCCTTGTGCAAAATCCTAAAACAACAGATATTTTGAAAGAGGTAGAAAAACACATGTAATGTCAAATGATTGCATGTTAATATAAACAACCAGAGTTGCTATGGTAACCGAGCTTAGTTGTCAAGAACTTGCTGATTATTCATATCCAAGTAAAAATTTAGGAATGTCTTAAATCTAAAAATATAATTAATAATTTATACAATGCTTGACAACTCACTTTGATACCAAACCTGAAAAAATGAGTACAAAATTAATGCCCTTCAACAACCGACTCCCTCATCAAATAACTGATTTGCTCATTTTCACCGCATTTCTCATACTCAAAAGCATGATAGAAGTGGAAACAATACAACAGGCACTTGAATTCAGCAAATTTTAAAAGTTAAAAGACGCAACACTGCCATCAAACAACACTTAATCAGTATAACATTACCATAAGACACATTCTTAAATCAGAGACAGAATGGATATGTCAAAAAAGTGGACATAAGTCATTAAAGACATAATAAAGCACTTCAATTCACCTAATCATGGTGACAAACACATTCATATAACGGATAATAAATACATAGCAAACAAGTTGTAAAATGCAGCTAAAAATATTCAAAATGCCTCTGAAGTGTCCAATAACTGACATTAATACGAGTCCACCGTCGGTAAGTAACAGAAATAACATAACAAAACGAACATAACAACTATTTCGAAGTGTTCATGCTTACTCTGTCCCATGGTTCCAACCCACAGCAAAAGAATTCAAGACATAAACAACTACACTGCCTTTTCTTTTCCATTTAGCTGCCCTAATCACCAGTACCAAAAGTGAACTTGGCTAATGCAGCAACTTCTTTACCATCATCAATTCAGCATTGCAACTACCACAATTCCTAATAAAGAAGTTGTCATTTCTCATCAATGTCGCCCTAATTTCAAAAGCAACGCCATCAAAACAACACAAACAACTCCAAACTCGTGGCCAACACCTTCACAATCATCAAAACCATATAAACAAAACCTAAACAGCGAACAAGCACGCCAAGATCGTTAAACTGAATCCAATACAAAAAAGAAAAGCAAACATCCACGCAACCAAAACGACGTCGATAACGACGACCACAATTGAATATTCATGAGAATCGAAGAGAGCGAGCAGCATCACCTCGCAGCGCGCGCCGTACCGAATGAGCCTCTGGACGTAATCGACAACCTCCCTCCGCCTCCGGTCGGCGGCAAGCGTGGGCTGTATGCTGCGGAGAATCTCGCCGGTAGTTTGCTCAGCCGCTGCCCAGGCATCCGCCACCACGGAGGACGGATCGGGATTTGAAATCGGAAGCGGCGGAGACGGCGGCGAGGACCCGCACGGGCGATCCTCCCCGAAAACGATGCCGTTTGCATGAAGATCGCCCATGACTGTCGTTAAAACGGGCACAACCCGACCCGGAATCGGAGTCCGGGGCAGAGGAGAAAGAAAATAAAACGAAAAAAAGAGAGCGGTGGTGTGAATCTAGCAACAGTGGCGCGTGTATGGTTTTTGAAGACGGGAAAACGAAAAGCGAAACGAAGAAAGAAAAGGGAATAAAAAAAATGGATATCTTTCTGCCAAGGGAGCGAAAACCCAATAAAACAAAAAAAAATGAAGACAGAGAGAAGAGGGAAACAAAGGGCTCGTCTTGTCTCATACTAGGCTCCTATTTCTGATTTTTATGAAATAATAAATGGACCAATATTTGGGCCTTGGAAAAAAATCATTTAGTGCATATCATGAATCAAGAAAATGGTTTTTCATTAGTCAACTTCCTGAAGTCATAAAAACAATTATGGATTTATTATGATAGGCATAGGTTTCTACTTTTCTTCTTCATTCTGTTTTTAGGGTTTGTAATTAACTTGCACCCAATGTAACGTGGACCTTGGTTGTGTTGTGGTGAATAGGTGTTGAGTTGTCAACAAAGATAATAGTAATCTATAACTTTATGTAAAATGAATGTGTTGAGTAAAATAATAAAATAATATGTGTATTTTGTAATTTGGATGTTATTGCATTGAAGTTTAAAATTCTCACCTTGTTACAAAGTTAAGTGATTTTAGTTAATAAAAATAGAGAGAAAGTATCTATGTGTAAATAAACATAGCTTCATATTCAGATTATTTATAAATGAACATCAATTATGCCAATGTTATTTTTGGTTGATATTGATGAAAACAAAATTAAAAAAAAGAGTTAATTAAGAGTAAGAAAATTATAAGAGATAAGTTCTTAATACTCTAGAAGTACATTGAAACTGGAAGTTTTGTTAATAATAATGATATTAAGAAAGAAATTATAAATAGAAATACTAATATAGAATCACATATAGATAAAGAAACACTTTATGATTAATGGTTTATTTTCTTTAATAATATTTAGATTAATTTATGGTATATCCTTTTATTATTAATTTTTTAATATAGTCTTTAATTTATTAATGGTGATGCTTTTTATAAAGCATTAGTGTTAAATAAAGATGATTTTTCATAATATTCTTTTTTTTCTTTTTTTTTTCTTCTTTGTTTGTTTGTCTTGTTGAGAGGGAAAAGGAAGATCTTATGGAGTTTTCACTTTATTTTCTTCAATTCTTCATCTAATGACATTTTTAAAAAAAATGTAAAAATAATCAATGATCAAAACTATGAATTGTTGTCATATAATATTCAATTTAGAGTTTTTTTTCATGTTTATAAGTTATTAATGTGTGTTATAATTATTTAAATAATTGGAGTTGTTGTGAGTGTTCCAATAAGTAATAGGGCAATTTCAACATATATTCCAAGTAAAATTTAAATCGAGTTAAATGGAAATGTGAGTTGACAAATAGGATACACAAGTTCCAAAGAGAAGTGATTCAAATGCAAAATAAAATAAAAAATTGAGTTACAACATAAATATATTTGATCCTATAATATCAAACTCAAAAAAAATAAAAATTCGAACAAATGAGTTGGTAAAAACAAGACAAATACATTTTTCAAATAAATAACTTAACAAATTATTTTTACATGAACATGAACAAACAATTATTTATACATACAATATTAATTACAACTATTTCAACGTGTAAGAAAACCACTTATTCATTAAAAGAATAGTTATTATACTTGCATATGTAAAACACGTCGTTATTCCATAAATACATCGTAAAATAAAGTTCAATAGTAACATAAATTCATTATCATGGATGTATATGACTTGTTTAGGATAATGTAAAATAGAACAAATTACAAAGTTTAAGATTTTATATAAACATATGGAAAAAACACTTATACACCATTATATCAATAATCAATTAAATGACTTTCAAGTTATATGGAAAATTTTATGTTATTTTTTATTATATTATGTCAAACTGCATCTTCTTATAACTTTATTTTTTTTCCTATAACTTTTGTTTCTATCTATAAATCCTCTATAACCCTGGCTAATTACTTTTTCAGATTCGGTTAATAACGTTTTGGGTGTAATTTGGATTGGAGTTGTGAGTGGTATTTGGAATCATAGGAACTGTGTGTCCTTCGATGGGGGTGGTAGATGCGCTCGAAGTATTCTCCTTGGTACAGGTAAAAGTTTGGTCATGGATTTACGCAAAGTCTCGTTGTGCTTCCTTCGGGTACTCTAATTGAGTTTTGAACCTAGTGGATTGTATGAGGATAGTTGTTTAATGTTTTCCTGTGGTTAGTTTGGTTGTTCCTTAGATAATCAGGTAGGTGTTTCGTGGTAGGAGTATGGTAATGTGTTTTGCTCTTTATGTATAAGGGTTGAATCATTCCGAAAGTGGTTCCCATTTATTTATTTTTTATTGTCGATAAAAAAAATTATTGTTAAGTTATGAATATTACAAAAAAATATTATAGTGTTTTGATTGATAAATATGATAAGGACACTAATTTTATTTTCATAATCTTAAAATGGCATTAAATTATACATAAAAGTAGTTTGTAATGCATGATCAATTTAAATTTAGTTTATATTTTCACTGTCCTTGTTTCGAATATTAATCTTAAATCGTTCAGATACATATTATAAACCGAATTAAATTCAATTCCACTAGTGAATCAACATATTACATTAGTACACCATGTGTTCTGTTTCCTTAATTGAAAAATAGTGATATATTACCGGTTAAATTAAATAATTTTTATTTTAACTTAGTATGGTAGTGTTTAAAAATCTTATTTATTAATTATTTTTTAGTTATTAATTTTTAACTAGTGTTTTACTTTTAAAACTAATTAAAAAAAACAAATTTCCTAATAACACTAGGTTAAAAACTTTAAATGCCTTCATTTATAATTATTTTCTGTAAAATACAAATAAATTTCTTATATTAAAGACAATAATATTAAATACTTAAATTGTAAAATTTTACTGTCTTTTAAGATTATACGATTTAATTGATTTATTAGTTTATGGATTAATGTATGTTAGTCCACCACGATGAGTTATTAGCCTATGTGTCAGTAAACTTTAACTCCCAACAAGTTGTGTTATTAGCCTATGTGCTAGTTTTATCTCTTATTGAGCTCATTTATTACTCAGTGTCGTAATGAGTATTAACTTTGATTGAGTTGATTCATTAGCATGTGTTAATGAGTTTTAGCTATAGCAGAGTTGATTTATTAGCATATATGTTAGTAAATTTTATCTCTGATTAGTTGATTTTTTTAGTATATATGATAATGAATTATAACTTCTATCATATTTAGTAAGTTTTACCTCTAAATGAGTTTATTTATTAATATATATTTATATATCCATGTTAATGAGTGAAGGTATGTTATACTTCGATCACATTGATTTATTAGCCTATATACTGATGACTTATAGTTCCAACTGAGTTGATTTATTATCATTTATGTTAACAATCTTTGGTTCGACCTAGCATAAATAAGGGAAGTGAAGGTTTTAAATATATATACAATAGTCACCTAAAAACATACGATAATAAATAATGATTTGGAAAAGTTTATCGAATATTATCTGAAAGATAAAAGTTATTTGTAACATTTTTAGTAAAAAAAAACATATTAAAAACAACTTAGTGTAACTAACAACCTATACAAACATTTTTATTCTTCATCAATAATCGTCCATCTAATGTTACCTTATTGGATTATAGTAGTCACTTGGGCTTGTTCTATAGTCACTCGAAACTCAACGTTGAGAGTTTTTCCCACTCTAATCTTTAAGACAAGCTATGAATCTAGAAGATGCTTATTCTCAATATTACATGCCTTTAAGGTTGTTACATGCTTATCTTGAACGACTCTTAGGACCTTACATTTACCCTTCACATCAACCTCATACATTATCAATTTCATATTCGAGGTTGTCAAGTATTTTTTAACTTTTTATATCTCTGTTAAAGTGAGCAACCTTATCCTTAGTTTTTTTCTTAACACGAACATGTTTTATGTAGTTTGCTTATGTTTCACGAGCTTGGATTTTCAACATATAAGCCAAGGCAATGGACTTGCTTAGGTAGTTTTAAAGATTGTGACTAAGATCTACTTTAATATATTTACTTAATTATTTTCTATCAACCTCAGGAAAGTTGTGCTCTTTTTCACAAATCAACAAATGTAAAATTAAATATATCTCACGTATGTACAATTTCAAGTATACTTGGTCAGCTTTTTGGTGATCACATACGGATTCATCCCCACTGCAAATATCTAAAACAATTTTCCTTGGGATTTTGGTGGAGGTATACTTGTAGTCTAAAAAATAAGATCGAATTTGGCCCAGTGATACCAAGTGTCACAATCCATTATCTTTAAAATTTATATATATAAAAACTTCACAAATAAAAACCTATAAATTTCAACCAAGAGTCATAAAATTCAAATATAACCAAAAAGTTCTCAAAAAGTTAAAATAAAAGCCCAACCAAAAGCCTGAAACATTTCAAATAAAAACATAGAGAACCCAACAATGAACCAAAATCTTAAAAGAGATGTCCAAACAAACATAGAAAATAACTCATAAGATTTGCTCTTCGAAGCTTTAAACAAGAGAGCCTGAAGGTATAAAGAAACCAATAACAACACAATCATAATGAATAGGTAAATTCACATAGAAAAAACTAAACACATGACATTTAAATAAACCAATGTGCATTCATTAAATTCAAGCACATAATTATGTCTTAATTTTGCATAGCAATAAATGGCTATAAAGAGCTTTAAATGAGGAGTTAGTGTGATAGGCAACACTATTACAAGAGGGGAAATAGAAGTGACATAAAACTTGTGCGTGTTATTAAACAATATTAGTAACTATAACGACTGACGAAAAGTAACGTGTCAAGTGAAATGACATTTGAGGTTGTCCTCAATATAATTTTGAAACATCAAATTTTCTCATAAGTGACACCATTTTAGTTTACTTGCTTGAAACCACTATTCGTTTAAAACTCAAGTACATTGGATAGTTTTTCGCCTGTAAGGCTCAAAATGTGGGGTTTGTGTATCGTCTAACCTCGTGTACTCGATTAGCTTTTATCATAAGGAACTTCATATACTTAGGTTGATGTTGATTTCAGCTTTATGTTATTCACCTTTAAGGTTTGAATCAAGGGGGTTATGTACCATCTAGTCTCCTGAATGTGTTAACCGAGCTATGTGTCAACCTCAATATGAGGTCATTTACCTTCATATGCTCAAATTTGGTTTTTAAATCGACAAGAAAACAATAAGTCTTTTTTAGCAATCAAGTTACGATATTTATGGATCCACAAATGACTATTACTCGTAAAAGGCACCTAAGGCAGGACCATACCTCCACAACATTAACATAAGGCAAAAAATCCTTATTGATATAACTTTGTTTAACAACCTCACTCCTCGAAAAAAAGAGGGGAGGGAACTAACATTAATCGTCTTTTATATTTATAAATAACCTCAAACTTTTTTTATTGTGAGGGATGTCAGAAAAAAAATAATTTTAAATGTGAACTCTCCAATTTCAATGGATTAACATGTGCTAAACTTAGTTAAGTGAGTTAACTTGTTGATTAACAAAGTTAACTCCTTTTTCTTGTCATTTTCACTCCTTGGGACAAAATCTCTCTCTATATAGAAGTTTCCTTCATTTGTAAACATAATTGAATTTTTTCTTTGTGAAATTTTAGAGTTTGAGAGTTCTTTATTTTTGTTTTGGTTCATTCTTGATAAAATTTCTCAAGTGGTAAATCTTATTGCACTTATCATTTAATTCTTGGATTAAAGGTGACATGTTGTTACTTCTTTCCTCCTCTCAATCCATTTTTGTTTTCACTTATTTACTTGTTTTTGTTCTTACTTTTTATTAATACAACACAAATTGATTTCTCTATAATTCTTCTTGCTTGCACCAAATGTTATAGTATTTTCATATAATTTCTCTTCTCCAACATCTCTTGAGTTAATAAAAATCCTCCCAACCTTTCAAGATTTATATCAAATGCATGGAATTAAATATAAATACGGATAAAAATGCATAGAATTCAACATCTCATTCTTATACCATAATCAATAAAAAATTTACAACAATAGATTAAAAATAAAAAATATCTTAGCTTATTAGATTTATTTTTTATTACTTATAGTAAAGATATTATATACTTGATTTTATATTATATGTTTAAATGTTAAAATGACATAATAAATTTTTATAAAATAAAATTTGTTAATTTTGTTTACGACCATTAAAGCTAGTATAATGGCAAACCAAATAAATAAGTTGACAATAATTTGTTTTGGTGTCGTCATTGACAATATGATGTGGTATTTTTTAATGATATATACAAAATAAAAAAAACGTAATACAAATTGGGTATTTAAATGTCGGAGGGTGGCGATTTTGACAAAAAAAAATTGTTATTTGATGCACAACTTTTGTTTCAATATTTGTTTTTTCTTCACAAAGTATAATAATTAATTGTTTTTATGAAACTGAAATAGTTAATAATTAATAAAAGAGAAATATAATAAAAAAATTATTAAAATATAAGAGTTGATGATAAGAAAATTAAATAAGTTACGAGTTTAAAATCATCGGTTTAAATGAAATAGTTTGTAACTCATTTGTGAAAAGTCATAAATAAGTTAATTGATGTGATTAAAAAATACTTTTATTATGTTCAAAATAATTTATAACTCCTAATTAATTTAGTAGTCTTATCAAACACGTTTTTAGTTTTTTTTTTATGTTACTTTCTTTTATTTCATTGAATATTAGTTTTTAAAGCTTTTGGTTTCAATTTTTTGTTGTAAATTTTGTATTTTAATATAAAAATATTATTAATAAGGAAAACAAGTTTGCATAAAACAAATGTAGACAATTCCTTAGATGCTTTGTAATCGATGGAATGCTTGTCTTAATTACTGTGGAAAAATTAGGTTTAAGATTTTTTCATAGAGAATCTTTTCTTTGTATAATAGGCTTCCACCTTGTCTGTTCTTAGAATTCTTTATGAATAGGTATAGTCTACCTATGTATCGTTTTTGTTAACATATGGGTTTTGGTCTAGTCTCCCCGTATTTTTGTTTTTGTTTTTTTTTATTTTGTTTAATAATATTTTTTTTCATGTGATGGTAAATGATTGTTGTTACTTGAGGTATCAGCCTAACTGAGATCTTAAGTGGCATAGTGATACCTAACATGAAAGCTTTTATTTAAAAAAAATGTAGACAATCCAGTTTTATATTGATATAGATAAAAACAATATTAAGTTCTTATGAAGTAATTGATTTACTTATAATTTATATATTAAAAACATACGTATTATATATATATATAATCATAGTTGATAATATCATTAAATATAATATTTATGAAATTTATAATGTAACATTAAATATTAAATACAATATGAAAATATAATAAATGCTTATTGAAAATAGGATTATTTGAAATTAAATATATATTAATGAAATATAAGCTATATAATTAATATTACACCACAGTATTTAATGTATGCAGTTAACACACTCGGAGGATAAATATGTTTTTAACTAAAAAAACACTTTTAAATGATTTTTTTAAAGGAATTTTATATTCTTTTCTTTTTGAAATAATAGACTTTTATGTATACATTTGGGCATTAATAAAAAGTAAACAATGACAATATCAAAATAAATCTTAAAAATTCTTGTATCATAAAATCAATGGAGCCTTACAAAATTCATATACGGCATTTATGAAAGTAAAATATTTTTCCATAAATTCCAAAACAATTTCATTTGTCATCATATCACAATAATGAACAAAATATTAAGATAAATGAAATTTTATTAAACATTTTTTATTGTGTATATATTAAATTAAAACGATAAAAAAAGATTTTCTTTAGAGATGAAGAATGAGACATTGAAAAATAGGAATAAGAGATTGAAAGCTTAATTTTAATATTTATTAGAACGGTACAATTGTGAATCAATGGTAGTAGCACCTACAAGCTATTCAATTAACCTACCCCACATTGCACAGTCTAAATCTGACGGCCCTCAAAGGTCTGACCAAACTGCCAATTATATGGTGCCACGTTGTAGCTTCTGACAGTTTTACGGTCACTGGTGGTGACTAGAAAAGAGAGGCTTTGTCCATTGAAGTAGGAGTTGCTCTGCCAATTTTGCCCCCAGTTCCTTGACATAGATTGCCAGCCTGTTTTGGACCCTTTGATGGAGACTGCATGGACATCCCCTGCACCCGCGACGTTGGTGATCAAAACCAAGTTGAAGTAAGAGTGTCCTTTAATTGTGAACCGTATTCCCCCTTTTCTCACACAAGGCACTCTGTTGTTATAAAATATAAAATAAAGTTTATTTAGTTACAGTTATAGTGTTATTATAAACGTTAGTATTAATGCGTGTAACAGTTTTGCATCGTTACAAATTTCACCACCAATTTTTTTTTTTTTTGGTTTAACTAAGACTTCTTAAGATTATATAATGAATTATTACGAATTGAAGTCTAAGTCAATCCTATAAAATGGATTATAAAATGGACTCATGCGGTGAGTTTTGGTCGAAATGACTTTGATAAAATATTACGAAGTAGACTTTAAGTTTAACTTAACTCATAAAATTGACTTATGAGATGAGATTTACACCCACTTATATATAATAAAATGTCATAATTTTTAGTCCACGTAGATATCTTAAGTTTATGGATCGATGAAACTTACCTTGTATATGAGACAGGCACAATTCCAGCACTATACTGAGCTATTTGGGGAAGGCTGATTCTGCCAAGTTGAAGTGTTGTGCAGGAGGGTTGCACCAACCAGGACCACTACTGCTGGGAGGACAGGAGTTTGTAGCAGTAACAACAACCGACCCACGCTTGCACCATTTTGGATCATTAACACACCTAATTGCAAAACAAGCCCCACAAGACAACCCATTGTTGAACAAAGCAGTGCTTAGAGCTGTAGTATCAGTTCCATATCCCTCATTCGTCAAATCCCCATAACCACATGCACCTCCTGCATGTATTCATATGATGTCAACAAACCTAATATGAAAAAAAAAAAAAAAAAAAACCAAGAAAAAACAAATGTTAGCAAAGATAGAATCTATGTAACGTACCCATGGTTTGGGAAGAACCAGTGTAGAAAGTAGCGTGGGCACCATTCCAACCATCACTGTCAGCAGCAGTGGCACCCTGCAAGTGTATTTCTGCAAAGACAGAAATGAAAATAAGTAGTGCAGTGGAACATGCATGGTTAGACATTGGAAGTGCCTTGGTTGAATGGGAGCCAAAGCAGGGTTTCTTTTGAAGTTGAATGCAAGAGGGAACCTCTATTTATAAGAAGCAAATTGCTGAATAGTTAACAAGCACAGTTCTATCTACACTTCAAACATTTCATTATTATTTATTTTTATTTCTGGTTTGTTAATTACTTACATTATTAGGGTGTTTGATAAACACATTTTCTTTAATTTATACTTTAAAACATTAATTTTTCATTGATGACATAGTATGGAACATAATAAGTTTTAATGGTTTAGTTATTGTGTTTGATCTTTATTTATTGTTTATCATAAATATATTTATCACTCCTTTAGTTATGTTTAACAGTGTTACATTTTTAAAACTTTTCTTATTTCCAAAATTTAAGAAAGGAAGATATATAAAAACTGTTACAAGAAAAATTCTTATAAATATTTCTATTAAAATAAAGAAAATGTATTTTATTTATTGATTTAAAAAAATCCTTAAATTAGCATTAAAAAGTTATTAAATAAAAATGAGACTAATAATTATTTTTATTTTTAAAATAGTTTTTAATTTAGTTAATATTAATTAATTTTAGTTTTTAAAATTATTTTTTATTTAATGATTTTATTGCATTATAAATTGATTAAATATATTTATGATTTTAATATTTTAAACTTAAATTATACTAATTGTATTTTTTTCAATATTTGTGTTTATCATGTTTGACTTTTAGACTTACCTAGTGACAACAATTTGGAGAACATATGTTTGGATTTAGATGTTTATAAAAAAAAATAATGTTCAATATTTGATAAATCTTATTTAAGCTTTCGAATTTATTTTTAGATTTTTTATATTTAAAAGTAGTTGGACTATTTGTGTTTGAAAAAGAATTTGACTAATACAAATGCTTATAAAACAATGGAATCACTAAAAAAAATTTATTAAACAAAAATTAATTTTAATAATCAATAATTAATTATTACATTGATTAAATTAGAGATCATTTTATAAATTAAAAAATTATTAATATCTAAGATTTTTTATTATTAATAAAAAATTATAAAATAATTTTTAAATTGGTGTGTGATCATTAATACTAACTACTTTATATTTTAAATTAATTTTTATTAGTTTTTAAAGATTAATTTATAATATAAAATATTAATAATTAATACTTTAATAACTAATTTAGATAATTTAAAAAATATTTTATAACTTTTTTTATTAATAATAAAAATCACTTTAAATATCAATAATTTTTAATTTTTTAAAATATTATCTTTAAATTTAGTTTTTATTTACTTATTTTTCTTTTAAATGTTGTAATATTTAAATATCAATAATTTTTAATTTTTTAAAATATTATCTTTAAATTTAGTTGTTATTTACTTATTTTTCTTTTAAATGTTGTAATAAAGTTATGTATGATCGTGATTTTGGTAATAAAGTTATGTTTTAATGACAACTAAAATAGTTTTAAAACATATACATTTTTTCAAAAAAATATTTATTGTGACATGTAAGAAATAAACGAAGGTAACTGAAATCTAAACTACAATAACACTTAACTTCAATGTGGGTCTTAATTTATAATAAACTAAACATTTATTGTTGACTGAAGAAAGTCTAACATAGTTTGAGGTATATTTAAAAAATTTAAATTGTTTTTTATCCGCCTTTCAGTATTGTTTTTCAAGAAATATAATATTTTTATTTCAATAAAATAGTTGTACAATTTTCTATTTTACTATTTTTTTCACCTACACATTTTAACTCTACCTTATAGTAAAAATGGTAGGAAGTATTAGAGTATACTTAGTAAACGTTTTTTAAACATTATTTAATATATATTTAACTTTTATAGTGACAATTGAATGAGTTTTAAAAACATATACTTTTCTTTAAGAAATATTTATGATCACACACAATAAATAAACGAAGTTAACTGAAATCTAAAATATAATAATAGTATTTTAACTTCAACGTGGGTCTTAATTTATAATAAATTACGTTATTGTTGACTAAAGAAAGTCTAATATAGTTTGAGGTATATGTTTAAAAAAAATTAAATTGTTTTTCTGTCTGCCTTTCAATATTGTTTTTCAATAAATATAATATTTTTATTTTAATAAAATAGTTGTATAGTTTTCTGATTACTATTTTTTTTCATCTACACATTTTAACTCCACCTTACAGTAAGAATTGTAGAAATTATTTGAGTAGAATTTTTTTAAAACATTATTTAATGCATATATTTATCTATATAGCTTATATTTCGAAGATTTATTTATAGGAATATAAGAGTTTTTTCAAGTGACAACTGGATGATGTGTTTTAAAACATATACATTTCTTCGAGAAGTAATTATATATTTATTGTCACATGCAATAATAAACGTAACTGAAATATAAAATATAATAATAATATTTTAACTTCAATGTGAGTCTTAATTTATAATTAATTAAGATTTTTTAACTATAAATTTATTTTTAAATATAAATAATTTGTTTTAAAAAAATTACTAGTTATAACTATTTTTTTTAAATAAAAGCTTTCATGTATTACTATGCCACTCAAGATCTCAGCTAGGCTGACACGTCAAGTAACAACAATCATTTACCATCACATGAAAAAATATTATTAAACAAAAAAAAGAAAAAAAATACAAAAATACGGGGACTAGACCAAAACCCATATGTTAACAAAAACGATACATAGGTAGACTATACCTATTCATAAAGAATTCTAAAAACAGACAAGGTGGAAACCTTATAACTAAATTAAATACCATTTATATAAAAAAATCATTTATATAAGAAAATCATTTATACATAAGATAATTTTTATTATTAATTTATAATATAATATAGTGAATAGATGCTATTAAAATTAATTATTTTTTTCAATTGACATGTACAAAATTGAGGATTAGATGAAATTAATAGCAACTGGAATTGAATATTAAATATAACAGTACATTTGGGAAGTCCCTATAACGGGTGCTGTACTTTATATTATATATAAATGCCTCTCTTAACATTCTTGTGGCATCAACAACACCTAAAACCTTTTTAATTATTATCCCGTTGGGGATTAATTTTCACACAATATATAGGTAATCACATTTTTTAATTTACTAAAATAAAGTTAATATTAATATAATAACATGTGATTTCTTTTTTCACTAAAATTGACTCCCTTGGAAGGTCTGACCAAACTGCCAGTTATCTGGTGCCACGTTGAAGGCTGTCAGAGTTCTACCGTCACTGGCGGTGAGTTGAAAAGAGAGGCTCTGTCCATTTAGGTAGGAGTTGCTCTGCCAATTTTGTCCCCAATTCCTTGACATAGGTTGCCAGCTAGTTCTGGACCCTTTGATGGAGACTGCATGGACATCCCCTGCACCCGCGACGTTGGTGATCAAAACCAGGTTGAAGTAAGAATGTCCATTAATTGTGAACCTTATTCCTCCCTTTTTCACACAAGACACCCTGTTGTCATCATCACCAATAAGAGAACAAAAGAAGGGTTTAACTAGGTAGGTTGGTAGGAAACTAGAACAAGCTAAATCAAATTATATATGCACTCTTCTATCAATATCAAATAATTCAAGATCTCAATACACAAAGTATTTGGAAACTCAACAAAAATAGATAATTTATGAAATTTGTCACAGGAGTTTAGGGTTTAGGGTTTAGACTTTTAGTTATTAAAAGAAAATAAATATTTTTAAAATATGAATTAGTAATCAATATTACGTTAAGTGTAGATGAATATTCCTTGTCTGATGTGATGAATCAAATGGATCGCACGTAATCACAATGAAAAACAAGATGTTCTAATGAATTCTAATTTCAAATGAAAAAAGACAATGACTCAAGCGTAAAAGAGAGAAAAACAGAAAAGAAGAGAAAAAAAATCCAAAAGAAATTCTTATTTACTTGTAGGTTAGAGAGTAAAATACATGGTGTATATATAAAAAAAAGACTAAGACCTAACTGAAACAGAAAAGAGAAGGTAGACCAAACAAACACATGTCAAAAACTTAAAAAAAAAAAAACTAAATATGTTATCAATCAATTTAGTAATGAGTTTTTTCCTTCTCATTAATTAAAATTTTGGTTAAGGGAGGTTAATTGAGTTAGGAGTTGGTAATTTAAATAGAGGAATGGAGTTAGAAAACCTAAGGATAATGAAGAAATGTGATTTTGAAAGATTTTAGTACTTTAAAATTTGTGTCATTATGCTATTGTTTTGAAGTTTTAGTGACCACATTAATCTCTTAAAAAGTTAAATTATCGATGTAAGTTTTGTGAATGATGCAGTTTGCACACTCCAAACCTTGGTGTTGAAAATGCAAACACAATTTTTCATTCATAAATATAGGGAAATTATGGTTGAGATATGTTTATGGTACCTTCTAAATGCCACAGGCACAATTCCAGCTCTATATTGAGCAATTTCAAGGAAGGCTGGTTCTGCCATATCAAAGTGTTGTAGAGGAGGGTTGCACCAACCACCATTATTGTTTGGCAAAGCAAAGTTTGGAGGACAGAAGTTTGTAGCAGTGACAACAATGGTGCCAGCCTTGCACCACCTTGGGTCATCATCACACCTCATTTCAAAACATGCCCCACAACTCAAGCCATTGTTGAACAAAGCAGTGCTTAGAGCTGCAGTGTTAGTTCCATATCCCTGACTGTACAAATTCCCATAGCCACATGCACCTCCTGCACGCATCAAACAAAAGGGTTAAAAGTTAGAAAACAAGACAAAACTTAGATAAACTTTTATGGATGTGACTATGTTATTTTATAGTTGAAGTTAGAATTTTATCTTGGTAGTCTATGTTGACTACTATTGCAAACTTTTAGCACACACATGGCTAGTGAAAACCTCAATTCAAATTAGAAAGCACTGTCAAAATCACTTAAAGTTTGGTCTAAAAGATATTTACTAGGTTAGTCAAAATGTCTAAGAAATTGAAGACATAATAATGGTGTTGAAAAGTTTCAATTTGTCAATGTTTCTTACATGTAGTAGTTTTGTTTGAAGATAGATAAAGATAAAAGATAAAAGTTACACTGACCCATTGTGCCAGAAGCATCACCACCGCCATAGAAAGTAGCATGACCACCCTGCCAACCGCCATAGTCAGCAGAGGCAGTCTTCAAGTGCATGTCAACGTGGATAAAAATGAGAATAAGTAGGACAAAAGAGGATGCATGGAGTGCCATTGGAAGTTACTTGGTTGAACAGAGGAGGCAAAACAGGGGAATGTGTACTTAATTTGCTATGCTGTGATGATGAATGCTTTAGCCAATAGAGGGGTGTGTATTTATAAGCATGATTTTGGTTAGTGACAAGCACAATGGTAGGGTTATTTCCTTAAAGGCACAGAACAAGTGCCAAATCAAAGGCACATGCTATGGTTCTGGTTTAGATTCCCAACCGCTAATCTAGTAGGCCAGAGACCAGCACATGCATCCCCCAACGGCCAACAAACTTTATAGGCCTATTATCATATTTCTCTTAGCCATTACTTTACCATTACTTAGGGTACTGCTAGTTGTATAAGAGTGATAGAATAGGGAGAGATTCACAAAATCATGGAACAAAGCGTCAAGGACATGCTATTAATACTCAAATCATCACTGCACAATTGTGTAGGTGTTTTGTGTTTCAGTGACAATAGCTATAAATGCATCCCCAATTGAATTGGGTAGGGTAGGGTGTTAATTAAGGAAATCATAAACCTAACATTATCTTTGCACATGAAAGGGTATCTGTCCATCTGGGCAAGCAAAAGCAGGAGCATCTGAGGGCATTTTCATGATATATGCCTCCCATTTTTCACGCGCAAAAGATGACAGTATCTTCTGTGTGCTTCACAGTTTGGCACATAGACAGGATTACATAGGCTATGTGTCATTAACTATGATGTTTCTTCAACATAATTAAAGTGTTTGGCTCATAGTTTATTAGACACAGGTTTTCCAAATCATGGTTGGATTCATACGTGGCCTAATGTATGCTCGTGTCCGTCAAAAAGAACTGAAGAATGATTGGGTTGATGTGCATGCTCAGATATTTTTTATTAGATCAGATGAAATTAGTTGTTGCACATATCATAAGCCATCATTGATTATGCATTTGACACCCAATTAAGGCATTTGGATAAACCATTCTCCTAATTGTTCTCTTCATATATTGGAAGCACTTTATTGCATTTAGATGTTACTGAATCAAAATGTCATCACAGAGAATGATTCTCTCTTATTTCTAAATATTCTAGAACTGTTATAGTGATTGAGATTTCCTGCTTTTGAACACAAGAAGTACCAAACTTTTAAATTATAATTGCAGTTGACATCTTTTGTGATATTTGTTTTTGTGAGAAACTTTGAACAATTGTGTTCATCCCTGTTACAATAGCAATTGCATTGCACAAATGTTGGGTTCTCCAAAAGCAAACACAGATTTTTTTATTAATAAATCATGAGACCTTAACATTTTTTGAGTGATTTTTTATGCCTCTATCCATTTTTACAGGAAGACACATTTCAGCTCTACCACATTAGAAATCTTAAATCTGTTGACGTTGATATTGCAGGATAAATTAAATGTGGTGGCAGACCATACTTTAAAACCTGAAATGCACCATGTGATACTTAATTTTAGTGTCATTTTGGCCTCGGATGAGTATCAGCCGTAGAAGGGACATGGATAGTGGAGATCACTTTCTTTGGAATAGAAGGTTTGAAATCTCAGATTCAAGAGTATAATGAACTAACTTATGATAAAAATCTATAAATTTATTATCTTAAAAGTCTCTATTATTATTTGATCATGACTAATTGGTGTACAATCCCTCCTAAATTTGATTAATTCATAATTATATTTACATGTGAAAGTTTTGAACAAATAATAAATTAACATATGGAATAATGGTTATAACCATTGGACCATTATGATAAATACACTACGTGAGTATTAACCAAACAATGTTTAGAAAAGTTCTAGTTTGTCATTTATGTCTGTTTTAAAATAAACCTTTTAAGGTACATACATATTTTTTTATAACCTAATTAGCAGAAATCATCTTAGTGTGTTTTTTATTCATACACATTTGTTTATTTTTAACACAAATTGAGTGTATACAACGTTTTTATTGTCTGAATTAGGTTTAAACAATTTAGATGAATCTACTACAAAGTTATTTATAATTGAATAAGAATTGATGATGACACATTCTATTTTATTAAATATATAATGAGAAAAGATAAGTATAAATATAATATAATTTCTCTACTTGCTTAAATATAAATCTAAATATATTAAAATTAATCATGGAATTGTTTTGACAACTTAACTTGACTTTTATAATGACAATCTCTAATAAAAGTGATGTTTTTTTTTTTTATGTTGTGTTTGGATTAATGTGAGATTGGATTGAAAAAAAAGGGAAGGAAAAATAAAAAAGTGAAAAACAATATTGATTAGATTGAAGGAAGAAAGTGAATTTAAATTGAAGTAGTATGAAAGTTTGTAATAGATTAATTGATGTGACTATTTTTTTTATAAAAAATGTGTTATATTAAATATTACTATTAATATGTTCTTGGATAAGTTTTTAAACAATATGTTTATTTAGTAATTTAATAATGAATAATTATGTTAATGATTGAAAAAAAAAAATAGAAACATGTATTACAATATTGAAATAGCAATTACAATTTACTACATGACATTCCAAATGTGCAAATATCGTCATCCCAAAAGAGTTTGGAGGAGCTGGCTTATATACGTCCCAAAAGAAAACCCATTTAAAGCAATTCATTTGCTGGTAAAAGAATGAGCAACAAATTTTATTAACAATTTTCCAGTTCTTTGGGTAAATTATATTAGATATCAACAATTTTTCGACGCATGACGAAGAAAGGTATATTTGTACAGAATTATTTCCTTTCCCTTTATATATCTAACTGTAGAGTATTTAACGATAATTCACTATAAATGAGAGAGAGAAAATACATTTATGCAGAAATTATTTAAATTAAAATCACATAAAGTATATTGGGTAAGCCCCTTTTATAGTTTATAACCATTTTCATATAAAGTTTATCCATTTTTTTATCATGTAACACACGTATTTTTTTAATTATGAATGAAAGAATTAAAAAAAGAAAAAGAAAAATGGGTTACTTGCTGACCGTAAAAAAAAGTAATATGAAAATTATTTCATACTAAAAAAGAAATTATTTATGTTTCATTTTTTCTTAATATAAAAATATTTTTATATTTAAAAAATTATTTATTTCTAAAAAATTAAATGGAGAGAAATAATGTAGGAAAAGAAATATTTTGTAATTAGTCTCACACATGTTATTTTGTTTGGATTTCTCCTTGGGAATAAATAGTTCGTTTTGTGCTGTGGGTTTAGGGATCAACGTCAGTGACCTTCACAAGGGATTGTCCCAAAATTGTCGCATTTTGTCATATCAAATTAAGGATCGTGGGAGAGCTTTTGATGCCACGTTTTTTCTCTAGGAAGGTTGAATCAGAAGCCACACACAATGAATACAAAAACAATTTAAGAATTTTCTTTAATTTTCCCTAAACCCTTTCCTAAAAAAGTGATTCACATAAAACATTTAATTTTACAACAGGCCACATTCTCAGGTTTTGGGGTCTTCTGATAAGAATATGTGAGATTATAATATGACCCTTTAGTTAATATTTAGTTTGAATAAATAATATATAATAAATATGAGATATTTATTTTTGTACTGGGATGACCGACCGGTCTACCTGATTCGACTGATCCAGATAACCAAATCCCAACCTAAACGACAAAGTCGACCATGTGACACACATGGTCGACCGACATAGGACGCTCAAGTCAAAGGTTGACCTGGTTAGCAAGACTAACCCATAGTTAAGAGATGACCTAATCCAACCCTAATCACAAACCAATTCATTAATCTGACTCAACAACAAGGGCCCATCAAGGTAATATAAATATCACGCATTCCAAGGACAAAGGTACGTCATTATCTATAGTATTCTGACAACCGAATACAACACCCTACTGACTTGAGCGTTGGAGCACCATCTGTAGGTACCTCACCCGTTTGAGATACCACTCGACGGAAGAGGCCGAAGAAGGAGCGTTGAATACGTGAAAACCGACCGAACAACATCTTGAACCAATAGTTCTTCCAATCTCCAAACTAATTCGAAAACAATTTCTTTTCATTTTAGAATATTTACTTATTTATAGGATTGTACTGTCTATATATATCAGACGAAATATTATCATCCATTTTTTTTATATTCAAATAATTTCATTTTCCATCCTCTTTCTCCTCTTTTTCTTTCAACTTTCATTTTTATCCAAACAAAACTTAATTGTAAAATAATTTTCTCAATTGAAATGAACAATTAACATAAAAAACCAATTAGCAAACATTAATGACTTTAAGAAACCTGTCATATATTTCACTCGAGATAATTCTCCGGTATCTATTTCAAACTAGGTTTACTTTTGATCACTCCTAAATTTTTTCAAGATTAAATGTTTTTAGTAGAATAAATTTTACAATTTTTATAATTAATTGTTTTTTAAAATTCATATATATATATATATATGTATTATTTTAATCTCTTTTAATCGGTAAAGAGTACGAAAAATGAAAAATAATGAGACATCTTAGCACAACAGTAATTGCAGAGAAAGTATGAGTGAAATTTGATTGGAGTAGATTTGGAGCGTACGGGTTAGGCAAAGAATCTAGCATTTAATGATAGAGCCATTTGCATTATCAAAATTGGTTTGCATTTATGTATTTTATCAACTCATGTGACACTTCACATTTTTAATATCATTACATATTATTATTAAAGTTTATAGGAAGGATCGAACCAAGGTGAATTGAATATCTGAAAATACGTAATTATTAGATAATTTAGTGATTAATATTAATATTATTATTTTTATTATTCTTATCAATATTATTATTATTATATCAATTTATTAAATTAATATTTTTATTTTAATATATATTGATACAAAATAAGATTATTAGTATTATTATAATCATAAATTATTATTAATAATAGGAGAATTACTATTATTATAATCATTATCATAATTATGTTTCATATATTATTATTAAATTAATATTTTCATTTCAATATATATTAGTATGAAATAAAATTGTTAGTATTATTATTATGATCATAAATTATTATTAATAATAAAATTCTTAATATTATTATATCAATTATCCTCATTATTTATTATTATTATCTTTATTATTATTACAAATTATTAAATTAATATTTTTATTTTAATATAAAATAAAACTATTCACATTACAATTATCATAAATTATTATTATTACTATAATTTTTTTAATATTATTATTATTATTATAATTTGTTGTCATTATTATTATCTTTATTATTATTACATCGACTTATTAAATTAATATTTTTATTTTGTTATATATCCATATAAATAAAATTATTATATTTATTATTATAAAAATTATTATTAAGATTATTATTTTTTTATTATTATCATAATTATTTTTATTATAATTAATAATATTATTACTATTAATATCTTATTTCATGTTATTGGTTAATTATATATATACATATTTTGTTTATACAATTTGTGTCTCATTTTTTATTCGTTAACGGATATATTATATTCGCTTTTATATTTTATTTTAATTTTATTAAATAATTTTTTATAAAAAAAGTAAGGAAAATATATTATTAAAAATTAAATTCTAAGAGGATAGTTTTTGTTTTCAACATCAGATAAAAATAAAAAAAATTATATAAATTTTAAACTAAAATAGCAAATAAACTATGAATGTTAGCAGTTTAAAATAGGGATGAGATATACACATATGCACTTATTCCTATCTTTATAACAAAATTAAAAAGTTGGATATATATAAAAATAAGTTCAAACAACATTTATATATATGTACAAGTTTATTTACGATCTCAATCAGATAATTCATATCCAAATTATTTTATCTTTTTTTTTCTTAAGTGGAAAAATTGATTAAATTTTTTAATATTATAGGTCTAGATTTTATTTTTTCCTTTTCTATATTTATTTCATTTCTCTTACTTTTCTGATTTTTCCATTTATATTCAACCTTTCCTCCCTCATAACCCATCACTACTGAAGCTATCCCAAAAACCAGGAAAACCACTTAAAGGAAAAACATGACAGTAAAATTTAGAATAATTGCAGATGGATGATGTTGATGGTTGGTAACAGCAGATACAGTGCAGAATTTGGAGCTTAACATGTCTAAATTTAAAACTACTATCTAATCTCTAGCATACCATTTATTAAGTCATAAAATGGAGGTTCATTTGCTCTTCAATGGCTTCAATAATCTTCATCTTCCTTAACCACTGTGTCTTCATCAATCTTCAGTTCTTCCATCTGCTGCCTAATTGTCTTCATACTCACATCAATCAAAGCCAACAACCCTTTAAGCTCTTTCTTGCTTAAATCTTTTAGATTAGGAAATTCTCCAGTCTCATCATGCATTTGAAGCATGTCAAGGAACAACTCCTTCATCCTATTCTCCTCCTTCAGCCTCCTTAGCTCCTTCTTCGCCTCCTTTATCATATTCTCTATTCTCCTCTCTTCTTCTCTCTCCATCCTCCTTTTTTCCTCTTGTGCCCACTCAACCATTTTCCATTCTTTCAACTTCTTCACCATGTTCTTCTTCTTGAATGTTGCTTGCCTCACTAACTTCTGGCTCAAAAATATAACCTTCACTCTCCTCTTAGCAAACATGGCTTTCTTCTAGTAATTAGGGTTTACTCTGGTACTTGTTTGTTCTGTGGCTTCTGGGTACAAATGATGTGATATTTATATAACTATTGTATTTTTCAAATTTCTTTGGGTTATTTAGAAGAAAAGAAATAAAAAATGAAGTTGCTTATAAATTAAATTAATTTGTTTATAAGTTATGAAGATAAATATTAAAAAATTATATGAGAGAGAATTTTTTTAAAAAAAACTGACTTGTATACAAAATTATTATTAATTTGTGTAGAAAATTATTTTTACCCTCTTAAAAGTTTATAGGAGAATGTTTCTTTAGTCGAATGGATAAATTTGAATGATTTTTTACACATCAATGACTACTATATATCTATCTCTTTCTTACTAATATAATGAATAGGTGTAATTTAATAATTATTAATCAGTTTGACAAATAGTAATTAAATAATAAGTTTAATCTGATAAAAAGTAATAAATTTAATAATTTGTAAAACTGATAAGTGATCATAAATTAATATGTTAATTGAAATGATTAATTTTAGTTTAATGAATTTAATAGGTAGTATTGAAAAATAAGTAAGATTAATGATTATTAATATATTTGATAATTAGATAAGTAAATAAGTCATAAATAATAATAAGTAATAAATGAATAAATGTAATGACTAAAGAAATTTTAATAAGTATGATTTAATAACTATTAATAGTTAGTAATGAATTAAAAGTTTAATATAATAATAAATGATAAATATAATAAGAACTAAACTTTTAATGCAGGAATAAATTAATATGTAAATACTCACCAAAAAAATAGTATTTTAAATATAAATAATTAATAAACTTATATATTAATGGTAAAAAAAGTAAAATTTAATTATTTTTAAGTAATAAATTAATGAATTGAATATAATAAGTGATACATTTATCATTTTGCTATATATTTAATAATTAGGACTAAATTGAATAATTAGAGATAAAACATTGTACATCAACCCTATTGATCCTAGCAAAATATCTACACAACATATAAGATAAAACTAAGATTCCAATAATCACTTGCATTTTTAATCGGAAGGATTACTCTTATTATGAAGTAGACTTTAAGCCTAACTCAACCTCATAAAATCAACTTATGAAGTGAATTTACATTCACTTATAAAAAATGAAATCTCCAACAACTCTAATATCCCCTCTTCACCTCTTCCCCTTTATTATATATATATATATATATATATATATATATATATATATATATAAAAGTGAGAAAGAGGGATTATGTGTCAATATATTTTTAATTATTAGGTGATTTGTATTATATTGTGTTGTTAAAAGATATAAGTGATTTGAAAGTGTTTTATTCTTGAGATGTGTATGCATTCATTTTTAACATTTAGGTTGTTTATTTTTATTTTTAATTTTATAATATAATTAAGATATGAGTAATTTGTAATATGAGTTGTTTTGTTTGCATTCACTTTTATCATTTAGATAGTTTATTTTCATTCTTACTTGGCCTGACTCGTGGACTACTTCTTATGCAAAGTGGATCAGTAAAATGAGTCTGCATTCCTTATGCAGGATAGACCAAACACAAGGTGGGCCTATATGGGCAGACAAACCCGCATTGTCACCCATAATTTCAGTCCATATAAAATAATTGTTTTGATTTTGGTTTCCAAAAAAATGTCTTTGTTTTTAGTTTTTCTAAAAATTTAAACTATTTTCTTTCTCTAGTATTATGTGACATGTTAATTATTTGTGTTGAATGAAAAGTGAAATAACGATTTTAAATAGTAAATATTAATATTGAGTACAATATCAGTAAATAACATTTTAGTTTTGTAAAAAAATTGAAAAATATATGCTACTTATTCTAAAAAGGATATTAGGAACCAAACTTAGTGGTTTCAAAATTTAAAAAGGTAAAAGTTAAAGAAGTATATTTTGCAGAAATTAAAACCAAAATTTATGATTTTATCATGACTAAAAAAACTATTTCAAATTCTATAGAAAAGAAAAATAAAAAAATAAAAAACCCAAAATCAATAGCTTATTTTGTAGAATTAAAAACACATTGACATGTTTAGGAAATACTTCTTTGTCTACCTAAACAAGTTCAACCTAAATCCTCTTTTTTCTTTTTTTTTTCAAAACTTGAATATTATCCTTCTTTTATACCATCGTTTCTCATCCCTGATACATACAATATTACCAATTCTAAACAATGTTATCTTATTCTTGAAAACATAACTCCGAATAATAGAATTATTGTTCTAAATTATACATTCCCTCTTCCACCTCTTTATTTGGTATACCAAATTAGTAATCTGAAATGCAAAGCTACTTTATAAAATATTCGTTTTGAAATTAATTTTATTATTTTTTAGAATATTTGTTCCATAATACTGTTTTATCATTTTCTGGAATACTCAGAACATGTGTTCCGGATAATGTTCAGGAAGAGTGACAGATTGATAATATTTTGGGTTTTTTTAAACCTAAAAGAGAGTGTAGATTGAGAATTTTAAAGGGTAGAAAGAAGAGACACGTTTTTTGTTACCAAGGATATGTCCTGTTTGCAGAGTCTACTAGGGACCCACTTGTGCATCATAAAACTGTTGCAAATTATGCCCTTTGCCGGCATCATTGATTATGCATCTAATACCAATATGGTTGCATTACAATGCTTTGGTACAATATTTTATGACTATATCGTGCTTGGCCTACATAATATGCCACCACATCAACTAATATTAAGATTCATTGTTCCATGTTGGGAATCTAACATCTGAAAGTCTCTGAAATGAGTATTATAAGATCACATCACACATGTAGAGAAGGAGAGAGAAAGAACAATAGATAAACTTTATGTAAAAACTTCAACAAGGACGGCTGCAACTGGCAAAGCCGAAAACTCAATATATGAATGAATTATGCCGGAGTTACAATAGAGCTACAGCTTAAAGAAGCTTGGATAATTACTCATAAAATACTGCACTTTTATGGTGTGTGTGGCTAAACATGCTACAATCAAAAGTGTAGTATTACAAAGATTTATATTTTGGTTAATTTAAGTGTCCTCCATTAGATTAGAATTACTAAGAAATGCCAATAATTGAAAAAGGTCTGATATCGGAAGAAGCTTTTAATACAACAGGTATCCGAAACTCTTGGATTGTACAACGACTATGAATAAACCAAAAACTAAGTAACTAAAAATATAAAAAAAACGAGTCCATATAGGACTGTGAATGAAGTGAAACACAACAATACATCACACAGTGTACATGCTATCACGTAAACGATGATACAGTAAGACCAGAGGATCCATGCATATCCCAACATACAAAGATACAATGGAATGACCTTTCATTCCCGATATTTCAGCGCCCAGAAACACCAATTGCCATGCTGAAACACGATTGTGTGGACTTCACAACAAAACCCAAGGGTGCTTCCCCTTTTTGGTGAGCATCCCAAAGAATAAATAGTTAAGAATTAATCCTCAAATCTGAATGACGAAATAAGGTACCTTCATTAGTTGACTAGATGTCAACACTACGAACAATGAATGCAATGGATAAGTCAGCAGGTCAAGTGATTTCTGTCAATTCAAAATGTCGTGCTACTCTCACTTGCAGAAAGTGAGGGGCCTTCAGACTTCACCACAGTTGATCCTTTGCTACTAATGTCAAGCCCCTGGAAACGACCGAGCTGGTCATTTTGCAATATTTCTGATAGTGGATGAGAACTTGTTTGATGCAGTTGATGAGTTGGCATTGTGGACGGGGAGTGACCAAATGATAAGTGGATGTTCTGGTGACCAGAAGGACCTGATTGTGACAGGATTGGACTGAAAGTTGATCCTGTAAACGGAATATGGTGCATTCCCAAATTAAAGGATTCAGTGTGGCTCATCATCTCACCAGTAGCAAGTTTAAGTCTCTCAACTTCCTTTTTCAATGCTTCATTAAGAGCTACAACGTATCAGAAACAAATTTCAGTACAATTAGCTAATCATACTTTTAAAAGTTACATTAAAAAATTATAAATAAAAGAAGTAAAGTACGTATTTTTAAATTATATTAAGAATATGATGATGGTTACCATCACGAAGCTGTGCCTGCTGCTCCATGGCTTGCAGACGAAGCTTAAGCTCTGTATTTTCAGTACTCAGGCCTGTTGTGTCCCTCTGTAAAGAATTAATAAGTATCTTAGTCATTTCTATTTAGCCACAATTGGTTTGTATATGCATAGGAACTAAAGTCAACCACAGTAAATCCTAAAAAAACGCACCATTACATTACACCCCCAAATCACATTATGTAAAATTCTATATAATTTTAGATTCCATATAAAAGAAGGAATTCCAGAAGAGAAATACAAACAAAATGATCCAAAAATATAATGTTATGTAATTAAAAACAACAACGATATCTACAGATCAAGCAAACATTTAAAGGTAACAAGCACGGACAGAAATTATAAAAATATAATCCTATGCAGCATACAAAGGAAAACTGGATTGGTATACTAAAACAAGTTGAAGCAAATTTTACAATACTTCTGACATAAATGTAAATATGTCATGATACAGTTGAAATCATTGCACCAAGCAGCATCAGGAAATCCATTAAAAAATCAGAGTCTACTCTGTAAAATGGAACTTCTAAAAGTACTTTCAGTTTTAGACACATGTCAGCACAAACCTGGTATAATGTCAATTGGGCAGAAAGAGTCGTGGCTTCCGTCTGAAGTGTTTGAACCTTACGCTCGAGTTCTTGTATATAGCGAGCTTTTCTCTCTTTAGATCGAGCAGCAGATTGCCGATTTGCAAGTATTCTATTTCCAACAATAATAACAACATCATAAGAATAATAATAAACAGAATCAAATTCATAGCAATCAATATTTTTAACATAAACCCTTCGTTCCCGGCATTTAAATGATGTGCCCTCAACAAGAAGATTCTTCATGGTCTCTCTAACAAGGTTTTAAAAATGCATTCACATCCTCAATTTCAGCCACAACGTCAATTCTTTTTACCATATCATGACAATAATATTTGCCACAATAAGGTTCTTTTACTCAATGCAACCAAGTGGCAAACGCAATTTAAGGCCACATATGCCTGACTTTTCTCGCAATGTCATGGATTGCAATGAAACTGTGACCACAACTGCAATTAAAAACCCTGATCTCTAATTATTCATAAATTACAAACTTATCAATTCACACAGCATCATCAAAATATCAAAACAGAGAGGTGGAGCAGTTTCAGCCTTCGCAACAAGCCTCAATTTAACTTCAAAAACCAATTAAATTTGAAACACGAAAATCAGCAAAAGTAAAACCACAAGCAAATAAAACCCTACTGCTTACAAATTCACACGTCACATCGAAGCCTAATCACTAGAAACCAAAAATAAAAGTAAAAGAAGCCTTTTTGAGATCCAAGTTGAGAACCTCTTAGCACGCTTGGGATCAACTGTCCATAGCTCAGCTAACTTATCAGGAGGCATAGCCTTCTTCGCTTCCATAATTTCTCCGAACGAAGAGTCATCGACGGAACTACTGTGCCGGTGCCGCGCCCTCGCCGGACTCTTCTCCCGATCTCCGGTCGGATCCACTCCGTTTCCCGCAGCGCCCGACCCGTTTGCACCTCCCAGCTTGTCCACGTCAATGTACGTTGAGAACAGGTCATCCTCGGATCCGATCTCCTCCATGCTCGCCGTCGACGACCCGCCGGCAAACGGATCCGACGGCGAAAGGTCCATCATGTCGTCCGGAAGCCGGAAACTCACCTCCGAGTGTGCTCGCCGGTGGTGAGTCCCACCGGAGCGTGGGAAAATCGAGGATGAGGAGGCGCCAGCGGTGGTTGCCGCCGTGGACGGCGATGGTCGCGGTGGCTGGGATGCGGCATTGGCATTGTGAGGATTGGGATTGGAATTAGGGTTTGAAGATGGATCTTGCATCTGTTCTCAAAAGCTAATGGTTTTGTGACCCAAGACAATTGAACTCTCCTCCTTCTTTCTCTCCACTTCTAACATTTCCGATAGACACGAATAAAAAAAAAAACTATAGTATTTAAATAATATGAGTAATAAGAAGTATATAATGTTAATAGTTTTCAATCTAACTTAATTAAAATGTATCAATGTAAAGTTGTTCAATATGCACTTGTACATTGTTATATGTAATGATTTTTCACATATTCATAGAAATAATTGTTTCATTAAACATACTAAAAAAAAAGTTCACGATTCAAATGTTGAAATGAAGTATGTATATTACACATTTTTTTAACTCATAATTATGACAAATAAGATGCACAACAGTTTACAATTAAGATTTGTGATACATGTATAAACAAATTGTACAAATACATTTGAAGAGTTTGACTTTGAAATAGTTTTTTTATATAATTGCATTATAAATGTATAATTATTATATTTAATTCAATTAGAATTATTCTATAAAAAAATTCTTCTGAATTTTAACATAGGACACTTTTAATATAATAATTAAACACATTAATAAAAATAACTAATTTAATAAAACTTGTAAATAATGTCATCAATGTATCAAATAAATTTTATTGGTAATGATTTTTAAATTTTATTACTATAAAGTATTTTGCAAAAAAAATAAAAGAGGACACAATTCCTAAAAATGTGGTTTATAATAAAGAGAAAAGAAATAATTACATTCAAAATTATAAATAATTTTTTTCGTGAAAATCTCAATTAAACTCTTTTTTATTATTAACGAAGAAATAGTATAAAAAAAATTACTTTATTATTTTATAAACTACCTTGTGATCCCCGCCTTGTGCAAAGGAAATCAATGTGAATAAAATAATAAATATTTATATATATTATCTTATGTGTGGTTGAGGACCCAACTGGTATTTAATTGGTTGTTGCCCAAAAAAGTCTTATTTAATTTGTATCATATGGAATTTTATATATATAGATTTATAATAATTTATGCACATCATTTTCAAACATCAAGTAACACCACATGCACAATCATGTGACTAGGTTGAAAAGGTCCAGTGATATGTCACCATACACTGTGTGAATTGATGTTTTTACCTATTAAAAGTTTTTTTTATATATATTTAAGTGTGTAGGTGAAGAAGTTGAGGTAAGTATCAATAGAAAAGCCTTTTGAAATGTTACTATTTTAACATTTAGGTTTAAATATATTTGAGAATGTATAATTTTTACTTACAATTAAAATTTTACTTGTAAATTTGTTGTTTATAGAGATTTTCAAAATTAAATAGTTTTGATTCATAATTAATGTATGGTTTAATTGTTAATATATCCATCAAAATAGCATGTATTAAAGTTAACTTCAATTTTATTATTAATATTTTGCATAAATAAGTAATCAACATTGTTACGATTTATGGAACATTTTTTTATAGATAATTAGAGCATATATTAATATAAAATTTTACATTTAAAAATGTAAAAAATAATATTGTATAATTTAAAAATGATATGTAAAGTAAATATGCTATTACAAAACTTTAACTGTTTTGACAAGTTGGATTTTAATAGAATCTTCCCATTTAAACACTTCTTTTTCATTGAATTCGACTTCACATCATAAAAAAAAAGTAGTTATTAAAAAAAAGTGGAAAAGATTTTGAAGTTTATTTATATTTTTATATATTACTTTAAAATTTTCTTTCTAAAATTGAATACAACTACCACCAACAAGGAATTTACAATAAATTAAACACTTTTGAATTAAGCTAATGTTTATTTATTTTAGTTTGTGATTGATTTTAATTTCTTATATATATATATATGTTATATAATTTAATGTAATATTTAAAAAACTATAATCAAATCTCAAACCTATATTTCATGCTCTTGATTGTTTTAATTCTTATAAATTACATACATAAAGTATATTTTATACACTACTCAATAAAGACTTTATAAAAATTAAGTATTTCAAAAAGTTATAAAATATAAAATAAAGTAGCATTCTTACCTCGTTCAATTGAATCTTTACAAACATTTATTCATATATCAAGTATAATTATTAAGAATTCACGTAGATAATAGATAAACGATAAATTATCTAAACTAATTTTCTTCTTCCTCCTCATTCTCTTATTATTTTTATTATTATTTATTTTTATTACTATTGTTATTTTTATTTTACTTTATCACAATGCTTCTTAAAAATTACTTAATTTATTTTTTGATGTTTAAACTTTAGTTGGTTAGAACACAAAATAAAATCTTTTTAACCCTTTTTTTTAAAGTAAAGATAAAGTAAACAATATAGTTACTTAAAATACATTTATGAAGTTTGTTTTGATTGTGAAAATGTTGATCTTGATGTGGAATATTGTTGCTTTTCAGATTATTCAAGTAATGGAATCAAATGGACTTGTCGTTTGCTTATTATATTGCTTAAGGAATGGATTGATTGCTCTAATGGAGCTAATTGATGTCATTTAATTTTGTTGTTGATATTCATTGCTAAAGTATCCAATTAATTATTTAAGTAATATCATTTTAAACTATCCAGTGGTAGTTTGAACAAGGAGAATGATTATCCCACTATTTTTATATAGATAATCAATTATGTGTGTAGTTTGTATTCACGCATAATCAATTATGCTATATTTTATGTTGTGTTATGGAGGTTTAAAATTACACTTACTTATCGACATGGAAATGACACTTGCTTCTCGTCAAGGAAGACACACATGCACATTCTAACTCCGCAGACACACGTACACCACGAAGTTACATAAACACTCAGAGTGCAGTGTTGAACCTGAACAATGAAGAACCTCACCACCAAAACCAAAGAAAATGCAAAACTCATGAACAAACTCTCTTAAAATTTATCCAACGTCCTAATTTACTTTTCATGGTTTATATAAAGAATGCATAACAAAGAGAGACATATTATTGTTGCTTTACGTTCAGTGACCTAGGATCTTGGTCAAGGAAAAGGAAAGTTATGCACTTTAGGGATATCTCTTATGACTCTCAGGAATCTCTCTTTGCATGACTCTTTGAAAAATATTATGTTCCACGTGCATGCAAATAAAAAAAAATGGTAAAATGAAAAAAAATCATAATGAGTTGACTTTTCATGACCTTCTCTTCATTTGAGGGAGGATGTTATTTACCTCCCCTTCCTTTTAGTGCAAATCCTTGAATTCAAAGGAGTGATATATCCACTGAACAATATCCATAAATATTGTATCTTTAAAAACAAACAAATCCTAAAATGAAAGAGGAAGAGAGATCACTATTCCCATGAATCTACTCTCCTATTTTCTGCCTATCCCTTAATCTAAACCAAGAATATCCTCTCAAATCTATCCAATATAACTCTAAAACAAAAATAACTTTAACTTATAACATATATATTTGGGTATACGAATTCCTTTACATTCCCAATCATATGCATCTAGATTCTCTCGGTGCGTACATAATGTTTATAATATTTTAAGCTTTTTTCCTACGAACATGTTGTGGTTTGTAGTATTTCTTATTTTTCCATATTCTTATCCCACGGATTCTCGTATTATACACCCTTTTGGGGCAATATATAGAGAGACGAGACTTTGAGCACGTGAACATTAAATGACCATACAACTATCATACTATATATATTTTTTGGTGTTAATATTTAAAGAGAAGGAGAGATGAATCTTGGTATGCTCAAGTATATAATACTAAGGCAATAGATAATTCGATGATAAAATGTGTTTTTTTATTTATTTTATTTATATGATTTGCTTACATAATGGTTTGGATGGATCTCTACCCTTTTGTCAAAATCAAATGCGATGTTCAGTGTATCTCAATCAAAGATATAAATTGATTAAAAATTTCTGACACTAACAATTTTTTTTTTATTAAAGATCCACTACTCTAAATGTTGATAATACATCTGATTTAGTGGCACCTTATTCATTGGGCAGTAACTAGAAACGGAACTACGAACATGGTTAGGGCCTTGACCCCCTGAATTTCTTTTATATATATATATATATTTATATTTGAGTTATTATCTTTTAATAAATTGTTTTAAAAATAATAATATTTAAATATCGTTAGCTCTTTTGATATTTTTCTTTACTTTTTTTTATGATTTTTATATATTATGAAGATGATTAATAATATTTTTAAATAAATATTTTATTCACTCTCTAAAGTATTTTATTTTATATTTTATTGATAGTGAATATCCTCATACAAAATTCTTAATTTATTGTTGAGATTATTGCATTTATATTTGAGTATATTTGATTTGTAGTCTTTTTCTTTTATATTTTGTTATTAAAACTATAAAGATTATGTTTGGATTAAAATGGTTTTATCACCACTCTTTATACATTGATTTTAAAATTAAATATTATTTTTCAATAATGAGATAGATTTAAGAACATTTGGTAACAACTTTACCTATTGAACTTGAAATACTCAATAAATATTTCTAAATATTTTATTTACTATAACAAAAATATTAAATAAAATTAATTTTAAAAAAGTTAATTAGTTATTATATTGACTAAATTATATATTATTTTATAAATTGAAAAGGTATTGATTTCTAAGTAACTTTTATTATTAATAAAAAGTTATAAATAAATTTTTAAATTGATATCTAATTAACTACCAAAGTTTAAATTTTTAATTATTTTATATTATAAAGTTGGTATTTAAAACATTGGTAACTAATTAAATATCAATTTAAAAAATAATTTATAAATTTTTATTAATAATAGAAAGTACATTAAATATCTATAATCTTTTAGTTTATAAAATATTAATTATTGTGTGTCTCTAAAATTAATAAAAATTTACATATATATCTAGATGTCTGGTGAAATTTGAAAACACAAAATTACCTTACGAATGGCATAATCCAGATTATTTATCCATATCCGAAGAAAAGTTCCGGATCATCCAAAAGACACATAAATTTTAAATTTAGTTACTAAATTATGTAATTCAGAGTTTTTAAAGAATTACCCAATCCAAAATACACACATAAACATACTATAAAAACGTAAAAAAAAATCCAACATTGTACACTGACTTCAAACTAACACAACCACCACAAACACCCGTCGACACAAGTTACCACCACATCCACCAACACCTTGAAGACTTTCTTCACTCACCAAGAGTTCCACACCACCATACCAACACAACAAAATGCCTCATACTTTTTAACTTTTTTACAAAAGGACCATGGAATTATCAAATTTATAGGGTGCCGGAGGAAGATAGGGGTGCACGAAGAAGCAGCCCTTTATAGTTTCTTTCAAATTATTCATTCTTTCAAATTTATATCTGCAAATGTCATTAGACTTAATTTCTTTTCTTATTTAGAAAAAAAAAACTAAGTGGATTTCGATAATAGTTTTTTTTTAAAATTTCATAATTTTTTTATAAAATATTACTTTATAACATGATGTTTTCGAAAATGATTTGTGGTCAAATTCTTAAAATAAATATTTTCATAGGACGGTAAAAAAATCTCAATTTCACGAGTTAAAGTGAAAGTTTTGTTGAAGACATTATTGTATCACCCTTATTAAATTCTTTAATATGGTAACCATTTTTTTTAAAATGACAGATTATTTTTTAATTTATATAAACTTATATAAACATTTCTGTAATATGTTTTACAACTAAATAAAATTTAGTTATTGTATAAAGTTGTTTAGGGTGAAATACGTGTGAGATTAAATTAAATTCATGATATGCATCTCGAGAGAAAAAAAACTCGAGGATAAATAAAATTCAAAAGGCCAATGACATACCTAATTCGAGAGAATTGACCTTCTTGACAATTGGACAACTTGGATGCAAATTGGAGAGTCATATAAGTTTTAAAAGTTTTGAAATGTTAATGGTCATCTTAATATTATAAGGAGAATGTTGTAGGTTTTTTTGAAAGTGAAGAATATATTTGTAAAAAGTCATTTATGTAATAGCCTTTCAAAGCAATGACTATTAACTGAATAATTGGTCTGGTTGTGTCTTAAACTTTTTATCTATTATTTATTTTTAATTAAGGTTATTCCTTTTCATTTAATTTTTGTCTACATTTTATGTGTATTATTTTTTTTTCAATTATATTATGTGAAATATTTATAATAAGATTTGTTTAGTTTATTTAGTAAATGATAAATATGATAATAACTTTTTTATCATGTTAATTGAACCATTTCATTTGTCTTTATGACATGAGCTTTGTTTATTTGATGCTGAAAATTATGGTTTAAACAATTTTTTTTAGATTGAATAGTGATTATAATTTGTCTCATCACTTTTTGTAGAGATGTGAAAGTTCGAAGCCAAAGAGAGGAAGTCCTTTCGGATCTTCTCGTCTAAATCATTTGTTTGAATCTAGATATTTATACTATTTTAGAAATATTTACTTAACATTATTAACCAATGAAAATAATCCATTATAATTTGCTTAAAACACAAGCATAATTTTTAAAGATTTATAATATCTAGAAATAGTTGCAAACACATTCTTTACTATTGAGATACTAGGTGAGTATTTTTTTAATATATGCAAAATCTAGAAGAAACATAATAAGGGTTGAATTGAAGTAGAGGAACAAATTAAATTAAAAACATAGAATAAAGTTAAAAAAAAAAAAACAAATTGTGAATGTATGGGTGGTACACGTAGGATATATTGTTGTCATTGCACTCTTTACTCCTTTATAGAGGGAGGCTGTAATGTGGTGAGAAAGGAGAAAAGGATGAGGAATTGACAAAAGAAAGTTCATTGGTAGCAACACCATGGCTCCTTCTTGGGCTAACAGGACTTCGAGATCTTGAGTTTCCCATCCCACTATGATCATACCTCCTTCCACTCCTTCTTGGTCCTTTCTCAGCACACTTTAGCTCAACCTGTTTCAATGTCTTTGGATACCTCCAGCTACAGCATCCTACATTCCCTGCTCTTTCTATATACCTGTCCCACAAATCAAATTATGAATATGCATGTTTCTATATATCGAGAAATGTTTTAATGTATAATGATTAGATAATATTATAAGTGTTGTGAGTGGTGTTCTTTAATTAGATTTTGTGTTTATCCTAATAAATGATTAAGATGAAACTCCAAACTTATTAGACAACAACCTAGCTGTAATGTAAATATTGGTTGAAAAGAGATTAGTAGTTTAGGATTGAGTATTGTGAGATAAGATGGAAAATGTATCGTACTATTTAGTATTGTTTTGTTCCATTATGCATGTGCAATGTTGATTCAGACCAACTTTTATTATTCAGATGTATGAATTATTTATTGTCTGATATAGACAAAATAACGGGACGGCAAACAAAAACCTATAAATAATGCTGTCATGAAAACAACCAACTTAATAGAACTTTTCAGCTTAACAGGATTCAACATCATCATCTTTTAGTAAGGAAAAAATAACTTTGCATCTTCCTGTGATTGCCTTCTACAATATTATATATCTTTAGGTGGGGTAGCATAAGCTTATGTTTTTCCATTGGGCTGTTATCTGGTTTAGGTGTTACATTGGTACTTATCAGTACCTCATGTGAAATTATTAGTCTTTCCAAATCGACATGGCTATTTTTAAAGCCAAAAAAAAATGAGTTACAATCTCAACTACCTAGTTCAAACAACAGAGAACTTTTTTTCCCCTTTTCTTAAGTAAAACAAAGAATAAAATGGTTACCTATGGCTGAATCTCAATCCAAGGCACTGAATACACTTTCTTCCTTCTACCATCTCCCCCATTCCTATTTCTACACATTGTCTGCAATAAACCCTCCCGCACACCTGCATGCACCAGAAACATTATTATCAGCAGAAGGATCGAATGTGCAACTATATACATAATCAGCTATATTATCTAATGTCATGTTCTCCCTGCACCTATTGTATGTTTTGTTATCTGTAACACACATATATTTATAAAGAAAAATAGATAGATATATGGTATAAAAGATTTAATTTATTGTTTAGAAACTCAGAAATTTAGTTTGTTAGTATATGTAAGTACGTACCAGGCATCTAGTGCGGAATATATAAGTATAGGTATTGCAAGTTGCGCAAATCTTAGAGTGCGGAATCCCAGGTCGTGGTCTTCGGCTACCTCTTCCCGAAGCAGCACTCACACCATCAAAGCTCACGCCATACTTGGAATGATCATCTCCACTGGTCATGCATTGGGGACTTCTTTTTGAACCAGCAGCAGCATGGTGGTTAAAGTGACCAGGATGACCCCATGGTGAAGACTCTGCATGGCCAAAGTGTTGTTGTACGTGGTGTTGATCATGGTGATGAGTAAAATTACCTTGCAAGCCTTTGGTGAAATCAAGACTAGGTAGTTTGGCCAGAGAGCGTGAAGGTGTTAGGGTTGTTGTGGGTTTTGTGTTCTTCTCTGATGTGTTGTTGACTTGAGCAAGGTGTTGAAAGGTGAGGTTAACGGATTCATCAGGGATTCCTTGGTACAAATCTTCAAGAGATAGTAAGATTGGTTTTTCCTGCATGTCCTTATTCATGTGATCACCCATTATAGAGTTGTAGGTTAAGATGAGATAAGGGTAGATAGGTATAGGTTTGAAGCAACATATTTAAGCAAAGAATGAAAACAAAGGGACAAGGGAAGATGCTTGTTAATTCGGTCCTATTTGAAAATAAGGACGACCACATGTGTCCAAGGTTTACGCGTTTTGAGGCCGGTCGAAAGTAAGCTGTCTGCTACAGACATTAGATTCCAAGTTTTCTGTTCATTGGTTGTAGCCATTTTCTAAGAGATATATCCAATCACTTCTTTGAACCATTCAAAAGTAACGCTAGCTATATATGTTCAATATTTTAAAATGGTTTAGGTTTACGAACCCAAACCATGCCCTTTTCTTTCTTCTTACTTACCTGTCAAATGCTTTGGACCTTAGAATATAACCATATAAATAAAGATTAGAATAATAATTCTAACTCTTTTTTCTGCTATTTTTCATATTTACTTAACGAAAAGAAAATTATATACTTCAAGTCTTTTTACAATATTAGTATTCTTTTGTCATTTTTTTATAAAATATATATTTCACTACATGACAAAAACCTTTTACCCCCTTTCGGAAGAGTTTTTACAATGAAAAAAAGGACGTGGAAAATTGTTTTTTAAACAAAAGTATAGATTGTTTTTAACAAATGTAGAAAGTGTGTCCTTTTCATTAAGACAATAATCATGATGTTTTTTTATTTTGGTTTTATAAACATTCGAATCTGTAAATTAGAAAAATATTTTGATATATATATATATATATATATATATATATTTTTTTTTTTTTCTAAAAAAATAAATAAATTTGATCTTTAAAATCTTGGTTGCTAATTAAATACTAATTTAGAAACTATTTAATAATAATATAAACTAATTTAGAAACCGTTTTTTTTTAGTTTATAAAATGATCTCTAATTTAGTTAGTATTGTAACTAATTATTTTGATATCTAAAAATTAGTTTATATTTCATGATTTTCTTTTAGTATATATATATATATATAAATTACTAATACATACATTGCAACAATTGATAAAAGAACTTACGATAGGATGACATTACGGACCCATGTGTCCCATTTTGATGGTATTTGATTTTCTAAAGGAAAATAATAGGTTTCAATATATTAATAGGCCATAAATTAGGAGAAAAATTAAAGAAGTTCTTTTAAATTTTTTAATTCCAAATTTAAGTATCTTATAAAAACAACAATTGAATGTATAACAATTAAAACAAAACTAGTAGTTTACAAATTTAATATAAGAAAATATACTATTAAAAATATATATTAAAAATGAATTATGAAATAATATTTAAATTTGTACTTATAATAAATATATGATATTAATAAAATAATATATAAAAATATTTAGTTATATTTAATACACAAACAATATTATAAAATAATAAGATTAAAATAAAGTAATGTTGATTGTAGGGTGTAAAAAGTCAGCCCACATTTCGGTGTTTTACAAATTAGAATGAACCTAAATAAAGCTCTTGAGTTTAACTTTATGTTAGGATATAGATGAATATTGTTTACTTGGATTGATTTGGAAGATGAAATGCGTTTGCATTTACTAATCTTTGTGGATTTACGTGAAGAAACACAATTTTTCCATTTTTGCATGGACCGTAAATGAACGAAGAAAATCACGTAGATAAATAAAGAAAGACGGTCTTATCTTGCATTATTTGAAGAAATTGCGTGCACAATGAAGTGGGTGTATTTAGGTAAAGAATTCATGGTGCAATATGATAAACATGTAATATATATATATATATATGAGAGAGAGAACTAAAAAATAATTATTATTTCGTAAAAACAAAAAAAAAAATAGAGTTGTTACCCTAGTTTATTATGAAAAATTATAAAAAAGTTGTATGTGAATCAAATTTAGGGTTTAGGAGTCGGTTAAGTGTAGAGAAAGATGTTAGCGCCTCTATAGCAGAATATCACCTTTGCAATTCTATAGCTGGCAAGAATTTGTGTCTTTTGTTTTATATTTTTGGGATGCAAAATTTCGTGGGATTTGGTGGCAAAAATGAGTGAAAGAATGTGGGAAGTATTGAGGTATGGAGAATGATAATGAGACTTAAGAAAGTTTAGGCCAACTCCTAAGAGGTTTTGTACTTGTATAGGGCCTGACAATACTTGTAACTGGCTTGAAAATTGAATCTTCTCCCTCGATCGTGTTTTCATCTCTTTGATACTGAGTGGTGTGGTTCATTTGGTCCCATCTGGTATAGGTTCCATGCTAAAACACTTAAATAAGGCTAAAATTTGACAGTAATTTGATAGTTTATTCAAAGCTAATTTACAAGGAGGTTAACACTTGTATTTATAGTGATATGAGCAGCCAAGATGCAAGCTTTAACCATAAAAACTTTCCACTCATAGAAGGATAAGTGACTCTCTCTAATTGGAGCAAATTTTCTTAAATTAGAGGTGTTCTCCTCTAATTGGAAAAAATCATCTTCATTCCCATGAAGACAAATGACCTTTTGACATTGGTGAGAATCCCCCCATTGAAGGGATGACATGTGGACATTTATGCCTTCTTTGCCACTTCATGCTTTTTATTTACACTTTAGTAATTTATTTGTGCATCCTAGATGGTCTAGAGTTGCATTGGGTCAAAGGAGATCCAATTGTAACTCTAGCTAGACTGATTTTTTTGCTATTATTACACCTTACTCTAATTGGTCAATACATAACCCACAAAAATTGGTCCAAAACATAACCCAAAAAAATATCCAAATAGAAGTTCAAAATAAAGTGTATACTACTATATACAATGTTTATAAAACTAAAAAAAAAATGGAAGAGTAAACAATAATTAATTTTGTTTGAAATCTTTCGTATGATCCTCCGTCAAATATTTTTAAATAATTATATTATTCTTAATTTCAAATAAAAGTTAAAAAATCTTACATTTTAACTTTTATTATTAAATTCATATTTAATATATATATATATATATATATATCGTATTGGATCTAGAAAAAGTCAACTGAAAATAAATTAAATATTTAAAAAAATTATTATGACTAAGTAAATTTAAAATAATAATAACAATAAGAAACTCAGTAAAAAAATAAAAAAAAATACAGTTTTAGTTATTGAAAATAATTATTTAAAATAAATAAGAAAAAATAAAATAAATAAAAAATAAAAGATAAAATAAAATTAGATTTAATTTAGAATTAAAATATTAGTAGTTAACACTTAATTTAGATACCAATTTAAAAATTAATTTATAATTTTTTTATTGATAATAGAAACTATTTTGATATTAATAATTTTTTAATTTTTAAAATAATATTTAATTTAATAATTATAATTAATTATTTTTTGTCTTTAAATTTAATTGTTATTTAATAATTTTTTAGTATTTTATTTTACTTTAGTTTTAGTCGGTTCAAAGTGTCAAAGTGCAAAGAGAGCCAAATTGTTCAATTTTGAAAAAAAGGATCCAAATCGATCCAATTTTTATTTTATTTTAAGTGATCATTGATATTTTGAGTTGGACTTTGGTTTTTTTTTTTTTTTGACTTGTTTAGTTCAGAACACCCCTATTGACCAAAATTAAAAGATTAGGTAGCTTTTAAAATAAATATATTAAAGAAACATATAAAACATACAAATGTATTATCTCTTAAGTGCAACACACCCAATACTCGTTTAATCAATGATAAGTTAACATTTTGTTTATAACGCACTCTCGTTTAATAATAGTCCTTTTTAAGTGATAATATTCTTTTTTGACAACTTTTGCGATACACTCACAGTGACAACTCTATCACAAAAATCGCTATTCATTCTCTTTACATATTTTTTTGTGATACACAATTTTAAAGATAAATATTTTACATCACAAAATTCCTGTACTTAACGTGATTTTGTGAGAACTTTTCCACAATATGCTTGAATGATTACATGTACTGGTCACAAAATTCATTGCATCCTTTAAATAAGATGTTACGTGTTCATTTATATTTGTGATATATATATACAAAGAGATTACATTTTGACAATAAAAACAAATACTTCTGACTAAATTATATTAATATTTTATTAGTCACATGTTTTTTTATTTAGAATATTAATATATTATTAAAAAATTTGTTAAGGGAATATTTTGTTTTTTATATACAAAATGGTTGCTTTTTGTATTGAAGCCGCAACGGGAAGACATGAACTGTTTTTAGTAATTTTGGTGGTTTCAGATTCTTTGAATGTGTTTCCACATGATGCAAACAAACAAAAATACAATTGTGCAGCCAAATTAAAAGATTAGGTAGATTTTAAATAAATATATTAAAGAAACATATAAAACATTCAGATTTGCTTATTTTTATTTTAAATTATAAATACAAACAAACTCACACATTCTTTTATTGTTACATACTCAACATTGAAGAAACAAAAGATTTATAGCCTCACACAATCTTATTCACTTATACTATGGATAGATCTCAATGAGAGATCTTGATCCCACAAAGGGAGTTATCTTGTAGTTATTAAAACCAGCTGAGGAAAACAACTTAACCCATTCCTTCTTGTTTCTTTCCTTTCCTGTGAGCAACACCATCATCAATATATCAAAGAAGAGCTGTGTTTCAAATGATTCATCATCTTTCATTTCTTTGTCCACCACCATGTCTATGATTATCACCTTCCCTTCCTTGCCTTTCCTCGATAACGCTTCCTTGCATTTCTTCAATATGTTCACACACTCCTCATCACTCCAGTCATGTAATATCCACTGTTTTCTCATTCAAAGAAACACTCATCAGAACAATAGTCAAAAGGAATTAATTATCACCTCATGTAATATTATTAATCTCTATATATAATTAATCCTAAAAAAAAACACAAATTCAATGTATCTAAAACTGTTTTACTAGCATGAGCACAATATTTTACCTTCAACAAAATGGCATCAGCTGGAGGAATTGCCTCAAACATGTCCCCTCCAACATATTTAAGGTTCTCACTTCCTTGCAAGCCAGAAACAACATGTGGAAGATCAAATACAGTGCATTCCAACTGAGGGAACGATTTGGCAATGGCCTTTCCCATGATTCCTGTACCTCCCCCAACATCAACCAATGACTCCAGTCCCATGAACACCCCTTTGCATTTCTCAGTCACCAAACTAGTGACTAATTGAGCATCACTTGCCATGGCATCATTGAATAAGATATTAAATCTGGGATCACAGCTAGCATACTCCCAAAACGGCTTCCCATTTTCCATTTCAAATGTTGTAGGATTGCCATTTTTGAACCAATTAGAAAATTGATTCCATGGATTTGTCATGACTGGATCAAGCATGGCCTGCAAGAAAGGTGTGACACTCATTGCATTGCTCTTAAGCAGAAGTAAAGAGGAATCAGTGAGTGCATACTTGAGTTCAAGCTCATTCTCGGTGGGATTGTGTTGAGAGAAGAAACCAGAATGGACCATGATTCGCATCAAGCGATGGATGAAATGAGTTTTGGATGAGTGAATGGGCAGTGAAGAAATGAGGTTTGAGAGGGACATGGGTTGGCCATGGTTGTGTATGATGTCTGGTATGCCTAAGTCAACAATACACTTAAGGGACATGGAGTTTATGAAGCTAAAAATATGATTCCATACATGTGTTTGAGCTCTCAGTAGTTTTGCAGATTGATCTTCTTCACGGGATTCCATTATTTGCTGCCTTGAACTACTTGTTCAATTTGGGGTATGAAACCTCACATTATTTGGCTTTATTTATAAGCAACTTGTATGCTTTTTTTGGAAGGCTAGGTTGGATGCCATTATCGTAGTGCCTGCCCTTTTCCTTACCAGCATGGAGTGTCTGCGCATTTTTTTCTTTTATCAGCACGTAGCGTCTGCAAGTTCGGCTCACTACCTTCCAAACCTTTTTGATGAAAATACATTGAAAAAGTAAGCTACATTTGCTATAATAATATTTTAAATTAAATACAATTAAAATATTATTTTATTGGGTTGTTGAGTGAATGCTTTTTACTATATATATGGTGTAAACCTATCATTACACTTTATATATACTGATAGATAGATTGATTAGTTTTCAAACTTTTTTTTTCATACTCTCAAATGTTTTCTTTAATAAATATTGCATTTACTATCTTACAGGTGTGAATTTTATTTCATTTGAACTTTTATGAAAAAAGCATAGGTATAAGTGTTATATATAATTGCGTAATGATATACATTTGTCTTGGTTGTTACGTCTATTTATACCGATGTGATGAATTTATTACTCTTGGACTGAGATTAGTTTATATGTAGATCATAATTAAAGGTGCATTACCTAATTTTTTGAACATCTTAGTCTTGTTAACTATCCTTTAACCTTAATGCATTTAAATATGTGAGTCGGTATCGAGGATCGAAAAATTCCGGAACCATTTGGCCCTGACCGGTACAAAAATCATCTTAAATAAAAACAAGAAAGAAAGTAACTTCAGAAACTTATAAGAAATAAAACCGATAAATTTAATATATAAATATATTTTTATTATTATAAATGGTGTCTCTTGTATAAGTCGACACATAGGTTATTACTGATATATATCCATTAAAAAACCTATTCGTTGTTGTATCAATGGTACAACTTTTGTTCACTTTTTGAATAATTTTCCTTTAGAGTATATGTTTTATTGCTTGAGGAAAAGAAGAGAACATTTTCCATTGATTCTATGACAACATTGGTGGAAATTGCTACAACTTTAAATACAACCGTTATAAAAGTTTCATGGGATGCTAATGTTTTTGGCAGGAACAATCATGTATCATTGTACTTTCACATATCTGATTTGTTGGATCTTGCATCCGAAATTTAGGAGATTAACATAATAGTTCTACAATTATTAAAACATTTATACTCTTTATATATTATATATGTTATTAATAACTTATTGAAATTTAGGTATATTTGTGGATTATGTTTAGAGGAAACAAGATACGAATGGGTTTTTCGACCCTCAACTCATTCAATCATTGGATAACAAAAGTCAGAAATACAAATATATATCACCATTGCCTTAAAGAATATAGGAAAACAAATTTATATTGCTATGTAAATCCATGAGTAAGTCTATATTCATTAAATATAGTTATACTAAATTATTGAAATAAGAGAGACTAACTAATTTTTAAAATATCTTCTCATTAAAAAAAAAGATATATTCCTATAGAGGAAAACAATGTGGAAACCTAATTATAATTTGAATAAAAATAAATCAATTATGAAAGGAGGAGTTCGAGACCAAGAAAAGACAAGGTATAAAATATTTTAGGTTAAAAAGTATCTTCTGATCATTTGACAGGTTAAAAATAATTTTTTGTTTCATTAGATTTGTTTTGGGTGAATAAACCTCTTTAAATGAAAATCTATCATTTGGGATATTCCGTATAGTGATTGCGTCAATAATATTTACCATCGGGATGTTTGTAGCAAACTAATACTTTTGGCAAACCCATTTTCAAAAAGAAGACTTCAAAAATAAATCAGAGTCAAATTCTACTTCTTGACTGTAAAATTAGAAGCATCTTTTCCCACTCCTTAGAAAAGGAAAGCAAAACTGTATTGTGTTTGATCTAAACTGCAGTTTAGGATAAAAGTTTTAGGCCATTTTGGTTCATCCATTCCTGTAGTGAGGATAGTTTGTGGTTTCATATATCCACTTGCATGTCTTCATCATGATTGGGACGACAATTCAGGTCTATTTGTCCTGCACTGAGTTCACCCTCCTCGTAAATATCATCGTTCTGGCTACCATCTGCTTCACCTTCTGATTGCCATTGCTGCTGACGCGTCATAAGTGTGTCCAAACGGCGTTTCACAGTGATGCATGCAGGGCAAGTGCATGTTGCTCTATGTCTCCCTTTTCCACTTGGAGGTTTAATGCACACAATGCAAATGCAACCAGAACGGTGCCTTGCATGTTTCGTGGTGGCTCCACCTGATGAATCACCAGGCTCAGCAAGATCATCATCCAAAACTCCTGCACTCGCTTCTTCATTCAAGCAGAAAGCCTCATGTTCTATAATTGACTTGGCTTTTTCCATAATTCTTCGCTTTTTTGAATCTGGGGATGAACACATGCACACATGCACATTCAAGAACGAGCATATACAGCATTCAATCAGTTGTAGAACAGGAGAATTTGTCAAATACAGAGTTTTATATAAAAAGTAGAGAGTAGGATCATCACACCTTTATTGGTTACCAGAATATTATCTAATTCCTGTGGACTCGTTTCCTCTGATGCAAAGCTCAAAGACCTGGAGAGCCATTGTCCGTGAGAACCATAGACCATGCATGTACTACCATCAAGGTCTAAAAACAAAATGATGTTCACCTGCTTGCACCCCAAACACTTGAAATACAAGTAGAGCACAGTAGAATTTTAAAAAAGATATATTATTATTACTTCTTGCTATCTTTCAGGCTTACAATTTTTGGTCTCGATGCCTATTTGTTTTATAAACCAGATCCAAACACTAGACAAGGAGCAATACCAACACCTTAATCCTCAACCTTAATTGCCTCAGGACCACTATTCCTTTTCACCACAGAACCCAGTGGAAGCGATCTACTACACTTTCTTTAGCATGCAATGAAACAGAATGAAAATTTTGAAGACAAGATCAAGCTACAAAAACTTATAAACTGGTTACTCCTCAATCAAAATTTTCTGCTGGGGTAAATATAATTAAGATTTATGCAATGATGTATTTAATCTTACCCTGATGAACGAGCATTTATTGTAGTTCTCTTTCCAAAGACTGGGGGTTCCTGAATAAAATGAAGTCATGTATTAGCCAACTAACTGAAATTTGAACGTAATGCTTGAAAGTACACACCAGATATCATTCAATTCCATGTTCATCATCTTGAAATAGCAAACACAGCCATGACAGTGTCACTCAGACTTACCTCATATTCCTCAAATTCTTGGTCCTCAATTGTTACAATACTGGACTTGACACTGGGCGCCGGACAAAGCAAGCCCTGAGCTTCTTCCCATGTAACTCTCAACTCCATGGCATCTTCATTATGTACGAGCAACCTCTTACACACAGGCCCAATATTTTGAGTCTTCTCTGAAACTGAAATTGGAAGTTGCACCAAATCGTTGTTTACCATCTCAAAATTTTCAGTTCGAAGACAATCAGCAATTCCAGTACCCAAACGGAAATGCTCTGAACATCTATTTAAGTAAGGATCACCATTCCCTTTCCTTGTCTGGAGTAGATCATGATAACTATTTCCTGGGTGCATATTTGCAGTTGCACCAGAAAAGGTTGTTTTCTTTGTTGAAAAAACATTGGAATGTGCAGCAGAGCCATCCTGTTTCAATAATGATCATTTGTTACTTTTATCAAAAGAAATAAACAACACACATGCATTATCAAAAGAAGAGACAACAAACAGAAAAATAGAAAATAATGTCACAACCTGTGAATCTATAGAATCTGATGCCCTTCTAAACCCCAAAACAAATTTGCCTCCAGGATCTATCCGACTAAATATCACTGTAGCAGAAAGATCATAGTACACAACCAATATCATGAATCAGCCTATGTGAGTCAACAAAGTTTATAGCCATGGAAGGACATTTACTTTTGATAACATTTACAAAGAAAATCAGAATACCAAATGAATTTTTTAGTTCAGTATTAAATCATAAAGAAATAAGTATGTGCATCAAATGATTGGGCAGATGAAGTTATATACCAATGTCGCCAGCATTTAATTGCAAGGCCTGTATGCAAGGGGTTACACCCTCTAATACATACATCCTACTGTTGTTATTAGGCCAAAATCTAAACTGAAATGTCCACTCATTTCCCTTCACATCTTTCATATGCAAAGGAAGACCTTCTGATTGTGAAATAGGAGGAAAGTAGGCCTGAAATTCATGTGCAAATGATTAGATTAGATGTGCTGCAATTAGAAGGAGAAGGTGGTAGCGTTTCTTTAATAGAAAACTTTTTACAAGAACTGCATGCATAAACATGTGCACAAACAAACAGATAGAAACAGAAATTAAATGAATGAAGGATTACCTCAGCGCAAGATTTTGGGAGAACAAGACGACCAATTCGACCTGCATCACTGGCACTCAGTACCTTCTCAAATAAAGGCACTATAGTAGACTTCAAACTGATGATAAAGTTAAGGAAACTTGTATAATGAAATAACTTTATAACAAAGTTTAATGCAGATGATGTGTAAATGTTGTTAATTAGAATACATAACTCAGAAATTTATCAGACATTCTCAATATTCTTTCTCTTCTCTCTTTTGCAAGTGTATTCCACATACCACTTTCCAACTTACTAAATGGCTTTCTCTCTCAACCATCTCATAAACTCAAATTACTATTTTTCATCTTTACTTATATACTTAATCCTATTAAGGGTCTATTCATTTCAATCAACCCTCTTTCATCTCTTTTTCTTTCTATAGTTTTTAAAATAAATTAGATTTTTAATAATAACATAAAATTGAAAATATTGTATAAACATGTTCAAATCTATCATTTATAATTATTAACTACTATAATAGATAATAAACTTTCAGTTTAACAGCTTTCAATTACTAATTATCTTTTCGGCTACTTGTGGTTAAAATTATAAAATTTTAAAACTAAAACAACTCGAAATAGTATATAAAAATTGTTAAAAATTATTAAAAAATATAACTAATTAAAATTATATGTGAAATATAATTGTACTGAATAATATGCGTGTGTGTATAAAAACTAGTAAAGTAGTATATCAACCCTTATATTTTGTTTTAAGTTTCTTTGCCAACATTTTTATTAATCTATTTCACTTTTATATGTACAACTGTGTACTCACTCAATTTTATTTAATAAATTGATTTTATTATTAAGTATCATACTTTTTTTACTAGTAAAATTTTGATATAACTATTTTCGACCTACAACAAAACTTTCTATGTTAGTGGATTTTATTAACTTCAAATTATGTAATAAATAGTACTTTCATAAAAAAAATGTAGTACATAGTATTGCTAGCATTCAAATCAGCAGTTAATGTTATGCAAAGTAAGAATTTTTTATGCCAAAAAAATATAAAGTTCAGAATAAGTTTAGAGTGTACCTGATATTTTTTTAATAACAGTGTTTTGAGATATTATTTTATTATATGAATAATAATTAAGTTGAAACTGTTTAAACTGAAATAAATGTATTTATTACCAGAATTTAGGGAGATTTACTGATTTACTGGTTAAAGAGGATCACTCTAGGTTAGATCTTGGAGACCACCACTCCTCAGAATTTGAAATAAATTATTATATAAAAGTTTTTTACTTTTTCAATTATTTTTAATCATACATAAACTTATTTATATATTTTTTCTGAAACTTTTTATTAATAAGCAAATATTACTCCCAACAAATTTTTATGTCTCTTGTGTGAGCTAAAAAAATTCCTAATAAAAATTATGATTGTGGGTGATTCAACCTTATTAGACAAGTGGACAATATAAAATACTTATCTCTTTCAATCCTCTCAGAAACTCAAACTACAATTCTTTTATCTTTGTTTCTATACTGAGCAAGTGTCTATTCCTTTCTATTTCATCCTATAGTTTTTGTAAGATAAATTTGTCAATAGTAAAAATAACCTTTAAATCAGTCTAAATTGTTCATTGTAAATCTATAATATAATTTTAAAAATATTTGTTTATTGTGGATTTTAATTATATAAAAATAGGCATTTATCATAGGTATAATGCAGAGGCTAAAAAGAAGTATTAAGCAAAAATATAAAGGATACTCTCCGGACAATTGCTGAAGCTCTTGATCAGTAATCCGAGGCCAGTAACGAGAAAGTAACATATTCCTGCCTTTTCCATCAGTAGGTGGCCGTGCAACACGCTCTTGAGAGACCATGCCATTGCTTGTTTCCATATTTATGGTTATTGCATTTATCAATGGTTTAGGCATCATGGAGAGAGATCTTTTCCCTTGATGAAAGGAAGATGATGATGTTTTACCCTCAAATCTCCCTTCTGCAATCTCTAAAGCAGAAGGTAGCACAGAGTTTCCTGATGAATCTCCCAGAGAAATATTCAATGAACTTGATCTGTGCATACTTCTACTCTCCCATGATGGTCTATTATTTTCTAATGTAGTAAATTTTAATGAATGATTACTCGGTTTCATCACATTTGAAAATCTCATGTCTTCCCTGTTTAGATCAATACATGAATCTATGTCATCTCTCTTAGCTTGAGGCCACCGGCTGGATTCTCTACCATCAACAATGCTTCGCATGTGCATAAGTTTTCTTTTGCTACAACCATCGAGGAATAGTCTATCATCAATATGTTCAGCATGATTTTTTACTGATCTAATAGGCCTGATAGAGTTTCCAGTTTCCTGTATCTGCAACAAAACATTACATAATAATGAGTCTTATAAATAATAGCATCAGGGAATTAAAAAACTCTTCAAAATGATTACTAGCTACATCTCACACTATATCAAGAAAAATAACAGGAGAGATAAAAGACTAGGTATATATCCCTAAGAGGAACCAGCAAGCAAGGTGAAACAATTTGCTAAACATGATTGGAAGATGAACTATATGACAGAAGGAGAGACAGTCAGAAATTAACTAGGGATTGAGAAGATTAAAATAAGTAAAGATTTAGTCTTCCAAATACATCAGTGACATTGCATTTGCCTTTTTTATATTGTGTGGGTTGAGTGTTGATTGTCACTTTTCAGTGCTATCTGTTTTGTTTGTTTGTTTAGATTACTAGTTCCGTTGTTTTAAATTGAGATCGTCTAGGTTAGTGTTTTGGTTTCTTTGTTAGGTGTTGACTTTTCCTCCTCAATTGGGGTGCTGAATAGTTAGGTGAGTAAGTGCTTTATTTTCATGAATAAAGGTTGTATCATTTCTAAAGTGATTCTATTTATTATTTTTTTTTATAAAAAAATAGTAACATAACTACATTCAACCCTTACTCTCGGTGAGTGTCAATAAGTAACTTCTGTGAAGTACAATTTTCAAAAATATGAGATTGACTAAAATATACATAGCAAGAACCATATTTTAATCACTAAGCAAGTAAACTTTAAGCCTGAAAATCATCTTTCAAAAGAAAATGTTCAGATTAACCTTACCAGAGGAAGTTGAGTAGCCTTTAGACAGGATGAGCAACGTATACCTCCAAAATCAAGGTACTCAAAAGAAAACCTTGATATTATGCATCCACAGTGGATAGACTGCAAAACCAGGTCAAATGATACACTAAGGAGAGAAAGACAGGGATTGAATAGAATCTAAATAGAAAAACAAAATATTTTACTCTATACCTTGTTGCAAAAATCGCACTCTCTCCAACCAGTTTGATGCAGGTGGAATTTTTCACAGAAAATTGAATTGGCATATGCAGATCTAAGCACACAAAGTGACTCATTAAGGATTTTCACGCCGTCACAATTACAGTCACAAACACTCCAAAATCCTTGACCTTACAAACTCTCTGGTCATCTAATAATACCTCCTTATACACATTCATTTTAAAAGAGTCAAACTCGCAAAATCACCCAACAACAATGGAAAAACCCATCAAAATTCAGCACAGAAAAAAAAAAAGATAAGAGAAATCAAATTTACCCGCACTTATCGCAGAGCCTGGCGAATCCACCCGATCGCAGAGGCCACCCTTTCTTCCACTCTCTCGCGTAGCCATTCTTGCACGCACCGTTCATGCAAACCTCGACCTCCATCCACCGCAAACTCAAAACCCTAGAAACAACACAAAAACGAATTAAAATGACGGCACAAATTTCGAGATAAAAAGGGACAACAAAACAACTCTTAGGTGCTTTCTGTGTGCTGCCACAACAATACACTTACAGGCGCTAAGGAATTTGGGAACGTGAATTATTGTTGTGTTTTGTTAACAGAGAGAAAGTGAATTAGTATAGAGAATGAGGGGAGAGAGAAAGCGCATGCAAAGTTGGAAAATATTGCGGCTTTGCATAATAAAGGTAGAAGAGAAGAGCAAAAAAGGCATGCAGGAGACAAATGACCTTAATTTCCTTATCACTCTCTTTTCCCTTCTCTTCACACTAAGCTTACTGTTTTTTTCAGGTTGACTTTAACGTTTTTCTTTTGGACTCACCATCTCTCACCAATTCCTCTTATTTAATACTTCAATAAATTTAATTATATGTATTTATGTCACAATTAATTTTTCAAAACAGAAATGTATTGCATTATGCATGACACTCAAATCCAGACAAAAATAATCAAAATATTAATAATGGTTATCTTTAAAAGTAATTGTATGTTAGGTTAAAGAAAATTATTATAAATATCTATAAATTGTTCAAATTCAAAATATATGCATGGTTGTACATCTATTATTTACTGCTTTTTATTGGATTTTAATGTATGCAAAAAATATTAATTTCACATTAATTAATAAATTTGTTTTGTAAATTATCTTAAAAAGTAAGAGGTTTTTTTGGAACAATGGGATCAAATAAAATTAAAATGGTTAAGGTTTCTTTAATTTGAAGTACACCAAATATTTTCCTTATATTTGAATGGAGGCTAAGTATCAACACCCCATGTGTCTAAATGAAATTTTATATAAAATTTAAGTTTGAGTAATGTTAATAAAAAAAATGTAATTGGGATAAAGGATCTATTGACCTATGTTATATTTAACTAAACTAATTCAAAAAAGTTAAATAGAAGCTATCTATTAAAATAGTTAAAAAATAAAATGACAGAAATAGTTATCTTCATATATTTTTTATAGGTTTTAATGTAATTAGTGACTTTTTTTACTTTCAAGTATTATGTTTGTTTATCAGCGTATTTTATTATTTGTCTTATGTTATATCTTATAATAATTCTTCCTATAAAAAATTATAAGAATTTAAATTTTAATTAAAAATTAAAATAAATAAAAAATCAGATCATATTTTTATCAATAAAAAAAATAATATATATACATTCTATCATTAATAATTAGCAACACTTTAACGATACTTTTATTCAGTACACGTATATTTTAATAAATTAACAATTTAAAATAACTTTAACTTATCTTTTTAACTTATCTTCAATGAATATATAACCAGAAAATTTTCATATATCAATTTTATTAGGTTTAGGAATGTTTTAAGTGTCCAATAAATTTAGTGTTTTTCTGAATATTTAACAAAAAATAGTTGATAGTTCCAAAAATCTGCCAGTATTTTTATTTTTTGTTAAGGTTTTCTTAGTTTAAAGTTTAATCTTTCATTTATGTATGTGCTGACATAACTTTTAAGATGTCAATGTGATATTTTTTATATTGTTTATAGTAATTTTCATCTTCAAGTGGGAGAGGAAGTAGGGTTCCACATTTTGTGATTATTGTGCAGAGGAATTAGGGCTTCACATCTGATGTTTACTGTGTAGAAACAACTCCTCATGTGTTTCTTCTTCATCTTCAGATCGTGACAACTATCACTGAGAACATGTGGAATTATGTTATTCCTTCGAAGCATTGATTATGTAATTTAGGGTTTTCTTTTTCTAATTTAGAAGTTGCAGTGGTATTGTTGTCATCATTGACTCTTAGTGACAGTAACTTCCTTCACATTTTGGTGGCAATGCAGCAGTGCAGTTGCAGGTGGAGACAAAGATAACTAGAGAAATAAAGAGAAAGAAGAAGAATATTTTGACATTGATTAAGAAAGGAATATATCAATATTTAAAAATAGATAATTCATGTGAAAAACTTGAGTAGCTTGATCTGATAAATAGTTGATAAATGGACAAATATGTTAGAAAATAAATAAATAATATTATTTAAATTGTATTGAAATATTAAAGTATAATGTTGAAATAATAAAATAAATATTATAAATATATAATATTATTTCAACATAATTGTACAATTGCATATACTTGCTCACTTTTTTTTCTTGAATATAATCATTTTATTTTTAGTTATCATATTTTTGTTATTGATTAAAGTTTTGGTATAAAACCTATTTTTGCCCTCCAACAAAACTTTATTTATTAGTTGATGTTATACATATAGTATTCTCCTTATAGAAATAAGTAGATAATGACTCTTGCAAAGTAAAAAAAAGTATTCTATGTGTCATAAGAGTTGGAACACTTGTTCCCGTAATTTAACTTATTTATTTTTTATAAAAGAAGAAAAGAAAGTATTTTATGTAAAAAATTTATAGAATTTAAAATACTTTAATTTTTAATACATATGAAAAACAATATTATTTTAATATATAATTTTTGATATTTTTTTCATTAAATGAGGAATAATAAGTTTGAGACTCCTTACCTGAAGTAAACGTATTTATTACCATACTTCATAGTGAAATTATGATTTACTCATTAAAAGGCTATGATTGTCCAACTGGGTTACATCTTGGGCTGGGTCTCCCTTGATAAGCCCAGTCCTTCTTTAAGACAGTATGAATAAAATGAATGAATAAATTATTCAGAAATCAACAGCTAAATGCTACATAAGACGTACATGTGTAAATAAATTATTCAAAAATCAACGGTTAAATAATGTTATGTACATCAGATGGTAATTATGCAAAAACGAACAAAACATTTATACATAATGTTTTACTAGATCCAGGTCACAAAATTAAGTGAATTGACATTTAATTTTTTATTTAATTAATAGTTAACTCATTACAATTCTCTCACTAAAAAAAAATTATTTAATAATAATTAATTTTAAAAAAAAATTACTCACTATATAAAATGATTAAGTAAATATTATTTTATAAACTAAGAAATTATTGGTATCTAAAATAATTTATATTATTAATAAAAAAATATTAACCGATCATATTACCTCTTACTTTTTTTCTTTGGCTACTTCTTTCTAAACATCATCAAGCACTCCTTAAGTTCTAAACACCATTCTAAATATGTGAAATCAACTAATTTTTCTTTGTTTAAAATCCAAGCTTGTACACCAAAGTGAATGTTTCTATATTATCCACTATACTATTCTTAAAAATGATTTTGTTTCTTTGTTTCCAAATCTCCCCTCACCCTATGTGAAAATGAAGAAAATGATTTATGGCTTCCCCATGATTTACCGAAAACCCTCACCACTAACTACTCCTATTCCATACCATCCAAGCAATTTTACATTTAAAGAAAATATGGTTTGTTATTTCCTCTTCTCTACCCCACATATATTGCACACAAATTACTCTCCAAAACCATCCCTCTACCCTTCAGATTGGCTCTCGTTGGTAACCTATCTATTAGTATTTGTCACGCTACTATATGCGTCGAAGGTAAAAAATTAATACCCAAAAAAAATTCAAACAAAGGTTTGAGTTCCTTGCTTACCTACATTCTTAAAGTCTTGTATGGAGATCTCACCGTATACTCTAACTTTTCGTCTTCCTTCCAAACTCATGATTCATCTCTTTCTTTCACACACTGTACGCCTTCTAAGCATTGCATAAGTCATCTTTCATCTTCCACTTCTCATTCAAATAAAGGTCTTTTCCCCTCTAACTTCCATATTCATTGATCATTATTCAAGATCAATTGCATCAATTGTATTTAATATCATTAAAATTGAGGGCATATTAATTTCTTATCCACAATTAAATATATTTCTTAGCATCATAATCATGATGAAATCATTTATAATTTTCATTTGTATTTTGATTGAGTCTATTTGAGTAAAAAAAATTGAAACAATTTTTTTAAAACTAAAAATAGTTTACTCACAAATTAATGTATAAAAACTTTCACATTTATAAAAATAGTTTATTCATAAATTAATTCAAAAACAGTTTATACAAAATAATTTTTACTTCATGAAAAAAAATGTTTATTTTATTTACTAAAATTTTGTATACAAAAGCTTACTCAAACAATTCTTATGAGAAAGTTGTGTCCATAAAAGTGAAAAAGAAAATTAGGTGCTTCCTAACTGGCACTTGAATTAGTGATGAATTTTTTTGAAGAGAGAAAAAAGAAAGCAATGTTGAAAATGATTTATGCAATATGCAATTACTATGGATGGTAGCCTCAAAAGTTTGGTTTTCAGGATTAATGATGGACAAGGACAACTCAACAAATACCAATCCACCCTTCAAACAAAAATGTTTTGGATAAAACTAACCATGACATTTAAAAGTTGAGATATTTTTATAAATTTAGTGTTAATTAAAAGCTCGTTAATAATACACACACATTCCACGATTGTGCTTGAGAAACTCAAATGACGTAAATAAATAAAACATGAAAAGACCACAATCATATAATTACAATACTTTGAAGAAATAAAAATATAGTTAAACCTAAATTGTATTTATCCTTCCTAGGCAACATAGGTTGAGCCTTTTTTCTCAGTAATGATTTTAAAATAATAATATCCGATTCATTATCGCCCGTAGATGTGGAAAAAGTTTGTTTAGGGAATTTTAACTATTGAAAATATATATATAGCTATTTTCAAAATACAAAATTGTAATTTCGGCTGTATTTAAAATAGTAATTGAAATCTGTGAAAACAACTTCTGGGAAATTACGTTATTTTTATTAATTCAAAAACCTGTAACTGTTTTTTCAACAATTTATTTTAAACTTTAAATACATATTTTTATATAAAAAATAAAGAGTTGAATATGTTTTTCTCCAGTTTCATAATAAAATTATTCTTTATTAATAGTCAGAACTTGAAACATCATAAATATTAATAAAAATATTATTCAAACTATGAATTTTTATTTATATATATTTTTTAATTTAATATAAGGATCTTTAACATGAATTAATATTTTCAACATATCTTTTTTAATAATTTAATCCACATACGAAAATGTATGAAAATACTTTAAGAAAACATAAAAAATCATTTATGATTATAATTAATTTTATAATTAAATCTTAAAATAATCAAACTGAACATAACATTCTATAAAACTTGAAACTCAACACATATTTATATTATTTTATATGCTGGAAATGTTTAGCATGCACAGTAACATACAATTTTGACTTCAATTAATGGATATGATGACCAACATCAACTTTAATATGTAGATTTTTCAGAAAACACACACTTTAATGCCATTATTTTCTACTAAAAACTAAATATGAAATGGCTGTGTATATTGTTTTTATTAAACCTTTATAATCATTATTAATAAAAAAATTGTAACAGCTTTTTATTTTCTTGGATTATTTTTTTCTATTACCTTAAAATTGAAGGAAAACAATCACCTCACACCTAACATGGTACCTACACTCGTGAGAAGAAGAGAGAGATGAATGATGGTGGTTGGGGGTGAATCCAACCCCTAAATTAATGTATGTGAATTGTAATTCTTTGACAAGAAAATACTTTCACAAATTATTTCCTAAGGTCTTTCTAGCTAATGACTAAAGAGTATCTGTTAAAGAAATTAAAATTTTGATTAAAAAATACAGTATTTAATAGATTCAGAAGTTAAAATAATTTATATTTTTTATTTGAAAAACTTTATGTAAACTTAGTGTTTATCGGTTCACGTTTGCAATTTTTCAAGAGAGATGATTGCACAGACAACAATCTAAAAGTTAACACCAGTAAAAAATAAAACATATATATTTATTTAATAATTTAAAATAATAATATTTTAATATATTTTTTATATTATTAAAATTGGTTGTGAAGTGAGTATTAAGATTTTTAGGATTTTGAAAGTATTATGTTTGAAAGGAGAATATTAGAGACAAAAGTGTGGGTTTATTATAAAACCATCTCAAAACCATCCATGAGTTGAAGTTGTGAGAGATTTACAATGGGACCAACACAGAAACATCAACACCTACCCATTAGCAGGCGAATTATACATGACATTGAGCAACCCCATTTTCAAACATTGATAATACAGGAGAGTAAGAAAGAAAAAATAATAAAGGGGATTGATTGGTAATGATCATGTAGTTGAGGCTAAAATGACCTTGGCTTTGCAACAATGGTGGAATGCTTTAGTATGTGCAAGCTAAACTGTCCTCCTTTCTCACTAGTGTCAATCTGGGACTGCCCAGGTGGAGGCAAAAGCTCAAAGTTTTGGATCAAACGTCCCAAAGTGATGCCAAGAATGGGCAATGCAAGAATGATTCCGGGGCAGCTTCTTCTGCCAACACCAAAGGGAAGGTACCTGAAGTCATTGCCATTGGCTTCCACATGGGCTTCCTCTTCGAAGAACCTCTCAGGCCTGAACTCTTCTGGCTTCTTCCAGTGTGCAGGGTTGTTGGCCAGCCACCATGCATTCACCAAAATCTTGCTCTCAGCTGGGATGTCAAAGCCACCAAGCTTAGCATCGTGGAGGTTCATGTGTGGGACAAGGAGAGGGATGGCCATTCTAAGACGAAGGGTTTCCTTCACCACTGCTTGAAGGTACGGAAGCTTTTGGATATCTGGCTCAGTCACCTGGTGCCCTGCTCCAAGAACTCTGTCCATCTCCTCCCTCGCTTTCTGCTGGATCTCTGGGTGGTTCACAAGCTCAGCAATACCCCATTCAATTGACCACAGAGTCGTTTCAATTGCTGTTCCATTAACACATTTCATACATTAGAATAATTTACTCACAACTTTTACCAACTAATTAGTTCAATAATAAATTTTACAATATATAAAGGAGGTTTGAATTTTCATGATTGCATGTTAATCATTCTATGATTTTCTTCTTCATTTTCCCCTTGATCAATCATTCTTTTACCTTCTAATCCAAAAGCAAAACAAGTAAACAACCTGAGACTTTTGGCTAATGTAGGTCCACCTACCCAAGTTGTCACCGACATTACCTACTACTACTACCACTTCACCCAACTTATATTGAGGACCAATTAAATAAATATAAAACAAATTAAAAATTGTAAAAAGTGAGAGAGAAATGAAAAGTCTCCGTGTAAGGTGACATTTCAGAATAAATAAGAGTGGCCCAACATGGCTTGCGGACGAGTAGCTAGGCTGCAGTTAAAGCTTCCACCTAATCCACACTTTGGATAAATTCAATGAATACCTAAATCTCTACGTGTACCTTTTTCAAACCTATAAATCAAAACGGAAATTTTCCTGTGGGGTTATTATTATTAAATACAGTTATGTTTGGTATCTCAAAAATGAAGAATATTAGTATTGCAATTGCTCTGTAGGTTATAGAAACAAAAATCAAATACACACATTATTTTATGGCTTTTTCTTTTCTTCATTCCGTACCAATCTCATACTCTTTTATTAAAATAGACTAAGTAAACTGGTTTTGCGAAAAAGAATGGGTCAAATTGTTGTTTTGTGGTAACTTTCGAAAACAACAAATTAGTTGGCGTTCGTTGACGATAGTGCAAATATAATTAATTAAAGGGATAATAGCTGAAGTTAAAATATACAATTAATAATTATTTTATTTATGTGTTGTAGTATTTTGTAACAATAGAATAGAAGAGAGAGCATCTTACCAGCAACGTTGATGTTCTCGACAATGTAAAGGACGTTGTCTTCGTTGATCTCGCCCTTTTTCTGAGCATCCAAAATGTGATCAATAGCACATTTAAGTCCTTCGTTGTTGGTGCTCTTCGTGCTTCCAATATTCCTGTTTTAATTTGCAATTATTTAATTAATTACAATAAATACCAAACTTTAACTCACTATTATGTTTTTAACTACTCCTTAACGTCAATTTTCTATCACTAAAATTGGCTATTTAATCTTGGACCCTGTCATCAATGACCAAACTAATCAAAAGCAAAAAGAAAATAGTAGGAGGGTTCTTTTCAAGTAAAACAAAACTTAGTTTCCATCCCCTGTTGAAACTAAACACTTTTTGTACCATTCACACGATAAAGAGAGAGGAAAAAAAACTAGCTGACTCAATCAAAACTACTTGTGCCCCACACCAAGCAGCAAAACTAGTTAGGAATCTGACAAAAGGAACAGAGAAAAGTACTAATGAATAAGAAAAGTGAGAAGAAATTATATGATTGAAAATAGAAGACAAAAGAAAAAGAAAACACAAAAACACATGGGATAAGGGAAAACTTTAATCAAGAAAAAAATATTTAAGGAATGTCAAACTATTAATTAATATTTCCCCAAAGCTTTTGAACACTTTCTATATTTCCCTCTGTTAGAACCGTTTACCAAGAATTACAGTACAAAATTCTTCAATTCGCTGTTTCAGAAAGATAATCTATGATAACAAAATTTAAGTGAAAATCAGAAAATTAACCTTAGAAAGTGTTTAATTTTATGATCTTTAGAAATGATATGAAAGTGTAGCTCTCAAATTTGAGGGGTAGAGAGATTGTTACTACTGTGATTTAAAAGAGCAAAATGAAATCATATTTATGATGCAGCACCGAGTTTGAATTTAGCAGAAAGGGTGAAATAACGAAGGAAGAAAAGGAAACAGAACACTTACTTCCTCTCGTCAACGAAGTAATCCTTGAAAAGCTTCAACCTCGTTTCTTTCACCTCCTTGCAAATCTTCAAGTAACCCTTCAAGAAGGGTCTCAAGATGGGAATGAAATCGCCATAGTTATACTCGAAGCTCTGCGCCAAGCGACTCCTCTCGCCGTTCAGCGCTCTCAGACGCTGGAACAGAGGGTCCTCCTCGCTCTCGAATCTCCGGTCGAACATGATGCGGTACATGTTGTTGTACATCATGAGCTGGAGCCTGCGGCGGATGACGACGCCGGAGACGGCGGCGTCGGGGTTCTTCCTGACGTCGTCGACGACGGCGCCGGCCTCGGCTTCCCAGCCGTGGCGGTACTGCTGGACGACCTTGTTAGTGAAGAAGGGGACGGTCATGATGCGGCGCATCTTGCGCCAGTGCTCGCCGTAGACGGTGAAGACCATGTCCTGGCCCTCGCCGGTGAAGATGTCGAAAACGACGTTGCGGGTGCGGGAGCCGAACTCCACGCCCTGCGTATGCAGCACCTCTTTGGCGAGGTCCGGCGAGGAAACCACGACCAGGTTGCGCTGCCCCATGCGGAGGAGGAAGATGTCGCCGAAGCGCTTTGCGAGTCCGGTGAGGTTGCGGTGGTTGAGGTCATCGCCGACCTGGAGCCAGTTGCCAAAGACGGGGACGGGGAGTGGGCCCGGCGGGAGCTTGAAGCGCTTGCCGCGGAGCTTGGAGACGGCAATGGCTACCACCGCCGAGAGGAAGAGGCCGAGGAGGGTCTTCTCCAGGAGGAGGAGATCCATTATTGGTGGCGTGGCGGTGTTGAATTGAGTAAAATCAATAAAGTTTGGATTGGTTTGTTTAGTGACTTGTTAATTCTGAGAGGTTTGTGAGGGTTTTATAGAAGGGATTGTAACGGTAGCTCGAAGGGTGTTAGGTGGAGCTTGTGGTTCGTGTGTTGTGTTTCTTACGTACTACGTGTACGTCTCACTTTATTTTCTTTATTACCATTTATTAACCAAATCATTTTATTTTATTTTATTTTCTTAAATGACTAATTTTATCTAGTTTCAATGAATGGACATGCTAAATTATTATATTAATTATTTTAATTGTGATTGTAGTAGTACTACTAAGTAGTGGATGTGAGGAGCCCACCGTTTTTTATTAACTATTCTTGCAGTGAACCCATTTTTACTGGTGTATTTTGTTAGGTGAGTTGGTGAGAGAAAAATTTAAATTAAATTAATTGGGACTGAAGCATTTTGGCCACTCTTATTAAAGTTAAAACAAGGTTACACTTAATTTAAACTTAAATTTTTGAGTTAGAATGTAACGGTGACGGCGTTAAATGACGCTGACTTTGAGGAAGATGAGTGGATGGTAGGCAGAGAGAGTGATGAGGGTGGCCGCACCTATGACGTTGTTTTGGTTGTAGTAGGTGAAGAGGGGTTGGTGGCTGCCACACCCTTTTGTATTTCGATCAAATATCTTCCTTCTCCAATCATTCCATTCACCCATTTTCATTTTTTTATACACTAACAAACTAATGATACTTCATTCAGAAAAAATAAATATAAACTATATTCAATTTTTACTTCATTTATTTTTTCTCTATACCAAAGGGAACATTTTATGAGTTAATATAACCAGCATAATTTGTTATTTGTACTATACTGGTATGTCCGATCGACATGCTGACGTGTTGACTGAGGTATTTATGCCAGTTGCCAAAGATGGGGACGGGGAGTGGGTCCGGCGGGAGCTTGAAGCGCTGGACGATATGGTCAATCGACATATATAATTATTAACATTTAAATTAAGGTCAGTAAAGTTAAACAATCATTAAGAATTAGGTAATACAATCATAAGTGTGATTTATTCCACTAATCAAGTCCAATGAGGTAAGTTCATTAAAATAATATAAATAGTACACATTCTAAGGAACAAGGTAGGTCATTATTACAGTACACCTACCCGAGTGTCGAACACCCTCTTTAATGACTTGAGCGTCGAAGTGTCTTCTGCAGGTACCTTTCCCATTTGACATTCACCTGAGACTGAGAGCCGAATGAGTAACACAGAAACGAGAAGGATCCAACGAAACTCTAACAACGTGCCTGAAGAAATGAAGAAGACGAATACTTCAATAATTCTTAGTTTCATCTCCTTGTCAGGAAGATGTAATATTCTTTTTTTAAGTACTTTCTTCTTAATTTGAATGGAGTTTCTTATTCACGTTACATCCCTGCTAATTCACATTGTACGACTGTGTATTGTAGCTGGACATGGATAATTTTGAAAATTCATAAATTAATCCGTTTATTATAAGAATTTGGTAAAGTAAATTTGCAAATTTTTTATTCATCTGTCGTGTCAGTTCAAGTAATAAAACATGCATGATATGTTTTGCGAGGTGTCACGATACTTCTAGTGCCTCCATTAGCACACATGCGTAATAATGATCTTCATATTTTAGTCAACAAAAGCTAAAGTTATGCACTTACCATGTTTCGAATCTCCACATTGTTTGTTTCCCATTTCTCAAAATGCTTTGAAATTCAATTAATTTCTTGCACTAAAACAACAAGCGAATGTAAAATCCACTTTACAGGCTTTCATATCACATATTGTGATTCTTCGCCACCCTTTTTTTCCTACTTTGAACCATACTTAATTCAAGAGATTGGAATTGACGTGGACGTGGACAACTTCAAGTATATCCTTATTTTAGAAGTTCAATTTTGTTTTTAATGTTCTTTTTTTGTGGGTACGATTATACAACTTAGTTACGGCTTTGAGTATATATGATTCCACACATTTTTCAACTAGATTATGGCTTTGTTTTACATTCCAATGAGGATACCCAAAGCTTTCCACATACATGAGAGAAGACAATACCAAAACTTTCGCCTTCCTCTCCATTCTATGACCTGCACTTGTTCGGCATGTAAAAGTGAAGCTAGTTTTATTAGAAGAGACAATGCACAAGGGAAAAAAAATATTTTTTCTTGTAGGAATACAATATACGTTATTAAGAGAATAAGTATATGAGAGATAACAACCATTATCATGTTGTGCAACTGAGATACTTTATCACAACCTCGTAAAATATGTTAATATTCACATGGAAGAAAAACCTTATTTTTACTTTAATCAATATGAAAAAAAAAACAAATGTTTCTTGTATATAGTTAGGTATATCTTTTATTTATAATTTTCACGATGTCACATAAAAAAAAAAGTTTAACGGAAGTTATTTATCATCTTATAAATTAATTTAATCAACAGAGTTTTGTTAACCTTCGTTAGATTTCAAAGGTTATCCTAAAACCTCATCAAAATAACGAAGGTTCTTTTAACATTTGTTAAATTTCAAAGGTTTATTTTTAAAATCTTAGTAAAATAACGGAAGTTTTTTAAACCTTCGTTAAATTCCAAAGATTTATTCTAAAACCTCATCAAAATAACTTATGTTACTTTGTTAAATTCCAAAGATTTATTTTAGAACTTCAATAAAACACTCCAAATTTTCTAAACTTCAATAAATAAATATAATTAAATCTATTTATAAATAAATAATTAAAAACTATATAGTTTTAATATATTTTATAATTAAATTCTCTAAAATTTTGAAAGTGTAACTTTACGTTACAAATAAGTTTTTTAAAGTTTCAAAAATTTATTTTAAAAACTCACCAAAATAATCTTGGATAATAAGAATTTTAACAACTAATCTTGGATAATAAATATTTCAACCGTATTTGCTAGTAGTTTTGTTGGTAGTTGACTTATATAATTCCTAGTTTATTTTTGTTACGCGCTCATTCTTCATAAATCTTGACTTATTTTGTTTTAATTTTTGATGCACGTATATTTTATGTGCAATTTTAGTTTTAGTTATAATTTTTAATATTTAATAGAAATTATTTACATACCGATTATTACATACGGATTTAATTTAGCATGTAAATAGACATTACATACGAATTTTTTCGTATGTAAGAAAAAAAAAGATTACATACGAATTTTTCCGTATCTAAAAATAAAAGTGATTACATACGGATTTTTCCGTATATAAGAATAAAAATGATTACATAAAAAAATTTCTGTATATAAAAATAAAAGTGATTACATATAATTTTTTCCGTATATAAACCAAAAGTGATTATATATGGATATTTACAAACAAAATTAATTTAGTATGTAAATAAATGTTATATACGATTTTTCTTAATATAAGTCAAAAGTTATTACATACAAGTTTAATCAATATGTAATTTTGACACCATGAAATTGTATCTCTGTATAAAATATTACATACATAATTTTTTAATAATTATAATAATAATAATAATAATATTATTATTGATATTAATATTAATATTTTTATTAATAATAATAATAATATTAATATTAATGATAATATTAATAATATCATTAATATTAATATTAATAATAATATTAAAATTGATATTAATGATAATATTAATATTATTATCATTAATATTAATAATAATAATAATAATAACAATATTAATATTAATAATAATATTAAAATTAATATAAATATGAATAATAATATTAATAGTTAATATTATAATATTATTATTAATATTAATAATATTTAATAACTTTAATAATATTAACAATATTTAATAATTACATACAGATATGGTTGGAATGTAATTTACTGTTAAAATGAGAGTGTTTTATGGAGGTTTTTAAACTATTGTTATTTTAAGAAGGTTTTTAAACTCATGTTATTTCACGGAGATTCTTAAACTCATGTTATTTAACAGAGAGATTCTGAAAGAAAGACTTTTTTTTAGATTTAAAAAAACTCATGGAACACATTTTTCTATGATGGTTTAACGGGAGAAACTACAATCTTGAGTGAATGACTTAATAGAAGTTTTAACCTTAGATAATGGAAAAATAAACCACTGTTAAATATTTTTTTTTTAGTATCAGGATGAGAGGGTTATAAGTAACTATTGTTTATTTTATATAATATGTTTAACGTTGAGAAATAAATTATTCATAATATTCAATAACATTACAGTGAGAACTTATGTTATATTTCAAATCAACCTAGTTGTACTTATGCATCAAATATTTAATATATAATTATCACAGTTTTATTTTGAAAATTGTAATTGATAAAAAGGTCATAAGTTGTCTTTAATTTTCATTCTCTAAGACTTTATTACCTACAGAGAAACTGAAGAATGAGTGTTGTGATTGTGAGAGGCAGCTGAGGAAGATGAATGGTGAGACTAACATGGTGGGTTTAATGATAAAGCTGTCACTCTTTAATTAACCATACCCCATGACCACGACTCTCCTTTACTAAACTTAAATCGCCACGTGACCTAATAACGAAGAATGTGTACTTCTATGTTTACAGTATAACAACAAATACAGTAAACAAGAACAACAAATAAAGCTAATTTAAAACATATATTTTTTTACATAGATTTTAATCCATATATAACTCAAATCTTAAACTATATTTATATTTCTTATATTTTGGAAGGTTAAGGTTTTATCATCAACACAATTATTAGCTTGGAAGTTTCTACAAAATAGAGTGACAACAAAAGATAACTTAAATAGAAGGGGTTTATATAGTTGTAAACAAATCTTGTTTCTTTTTGTGTGGACTAGTGTGAGAAGTGCTCTTTGCTTGAAACGAGTTAGAATATTTTTTAAATATTTAATTTTAATTTTATTCTCTTTTTTTTTTAAAAAAAAAAGCTTGAATGTTACATAGGCTTATCCGAAGTGCATACGAAGTGGAATATAATATATAGCATTAAAAACTCAGTCAACGTGTGTGTGTATATATAATATTGGGGAAGTGTCAACCAAAGTGGACTATGAACGGCTGAACCAGCCATTGTTGAATTCTCTCTGTTCCTTCATTTCATAATATTAGTCAAGTGGCAATATATTAAAGCTTAATATTAATTATAATAATTATTTTTTTTAGCTTTCCATTTATAACAGATACCTTCTGACCACTAACATGCAGAGATGTATTTATTTAATTTAAGTACTTACATAAGGCAAATTTGGGTTTAGTTAATACATTAAATTTTGCGTTATTATTATTTGGTTTATTTATTGGGTTAGTTTTTCACTCGGTATAAATCATTCTTTTATAAGTTTTACCGTATAAACTAGATACAAAATTATTTAGTTTAATTAATAGTTTTGATTTTAAAATTTGAATACACAGTTACATTAAGCATTAAAAAAGGCGTCGTGTATATTGATCTTAAATTATTCGAGCAAAATTACTTCCTACAAATAATATTATAAAGTGTGATTCTATAAAGAAAAAGTTAGGAGTTTAGGAGTTGGTTTTTTTACTAAACCATTTAATTGAGGAATTTTAGGAGAAGGGTTTTTTCTCACTTCAATACCATATTGTTTAGAGTAAAAAGAAAAGGTTCCACAATACTCACCACCAACTTTTTATATGGTTGTTTCTATTACATATGGCAACATGATGAAAAAGTGCAAGTTTTACTATCTCATCTCTATTCTACATCTCATATTCAACGGATTTTTTTTTTTGTCTCATTCCCAACAGAAAATAGGTATAGCTATACTCGTGCCCGTACTTCCTTAATCTACATCCTTAATCTTCATCCTTAATCTTCCAAATATTAATTATTATTTATATTTAAAAATAATAAAATCACCTCAAAGGAAACATGACATTATCAAGTATTTAATGTCGAAAGGATACACATTTTTTTTTCTCCAATGTCAAATAACAAGAAAGAAATTATAATTGTGTAAATATCAAATGAGAGTATCACATATCAATTGATTAAAGGTTAAATAATTATAAAAAAAAATGATCAAATGTATGACCTATAAATAAGTTATGAAACTAAGGATTGAAGAAAAGTTAATATAAGTTTTGTAGGTTATTTGATAAATTAAAGATGTTTTAATAATTTAAAACGGAAACGGGTATGAGGACGAGAATGGTATTGGGAAATGTATGGGGACAGGGAAAGAGCGAATGTATGTATACCCATCCACATTCCCTTACCCAATTTAAAAAATAGGGTATTACCCATTACCCATTACTCATACCAGTACCAATCAATGCAGGGATTTCCCGCCAAAATCGGGACGAGTTCAGACAATACTCGCAAGGACGAGTTCATTTCATATCCTTGTTCTCAATCAAAGCATGAAACTGTTTGAACCTCTCCAACACTTGGTCTTTTGTCTTTAAAGCATAAATTAATAACTTTCTAGAACAATCATAAATGACCAACATATGAATGAACTAGTTTGAGCAACTCAAATTTCTTAGAAAAAGTTGTTTATTAAAGGATGTGCTTGTTTGCTTACTAGCCATGCAATGAGAATATTTTTTCACATTTTTTCCACTCAGCAATTTTCAATCTTGAAAGCACATCTTTTTTATATAAACAATTCACTCCCCTTTCACTTATATGATCAAGCCTAAGATACCACAAAGATGACTCTTTGTCCATAGAATACAGATTTAGTATGTCCAATTCTTTCACAATGAGAAGATGTTATAATAGTAGCATTGATTTAGGTTTTTGTACAGAGAAGAAGTATTTCCAATAACCATTGTCTTTCCCATAGGAAAAAAACAGTAATTAAATGAATGAGATCCATAAGAAGAACAAGTGACATGACATTATTGTATTGATCATTCAACCCTCTCAAGAACTACATGTCATGACCCTCAGCCTTTCTTTGTGAAATTAACACAAGAACTCTGAAAAAGCAGTCATCCTAAAATGACTCCCAACTTTGTAAGAATTCGGTAATAGTAATATCTCATTGTTTCAGAGAAGAAATCTTCATTTGCAACTCTAAAATCCTCAAAATATTTCCTTGAAAAAAAAATCTACATTTCAAGTCATTCAAGATCCTCGACTTTGTCCATCCACAAGATGATTTGCCTTATAGGAGGAGATACCAAATGCACCAAAGTCACCATGTTGTTGCATCCTTTTCATGCTTGATAAGGAGAATCTTTTTTTATCAAGTTCTTGAGTTGTCCAATCTATGAATTTAAGTTTAATTTTGGCGCTTAAGGGTTTAGTGATAAATCTACTCCAAGAATGATAGTTGTTAGAACTAAGATTCTAAGACGAAGATAAAGATAATCCTGTAAAGAGAAATAATCCACAAATTCTTCATTTATAATTTAAAAGAAAAGAAAAAAAAAGATAAATCTGAAAAAAAAAAAGTGGAGTAGAGCTATTCAAACGAATAACTCTCCAATACCATTTTAATATAATATGTAAATTCAAGTTTATCTCATAGAGATGTTTTTTTTCTTCTATATTTAAGAACACGTAAGTCATGTTGAAGATAAGAGTGCGGAAACAAAATCAAAGTAAGGCTAGCAAACATAAAAAATATGAATATTATTGGAGAAAATTTGAAAAAAGATATTACACAACCATGAGGTATGCTATATATACAGTAAAAAACAGAAAACTTAATAAAATATAAAACTACACTCAAACGTAGGCAAGCAAGTAAGGCTAAGTAAGTTCGAAATGAAAAAAAAAAAACACTAAATCAACGAATGACGAACTAAACAAAACAAACAGAAAAGAGATTTTTTTTCGGAATTTTAAGAATATATCTGAATTAATTTAAATTTATGAAACGTAATATAAAACAATTAGTCCACAATAAAAAAATAATAGGAAGGTGGACAAAAGTTTTGTGGTATGCAGATGAATGAATTAATAAAAATCACATGGTAGCAAATAAAAAAATGTATTATAATAATGATAATAATAAGGGATCCATTGACCAGAAAAAAGAAAAGGAAAAGTGTTAAATGTAACGGCGTTCTGCAGTCAAACGGTGATACGGAATAGTAGTGAGATAAGAAAAGAAGGTTGAAAGATGGTAGTTTGCACGTGCAAGCTGCCAATGAATCTAACAGCAAATGCATTTATAACTATGCAAATTGCAATTTGTATATACAAGTTGCGTCCACTTTACGATTTCTTTTCAGAGGATCAATGGGTCACCAATTTTCATTTTCATCTACTATACTGCTAATATTTAAACATGTCACCAATTTTGACCTATAATTAATTAATTCAATGAAATTGCTTATCTGATATAGGAAATAACTATGCACCACTTATTGTCAACCAAATTTTATTCCTTAAAACAAATAAAATTTCACTTTCTCATCCACACAACCAATTTCAATTGCTCGCAGAAAAACAAACATGTTTCTGCTAAGAAGATGAGATTGAGAGACGTTCAATTCAGTAAAATGACATTGACGATTTTTCTCGTATCGACCAAGTTTTCATAGTTTCAATCAGGTTATTCTGGTCTCGAACAGTTAGTAGATCTCGGTCTCGCTCGTTCCAGAACAAAACATAACCCATTTTTTTATAAACATTCGGATTTAATAACAATTTATAAAAAAATGAAAATGAAATTGTAAAAAAGGAATACAAATGAATGACAACACACTGGGTTAATTTTGATAAGATCCTATCTCTGTTTAATTCAAAACATGAATTTTGCAGTTTCGATCGATACTACTAGTGTCCTTCTATACAGAGGTTCAGACCATAAACCAGTCACTCAAAATTGTTAAAGTCATTCTATCTCAAATTTTTGTTTTTGAAAAATATTTTTCAACCCAATGCTGACTTTTTGTTATTTTGAGATTATTTTAATGAGTTTCAATCACTGTTACTTCATTTCCTTTTTCTTCTTTATATATGTAAAAGTCACAACCAATTAAAATGTTATTTTCAATAACAAAATGTCACATATATACGGATAAGTTGAAAGATTAGAAAACTTGATGAATACCCCAATTACTCTCACATGAGCTATTTTGAATAACTGTTTAAATAATTAATAAAAAAGAACCTTTCTTTCAGTATTAAATCTGTGAAGAAACAGCAATGAAAAGAATAAAGGAATATAATTATGTTTTGGAAAATGAAGTTTGAAGTGGTGGTTTGTGGTGTGATGGTGGCTCACCTACTACCATAGAAAAAGACTGAAGAGAATGGAGATATGGCAACACTCACACACCTAACTCAAATCAGAGACTCACATCCAACTACAAAAACCAACCACTCCTTATTCCAAAACCTTTTTAAAACTACATTACTGCAAAATCACCATTTCCATATTCTGCTACAAACTGCACTAATTCCTACTCATTTTCTCATCTCTCACACTTGGATCTTTCAGCAACATAATAGTTAATGTTTCATTAAGAATGCTTCAAGTCAGAGAGTGAACAGAATTTTGAATCTTTTATATATTTCTAATTCATTCTTATATTTAAACTAGTGCCTTTATATTAAAATTTGTATTAGAGTAATTAAATAAATTTTAATTAACTAATAAATTTGAGTGTTTTTAATTAGGTTTATATTAAAAAGTTTCTCATTAAATTTTTATTTATTTTCATTTAAGTACTAATAAAATAAAATCATCGTTACTTATATCTTTAATTTTTTTATAACTTATCCATCAACTTACTCTTAAATAAAAGTAAAATAGTCATTTTGAAATTTGTGGATGTGCAGGTTCAAGAATGGGCGTACAGTAAGTAAAAGCCCAAACGTATTAGAACTGGCCCAATCTCAAAAAGTGGCAGTGTGAGTGTTGAAAAAAAAGACCATTTCAAAAAGTGGACAAAAATAGTTTATACATGAGTTTTTTTTGTATGTTTTTAGATATTTATTTTTATTTGTATATAAACTACTTTTTATATTTTATTACTTATCTTAGTTACACTAATATTATGACCACAAGCATAGTGTGTCCCATCATGACAATTGTATATTAAAGTGAAAAAGTTTTTTTTACACCCAAAACAGTAACTACTTTCATTTAACAACTCTTAATAATATATTAATTTAATGGATTGTGAAATGAGTTTTTTTATTGGTATAATTGTTTTATTAAAATTGTTGTACAATAAGATGTGACCAATATTCCTAATTCTTTAATATTTATTCTCAATCAGACTCATGCGTTACTATTAATTAATAATATTTTTGCTACAAATCCAGCTAGTTTTGTAGTTGTAATTTTTTTTTAAAATTAATCAATACATTTAGGTCAACCCATGATTATATCTGTATATTTATCTACATTGTTTCGCGTTAACTTGCTTTTAATTTGCCATTTCAATACTCACGTTTTCAAAGGTTTTGAATTTACTATTCAAATAAATAATAATTACAGTTTCATTAAACATCACTTATTTTTATAGTTTATAAAAATAAATGGTGGATTTTTTTTTTCAATCATCACTATAAAAAATCAGTAAATAAATAAAAATCAAATCTAAAAAAATAATTAATATTATACTGATCATAGTAGATATTATTTTAAAGATTGAAAAATTATTAATATCTAAAATTACTAATTATTTGAGATTTTAAAGTTATAGATAAAATCTTATTAGTTAATTAGAAATTAATTTAAAATTTATTTGAAATATAAATATATATATATATATTTTTTAATTTAAATAATATGTTGATTAATTATTTTTATTTTTAGAATTATTTTTTATTTCATGATTTTTTTTGTCATGAATATATTTTTACTTATTTTTTTCTTGTTATTTTCTATTTTCATGTTGTTTATTTTTAATAAATATGGAAGTGTTATTACATCATTTGTCATGTTAACAAAATTCGCCTCACAAACAATATATCATTCTAAAAAAATAAAAATCTCATATGAACAAAATTAAGAATAAAGTGGGGAGAGCACATTAAAATATATTATTCACCAACAAATTTATAATTTATAAAAAGACCAATCAAATCTATGTAAGGAGAATTCAAGATTAACAAAATTTACACTACAAGAAAATCATGAAATAGAAACCAAAATAATTAGTTGCAATAGTAACTAAATTAGAGACCATTTTAGAAATTAAAAAAAAATTGGTTTCTAAATTAATTTATATTATTTTCTATTATTGTTAAATAATTTATAAATTGGTATCTAATTAGCAACACTAGATTAATTATTAGTATGATTCTGATGAATATGGTCCATTTTTAATATTAATTTATTTTATTACCGAATATAATAGGATTATTTGATATATGATTCTCGCATTGTTTCCAAAAATGAAAAAAAGAAAAATGTATAATAGGTAGAATTCTATAAATTAGACATTCACTCACTAATCCTACTCTGTCTTCATCATATAGAGAATCAGCGTTTGAAAATTAGAAAGTCAGAAGAACAGAAGTAAGAGGTTAGTTCCTTATAACTTTTTGCATTTGTACTATCTAAATGTGTTTTTCTATAATTTGTATGTGTTTCATTATAAACTTCTTTTTATCAAATTTGATTTATCTATGTTGTCCAATATGTTTAAGTCATCCTGTGATTAGCAGCAATTTTGATTAAGAGATGAGGGATTTACTTTAGGTAATCTTTATAGTGATGACCATATTAATTTTAATTAAAAGGTTTAATCATTTAATTAAATAACAAATGTAATAAAAAAATTAAATTGAAATCAGTTCGAGATTTATACTCAAGAAAGTTTTTTTAAAAAAAAAAATGTTTCATATACACATAAAATATCTAGAAAATCAATATGGATTGGGTTTAAATTTATTCTGCCAAATTAAAATCGTGCACGCACTCACATGCACATTTATAAAAGAATAAATCTCAATCATGTTGTGCCTAATGTAAGAACTTTAAATAATTTCATTAAATACGTGAGAATCAAACGCAATTAATAGAAAAAAAAACCAAAGTTATTTCCTAAGAAACAAAAAACCTAGGAATTACTCTGTACATAAGTGGTTAACCTATGAATGCATTCAGTATCCCATAATCTCTCTGTTTCTTACAGTTCTTCTTCTGTTGTTCTTATAGTTCTCATTCAGATAATTAACATCATGGTTTTTGCGAAAATCACATTTTTTGTGATTCTGTCCTTGTTGGTGGTAACAACAATAGCAAGTGACCCTTGTAGCAAGGTATGACTCTATGATTCTAAAGCATGCAATCATCTTATACTATTCCTTAATAGTGCTAATTATGATGTGAAATGTCTCAAACAATTTAATTTTTGCAGGGTGACATAGATGAAGGGAATGGTTTAGATAAGAGCCAAGCAGCACCAATTGTTTTTCCAGTGGAACTATTGCTTCCTGTTATCATTTTCTTAGTTCTCCTCTTTTTCCGTGCAGAATTTCTAATGTTCGGGGTTCCCATTCTCTTTGTTGTTGGTTTAATTGTTGCTGCTAAGGGAATTTTTTAACTCATATCTTTAGATTAGGATTCATCTTATTTTTATTCGATTTACTTTTTATGGATAATTTTTTATTAACCAATATTTTCTTACTTTCACAGTTATCATCTATGATCTGCAAAACAAAATATATAAATGAATATATTTTTTAATTTTGGTTTCATCCCTTACCTTTTTATTTCTTACTGCCTTTTCCCTCCATTTTTTTTGTAAATTTTAATCATGTTATTTTGATTGCGCGAACCATTAATATTTAATTAACTCGTTACGGATTTTAGGAGATTTGAATATATATTATGAAATTATGAAAAATATGTCATATAAAGGAGTTGGTGAGTTATTTTATTCAAATATTCTATACATAAAATAAAATATAATATCAAATATTAATAATATCTCAATCTTAATTTTTTAATCTTAAAACAATAAATATATTTTTATGTAAAATATACACTATAAAAAATTAATTAAATATAAATAACTTAAAAATAAAATTAATTAGTTATTAAATTGATTAAATTAGAAAACATATATTATTACAAATTAAGAATTATTATTGGTATTTAAAATATTTTGTATTATTAATAAAAATTCATAATATAATTAGATATTTTTAGTAATTAATTATCATAAAATATATTTATTTATTTAAGTATTATTTTTATCTTTTAGTTATTTTTAAATTTTATAAATAATATTTATTTATTTAAAAATAATTTTTGTAGTCTTGTACAAAAATATAATTAGAAACATTTTTTTAGTCAGTTTTAATCTAGTTGAGAAACTAAGGTTTGATCAATAAAAATAATAAAATTAAAAACTATTTTTTTATTTCAAATCCTTCACTTCACTCATCTTCTTATGCATTTCATTCTGATTCCAATTCCAATTTCTTTTGTCTCCTCCTATTCATGCATTTTAACACACGAGTCTTGAGTAGCACGCCTTTTCTTTCTTCTAGAGTTTCCCTTCATCAATTCCCATGGCTATCAGAGCCCTAGATTTCAACTGGTTGGGTTCTCTCACTGTTTTATTCCAATTCCAATTGAATGGAACTCGTTTCTTGCTCCATGCTCGCCACCAATGGTATCTTCACTTTCTCGATTTACCTAATTTTGCTGATGTTCTGCATTTTCATATGCTTCATTATTCTGTCTAACTTATGATATTTTGCCTCTTTTCTTTTCCTGGCATATCAGTTTTTCATTCATATCCCACTAAATTTCTGGCAAGTCCACTTTTCAACAATTTTTAACTCTGCAGATGTCATTTTTTCCGAAAATATCTGATTACAGTTAGATGTTTGAATTTGAATTCTAAGGTGGAAATATGGGTGGAGTCGTGGGTGATTGTGAATTTTGATATTTAGGTTTAGGAAAGAATAGAAGCATAGGCTTCTATTTTTGGTTCTGCACTTTGTTGGGTTGGGCTGATTAACTCTGAGTTGAATTCTGAATTTGGAATTGAAAAGTGTAGCTTGATTTTGGAGCATTCCATGGTATTCACATCTAACATGGGATGCAGTAGGGACAACGATTCGCTACAGTTAGATAAGTTTATTAAATTTGAATTGTAAAAAAAAAGAAGTGTAGACTTTGTGTAGTTGAATTATTTTTTTGTAGAGAATCCAAATCCCGTGCAGTAATTGTTAACTTCACTTTATTGGTGCCCTTTGAATATAACATCCTTTATAAGCTAGAAATTCTGTTCTAAAATTCCATAGTTGCATAACTCAATTTTTCATCTGATCCGTTCTTACAACTGATATGTGCTACCAGTACGATCTCTTACCTTTACGGTGATAAGGAAGGATGACAGCTAAAATTCATGGCAAAATTCTGTAGGGTTTCTTGCAGAAATGTAAACTGGTGGTGACCTTAGATTATGATTTTTGGTGGATAAACATTGGAATGAGGGATCCTCTTTTTTTTTTATTTATTTATTTATTAGGAATGAATAAATTAAATTAAAATGAGACCCTTTAGGGGTGTTACAATTCTTTTACTAAAACGATCTATTGTCAACCTACACTTTCTCAAACCAGACCAAGCAATGCCTACATTATTTGGTTAGATCTAAAATCTATAGCTAAAGCTACAAAACGTCAACACAAATAGTAACTGCTTTGCATAATTATAGATCAAAATTGCAGCAATTATCAGAATTTTAAGCTAAATTCTCCTTATCAAGAAAAACTTGACCAAATAGAATTGCTTCTACACAAATTTTGGCCCTGAAGCTGGGAAGTTCCTCCTGTTGACAAAGTCATTCCTTCAATCATATGTTCCTTGTACAGCTTTTGATAAAAGGACACAAATTCATCTGCTCTGTTTCCATCTCTCGCTGCATATCCTTAGGTCTTCACTGTCTTTGTCTACAAATTCCGAATTGTCCTGAACCTATGTTTGCTGTCCTTTTATATTACAATTCCAGAATCTTAACCAATCTGAACTTCTGCTGCCACAGTCTTGAAACATAGCTTGCTGCTTTTTCATTCTACATTACTTTCCTTCTAATAGTTTACTTCTCACGTCCTACTTATTCAACCTTCCACCTGCTGCCGTCCACTTCTCTGTTCTGCATTTGCCTCCTGCTACCTAATTATCAACGTAGCTAATGAAGGTGCCACTTTCTTCTTCCTTTGCCTGCAACTCAGTAAACAAGATCCTTCCCCTTCCTAGGCTAAGAGGTATATCAATTCTTTACATTTTACATAGTAATTTCTCTGCATAATTACTGCAGAATCAGTATTGCAGAATTGCAGATACAATTTCTCAACAGCTCACAAAATCAGAACTCTTGGTGCTTCAAACCTTCCACCTGAAAAACATGTATGCCAGAAACATACCCTTAAGCGGCACCTGTAGACTAACCACATAGTTAGCTTAAGGATTGTAAACATGCCCTGGGATTTAATGCCCAGTCCTAATAGGAAAAACTAAAGGCTTTTCCTCTTCATCCAAGACCAAGCCTGTAGCTGGGCTAGGTTAAAGATTTCTTCAGCATCCACCTTCTCATCCTTAAAAACAACCTCACTCCTTTGCCTCCATATGCACCATAAGACCGTTACCCAAACACTCTTCTACGCTCTATTCCTTTTCATGCTAAGATGTATCAAATGGTGTGCTATTTGGCATTCCATAAAGAGATGGTTAGTCGTTTCTTCAGCTGCATTACGTAATGGGCACAAAATTGTGGGTAGGATTACACCTCTTCTTATTAGATTCACCCTTGTCGGTACTTTGCTTTTCAAAATTCTCCAAGCTAAACATAGAGCATTTGGATTGGGATAGCCTTAACTTCCCAATGGGTTTCCAATTCTAAGCTATATTCAGAATTTACAGAATTTTGTATGACCTCATATCATATGCCGATTTCACTGAGGAAATTCCTCCTTCAGCTAACCAAAGTAACCTATCCTGCAGCACTTGTTGTGACACCTTCACATTCAGATCCTTTTGTTAAACTCTTGTTTAACAAAATTGAATTATCTGTCATGCAGAATCTAAATTTCTAGTACCTTACCTGCTCTCGTTTTCTGATCATCTTCTCTCACACAACTCATTTGTAATGCATTACTCATTTCAAAGAGTCCTGCCAGTACTTTTATTTTGTGAATTTGTTCTCAAAAGCTGCACTTTGTTAGATGACAGATTATGTTTTCATTTATTATTTAGAACATTGAGCTCCTGTCCGAATTTTCAGCCAGTACAAGCATATGATTAATTAACAATTAAAAAAGTACATCATTCGAAACAAGAAAGTTCTCAAGAGGCGAGACTTTCCAAGTGTTTGGCTTTAGGCAATCTGTTATTACATTTTACTCTATAATATGCAATTGAACTACTCCTGTTTCACACATTTCTTTTGAAAAAAAATGTTGAATTGCAGATCAGAAATGCCACTGAGATTATTATATCCATGTGCTTTCAATACTGAATTTGTAAATGAAATGGGTTTTAAAGATTCAGCATTCGTAGCAAGACTTCCTGGTTGAATTGGAAAGGTGTCAACTGCATTCCCTATTGAATTCACAGAACTGGGTTGATCATTCTTCAAATCTGTAAACAAAGGCTTCTATACTAGCAGCAACCTCTTCCTCTCTATGACGCAGTTGTACTTATATTTTAGTTTTGTAATGAATAATTTAAATTATAATAAAAAGTAAATTTTAATTATTGATAATTTATTTTAGGATTATTGAACTTAAATTTACAAATAAGTATAAAATATAAAAAAATAAGTAGGTAAACAAGATAATATTTAAAATAAATTATCATTAATTAGAGACCAATATAGTGACCATCATTTAGTCTTTACATATTTGGTCACTAAATTAATTTTTGTATTATATGATCACTAAATTAGTTTTTCTATTAATGGTCACTAAATTGCTTTTTATGTAATATAGTCATTAAATTAGTTTGTATATAATTATATAATATGGTAATTAAATTGGTTATTAAATTATTTTTATATAATGGTAACCAAATTGGTTTGTAAATTAGTAGTTATCAAAGTTTTACTTATTACAATTAGATTGTAAATTAGTTTCTAATTAATGACTAATTTTATTATTTAAGAGGTTAATAATTTGATTTTTAAAATCAACTTTTTTTTAGTGATATTTTTAAAAGATTGAAATATTTTCTAAAAACTAATTTAAATAAAATATATTAACCAAATATTCTCAATTAACAAATTTTGATTAATCTTAGAAACATATAATACATAAAAAAAAATTAATTTGACACCTAAATGGATTTTAATTGCAATTATTCTTTTACCTTTCATAACAATGTGATCTTCATTCTCAATTCTTACTTTAAAAATATTTGATGTGGAACTCTTTGAAAAGTTCACTAATAGGAGTCATATAATTTGTACAATCATTATTTATAAGTCAATCTTTTATAAATTTGGTGAGTATATCTTTTCAACATGTCCTAGTTGACAACATTTATAGCATTTTGCATATACTAACGCTTCTGATTAGGTTCTTACAATAGGAATAAGACGAAAAATATGTGTTGTTTTTTTATCAGCAAACAATAAATTAAACAAATAAACTGTAGCATTTCAATAACACTTCAGCATTTCAATAACACTCCAATCCTTATAAAAAAACAAATGCACCTGTTACACAAAATCAGTTCCTATAAGAGTTACTCCAAAAAAAACTTTACGCGGATTCTCTTCCAAAATAGCCAACTCTTCTAAAAATTTCTAATCATCAGCAGCAGCATTTCCATGGTGCCACTTTCCTACAGATCTCTCTATAAAAAATCTGGCATGATAGATGCCCTCCACATTACAATGATGCTACCATTATGGAGTTTTACATTCTCCTTGTTCTACATAAAAATGGTTCATCACACATGCAGCGAAACAGCTTATAGGGCTTACAAAGATTCCTAAAATCACATACCCAGCTTTCTAAAAAATTAAACATTGTTGGTAATAGCATGGGTTATACGTGTTGCAGTGACCTTCCACGGATAACCAAAAAACCTGTTATTTCCTTTATACCTCATCTAGTTTACGTGCCACCCTTGCAAGGGAGCAGGAAAGTCATACAACAATTAACCAAAACAAAGCAAATCCCTTCCCAAACTTTTGCTACCAAACCAAAAGATATAGTAAGAGTATTAAATACAGATGTAATTGAAAGAGCTAGAAAAACCCTGCCACATCTCATATTTACACATTAGTTTACAAAATACCCCACTTACGTTAGTTTCCATATAGAAAACTGTAACCCGTACCACTTAACAACCACCCTATAACCTTGCTCTTCACCTGCTTTCTTTCCAATACCTCTCAAACACTCCAAAGGCTCCAAACACAATTGTGGATAACAAAAATAGGCTGATTTCTCTTTACTTGTTATCCATCTCCAAACCAAATGCTATCTTTCTTGAAACAAATCTTGAAAATGACATGATTCTTTTGCCTCCAAATCTCTCATATAACTGCTATCTAAATGTAGAAACAACAAATAATTAGTCACTATATTGACTAAATTAAATATTATTTTAGAAACTAATAAATTATTGGTATCTAAAGTGATTTCTATTATTAATAAAAAATTATAAAATGGTTTAAAAATTGGTATCTAAATTAGTTATCAAGATTTTAACTGTCTCTAAAGGACTAATAGAGACTAAATTTAGAATATAAAGTAGTAAGTAGTTAAAACCTTGGTAGATGAGAGTTTCCTTTACCAGGTTAGGTTAAAATTAACACTGATAGTGCTGCTAGGGGTTCTCTTGGTCTTGCTACTTGTGAATGTATTTTTCGTGAGAGTATGTGAGCTCTATGTTTTCCTTGATGTTTAGACTGCTTTAGATGTTGAGTTTTATGGAGTTATACATGGTATTGAAGAAACTCAAAGATGAGTCTTACTAATTTATGGCTTGAATGTAATTCTGTCTTGGTTTGTGCAGTATTTATTGCTATAACTAATGTTCCTCGGATGCTTCGTAATAGATGAAACACTTGTCTTAATTATTGTGGAAAAATCAAGTTTAGGGTTTCTCACATTTTTCATGAAGGGAATGTTTATGCTGAAAAGTTTGCTAACTTAGGATTTATTTATAGAGAACAATTTCATTGGTATATATGACTTCCATCTAGTCTTTTCTTAGAGTTCTTTATTAATAGGTATAGGCTTCCTGTGTATCGATTTTGTTATTCTATGAGTTTTGGTCTAATCTCCCATATTTACTTGTATTTTTTTTTTAAAATTTAATAATACTTTTTTCATGTGATGACAGATGAACTGAGATGTCAAGTTTCATAGTGATGATGCCTAACATGAGAGTTTTTATAAAAAAAATAGTTAAAACCTTGGTAGCTAATGATTAAATACCAATTTAAAAATTATTAAAAAAATCATTAAATAAAAACTAATTTTAGAAACAAAAAATAATTAGTATCTAAAGTAATTTTTATTTTTAATAAAATTTATAAACAAATTGTGACACATCTAAGTTCTTTTTCAAACATTGTTTGTCTTTTTTTTAGCTTATATTGGGTTTAAGTTAGAATTATTAAGTTCTTTTTCAAACATTGTTTGTGTTTTTTTTAGCTTATATTGGGTTTAAGTTAGAATTATTAATAATATGGTGTCATTTAAAAGAAATAAAACATTTTGTCCTGATTTCTTGTTTATTCGTAACTTGTGCAGAGGTGAAAGAAGAAACATAAGAAGAATGGAAAAAGAATTTGTTGTTATTGATAAAGTGAAGAAAAATGAAGGAATGAATTGCATCTTTATGCCTTACTTGGAAACTGAGGAACTTCATGCTTCTTTCTTATCCCTTCTCATTCTTTAAAATTGCATCTCCACACCATTCACTTCATATTGTCTTTCGCAGCAAGGTTGGTCCTAAATTCTTCTTCTTCTTCACATTCCATCTGCACAAATCTTCAGGTTCGTTTCTGAATTCAAAATCATCAATTTAGTTAGATTTTGTTACTCTTATATTACTCCTATTTTACATCCATGACAATCTTATGAAGTTATGAAATATATCATCAACTATTTGAATAGTGAAAGTATATTAACAGTTTCACTACCACCTTTCCGTTTCAATAATGAACAATATTTTCTTTATATTAATCTGACTATTTTAAAAATTTCAACTCAATCTTGATTTTTTACTTTTGTCATGTACCTTTTAGGCTTAATCTTGTTTTTTTTATAAGTCTAGTTTCACTTGTTTTTATAGCCTAATTTCAACTTTCTAATCAAATAACTTTATTCATTTTCATCTCTTCTCTTATTCAAATATAAAAAGTATTTTAGGATCAATTTCATGAATATATAGAGATGGGATATCAACTTAAACCCAAAATCATTTTCATCATTTTGATCTTAGTTAATTTAACGGTTACATATGAATTACTTATTATAATCATTACATAAATAAATCAATATGCTCACTTACCATATTTGATTCTCAAAATATTACTCCACTACAATAATATTTTAAACCATTTTAGAAACTAATTTTTTTTTTTTGTTTCTAAATTAGTTTCTAATATTGTTAAATAGTTTCTAAATTGGTATCTTAAAGTTTTTGCTACCAAATTTAGAAACTAAATAATGGGTACTTAAAACCTTAGTTACTAATTAGATACCAATTTAGAAACTATTTAACAATAATAGAAACTAATTTAAAAATCATTTTTTTAATTTCTAAAATGGTCTCTAATTTAATTATTATTGCAACTAATTATTTTAGTCTCTAAAAATTGATTTCTATTTCATGATTTTCTTGCAGTGTCCTATATGCAACATAAAATTTCAAAATCATGAGATATACTTCAAAATAGCTTTTATTTAAGTCACCTTTCTTAGCAATGTTTATAATCTAAGTAACAAAAACCCTAAGAGGGGGGAATGAAATTGACATAATTAGTTAGCACACAAGGAAACTTAACCTAATCAACACTAGCGCAGAAATGTTAATCAAATGCGGCTATTTTACATTTACAAATTCGGCTATTTTACATTTACAAATGCGGCTATAGAGCCGCATTTGATCAACATGCAGTTGTAAATCAGAGAAATACAAATGCGGCTATAGAGCCGCATTTGTAAATGCGATTTACGAATGCGGTTATTTGAAATAGCCGCATTTGTATATTCTTCTGAATGAGCGGGGGTTTTAGGGGTTTAAGATTTACGAATGCGGCTATTGGTAAATAGCCGCATTCGTAAATCACATTTACAAATGCGGTTATTTACTAAAGCCTCATTTGTAAATCTTGTTTTTTGATTTACAAATGCGGCTTTGGTAAATAACCGTATTTGTAAATAGTGTTTTTTTTTTAAAGTTCAATTCGTATTGTCCCTAAACCATATAAATTAACCTGCATAATGATCAAACCCAGTCAGACAAATACAAAAATATAGAGATAAATTGAGAGAATCAAAATGTACATTTACAATAGTAATAAAACATAATAAAACCGACACTATTGATTAACTATGGTAGAGTTATAAAAATTTATGAAATATGTGGATCAAGAATCTCTGACATATGAAATGCCTTCCGAATTCATTGGTGTTTTGTCCGTGAATAACTGCATTGCAAAATATAGTTGACATAAATTAGTTTTTAGATATATATATATATATATATATATATATATATATATATATATGTTCAAGAATTATAAAAATGATTTAACATATCATGTTATTACCTTTTTCCAACCAATTTTAACACCTAGTCTTATAATGGTAATCATCCATTGCATAATGTAATAGCCACACTCATAGCTTCCTAGTTGTTTATTACACTATAATTCAATAAAAAGTAATATGTTAGTATATTGATAAATAATGATAATAGAGAAAGAAAAAAATTACAAACCTTTATTCTTATCCAGTTCAAATTATTTAAACTGGATCGACCTTTTAGGATGTTATATCCACGCCATGAACTAGTTAATACAAAAAACCTCGTTACTAGATGGTTAATTAGTAACATATACAAAGTTAAGTTTATAATGTACTTACGTATCAATGATATCCTTAAATTTTGTGGGAATCTTCTTGTGTAGGGAGCATAACCACACAACAGTCTTATCAACCATTGATAAGACAAGTAACTGCCAATGATGCCTATATCATCCATGAAAAGAGTTAGTAAATATTTAAAATATGAAATAGTAATATTTGATGACATAGAATTAAACTTACTCATTAATATAAGGGCATAAATAAATTTGTTTTCCCTATTTTTCCAGGGTGTTAGTGATGTATGCTTGAGTCTCAGATGACTTTGGTCCAACGAGATTAGTATATGCAGGATCTAAGAATCCATACATATTTTCCTTCCCCTCAGTGATATAGACTCTATGCAAAAACCTACAAGTTTTTAGTTAAAGCATAATCAATAATAATTTAACATAAAGTAAATTGAATAATAGGTAAAGATACTTACATCATAAAAAAATGAATTATACTTATATTGAGCTCCTGATTCCTAGATATAAATTCTGATAAATCTGTGTTGTACATCATCAGTGGCAGTTCAGTGTTTATTTGAAAAAATGTATCATCCCACGGAATTGGAAAAGGTTCATTGCCAATCTGACTAGCAATGAGACCTAATGAAGCTATAGGATTGTCAATTGGAACCTCACGCTTCTTCTCCGGACTTGGTGGCCGAAAAGGTTTCTACAAGATAAAGAACATTTGTATTAAATTATATGTAATATATAAATATAAATAAAAAATAATATAATGAAATGAAATTATTACATGAGGTTCTGGCATAAATCGAATGAGCTCTCTGGACCAGGCAACGAATGTCTGAAATGCATCGGCCACAGTGGTTACCTCATCTGAAGGTAGTGGAACACGAGCATCAGGAAATCGTACTTTTTCAACTGTTACCTTCGCCACATCAGGGGAGAGAGGAACGTTATGTAAGGTGGTGGCGTCTTGATAGACTTTTCCAAGGGCCACCACCCGAGGAAGTTTGCCGCCCACTACCAGTAGCTCACAATCCTTCGTCTGCCCATTGATATCATCCCTTGATGTTGGAGGATCCGCACAACTCCCCTCTGTGCTCTTGGGAGTGGGACTAACAAGGGATTCAGCACAAAGTTGTTGCGATAGAAACTCTTGTAGCATTTGATCATTCTCCTTTTTCATCTGTAGCCACATCAAATCAGTCTCCTTTCTCATCTCCTCCATTAATTCTTCACGTATCTTAGTCTTCATTTGAGTTTCGTTCTCTTTGGAGGAGGAGGATGGATGTCGTTTTGAAACTCCAAAATATAGTTTAATTCCGACCCCTTATCTAGCTGCACGAACACGACCACAATGCCCAGGTCGTCCAATTGCTTCAAACAGGATATCATGACGACCTTCAGCAACAAATTTACCATCGGATTCCAAGGAATCCTGCAAGAGTACACAAAAATAATATTTTAATTCGGGCTCAGAACTAGCTTACAATTTTAATTCGGGCTCAGAATAAATGAAAATAACAAAAATAACTTACAATTTTTCCAATGATAACCCCGGATTGCTCAGAACTTGGTGCACCCGACTTTTTAATTCGGGCCTCTTCCATTTTACATGGCGAAAAGGTGGTGATGGAGGAGAAGTGACCCCTGTTTCCACATTCTCAGACAACGTCCCCTGTTTAGATTGCTCCCTTTTCACCATCAGTGCTTGCTCAAGTTTTCGATACCCCGAACGAGACATAACGTGCGGGGTAACATTCTTCAAAGCTATCTCTTGAGCTTTCTTCCGACGATCCTGTCATAATTGAAATAAACAAACTGAAGTAAATAAGATAAACTTATTAATGTTATATAAACAAAAAAAGTTAAGTTACTTCACTTACCATCCAAGCCTCATTTTGACGGCTTTCTTTAAAAAGACGTCATGTCTCTTCATCAATATGTTTGTACTTTAAACATGGATTTTCGTCTTTAAGGTCGCCAAAAACGTATCTCGAAGTCAGTCTTAACTTAAAGGTACGAAATTTAAGTTCGATATTGGATATAATCTTTGATCGAAGCGGTTCCACATCAGGAATTTCAAAGTTTGCCTGCAAAATATCATCAGCAAATTAAAATTAATCAATGAATATTAAAAAGCATTATATCAAAATGTAAAGCTTACTAGAACATCCTCCCAGATCATGTTCTGGTCGACCTCTGACACCTTATCCCATGAATTAACTAGAATGGAGAGCCTCTCACGAGAAACAACTCCAAGATAACTCATAAAATCATTTGCTTTAGGACCAAAAGCCACTCTAGTGTTGACGTCAATGTCAACACGTGTCTTCTCTCCAGCAGCACGTCTCAATGCGAGACGCTTCAATCTAGTAGGTCCTCTGCTGCCTCGTCCGGATCGAGGTCTGAGTGGGGTCTGATTGTCATCCATGTCTCTGTTAAAAAAATTAGGTAACAAACATTAGTTAATCTGCATCGAATTAAAATCTTATAAAAATAATACATAAAATTCTAAATCTAAATGCTTATTTACAGGTTGCATGTGGGTTGAAAGTTCATATGTAAATTCCTTCACTGTGGTATTTACGGGTTGCATGTACATCATCAAGTACATCGTCATCTTTATTAATTATCATTGGTGTGAATGAACGGGGATCACCATTTTCAATATCATCTATGGTCTCCCCTTGTTTTTTGCCGTGTAAAACGACATACCAATTTTACGTGTCTTCTTCGCATATTGGACATGCTTTATGACCCTTAACACTATAACCTAATAAGTTACCATATGTCGGAAAGTCATTGATGGTGCAAAATAACATGACATGAAGCTTGAAAGTTTCATTAGCAAATCCGTCAAATACTTCAACACTGTGGTCCCACATTAACTTCAAATCTTCAATTAGAGGACTTAGATATACATCAATATCATTCCCTGGCTGTTTTAGACTGGATATCATCATAGACAACATCATGTATTTTCGCTTCATGCACAATCCAGGAGGTAAGTTGTAAATAACTAGTAAAACAGGCCATGAATTGTGATTTGTACTCATTACCAAAATGATTCATTCCGTCTGTAGCTAAACCAAGTCGAATATTTCTTGATTCTTTACCAAACTCTGGAAACTCATCATCAAATTTCTTCCACTGAATAGAATCAGCTGGATGTCGGTACATGCCATCACATTTGCTCTCATCTACATGCCATCTAAGATTCTTAACATCGTTTGGGTTTGCAAACAAACGCTTCATCCTTGGAATGATGGGAAGATACCACATAACCTTCATTGGGGGTCCATGCTTTTCTATATCTTCAATAGTATCATCATCTTTTTGTTTCAACTTATAACGTGATAACCCACACCTCGGACAACTTTTCAACAATTCAAAATTTTTCCGGTATAATATACAATCATTAGGACATGCATGTATCTTTTTATACTCCATACCCATTGGACAAAGAATCTTTTTGGTCTCATAATTACGATTAGGTAGAGTATTTCCCTCTGGAAGCATATCCTTCAACATCTGAAGCAATTCCGTGAAGCTTTTATCAGTCCATCCATTTATTGCTTTCAAATTCATCAATCTTAACACCGCCGACAACCGTGTGAAGTTAGTTGATACAGGATACAATGGAGTCTCTGCATCACTTGACATACTTTCATATCCATGCGCTTTTGCAAAAGACTCAGCTCCTACATCACGAATCATGTCTTCTAATCGATCATCATCTACATCATCGTGTACTACTTCATCCATGGTGGACCCCACGTATTCTTCAGTTACGAAAACACGTGGTAAATTTAATAATTCACCATGCCATGTCCAAGTTGTATAAGATCGAAGAAATCCATCACATACCAGGTGCTCCCTCATTATATTAACATCCAGTATCTTTCCATTCAAACAATTAACGCATGGACACCTGATCTTTGCTCCATCATGACCACTATTAATCGCGTTACGTTGTGCAAATTGTATAAATTCTTCTACTCCTCTTTCGTACTCCTCACTTATACGAACAAAATTCATCCAATTTCTATCCATATTATATATTCTGGAATAATTAGAATTTTTATATCAGTGTTCTATCTCACGTGTTTGCCGAGGGTCGAACACCCCCGGACTCAATACCAGAACGTATTATTGCTAAATATAACATATAAAGTAACAACTAACTACTAAATAATATAAATTACATAATACATGAAAAAACATACAAATTCAAATTATAAATTATAATAATATAAATTTTGAAAAATACAAATTATAATACATAAAAAACATACAAATTCGAAATATAATAAATACTAAATAATATAAAATTTAAAATACACAATAAATTATAATACATAAAACAAAATAAAAAAAATGCAAAAAGAAAAATTAAAAAATTTAAAAACCAACCTTGTGGGTGAACCAAGTTGTTGGTGAAGAGTGGAAGGGGAGAAAGAGGAACATCGGCAATGGCGGCGGCGGCGGAGCAGCGAGTGAGAGACAATGGAACAGTACTGCCTTCGACCAACAATGGAAAGAAAAACGAAAGCCATTAAAAATGAAAGCCATGGAAAGATTGAAAGGAAGAAAGTGAAACCTTGGAATGGTATAACGTACCTTCGATCAATACAGCAATGAAGTTCGCAAACGAGAGAAAAACGAAGAAGATGAGCGCAAACGAAAGAAACTACGAAACTATTGAGACACGTAAAATTTTTAGGGTAAAAAGAATTTACAAATGCGGCTAAACGTAAAAATCGCATTTGTAAATAAGCTTTTTGATTTATAAATGCAGCTATTTGAATAACCGCATTTATAAATCAAGCGCTTTGATTTACAAATGCGGTTATTCAAATAGCCGCATTTATAAATCAAATTAATTTTAAAAATATCACCGCGTTTTTTCCAAATGCGTTTAAGCGCTGAGCCGCATTAAATAATTTAATGGAGCGCTCTTATTTTTGTACTAGTGCAATCAGAACCCTCACCAGAAACTGGATCAAAAATCCTCACTACAAACTGGATCAATTGATCACAACTTCCTTAGTTAAAAGAGTTTAAAGAAAGAAAGAGTTTTAAAAATGAATAAATAGTTTAAAAAATTAATTTATATTTTTAAACATAACTTAAAATTTTAACATTTATTATTTTAAAATCATCCCTTCTAATATACTTACAAGACTTGTCATCAATATATAGAATATACTTATGTTTTTTAATATTTCACATTTAATTTTAAATTATAACAATTATATCATATTTAAATTTATGTTTAAAAATATTTTCATACTATGTTATATTACCAAAAAAACATTTGTTCTTTAATTAATACCTCTTAAAACTTGTTTTCCTTTAAAAAATTCATTATTTTTTTATTCAAAAATATTAATAATTTGTTAGGGAAAAAATGCATTTAAGTTTAAAATCTATTTTTTTATAATTATTAGTATCTACATTCTATTATCTTTAATTTTAAATTAATTGTTTTTACGATAACTTGTAAACAATCTTTAATCATTATAATATTATTTTCAGCTCATATCACATGTTATTTGTATTAGTTTATTGGTTAAAAGAATAAATAGTTATTTTAATTAATATAATTACATATAGAAAGATAGTTGACTCATACATATGGAGATAAGAATTCTGATTTCTTTCGGAATAGGAAGACAAGTAATTATAATACAAAAATATTAAAATATTAAATATGTCATTACATACCTATTTTCATGTATGTTTTATTTGCCTTGTTTGAAAGGTTAAAATACACATGATAGTTTTTCCAATCATTTCTTGTGGAAACTAGTCTTTAGACATTACAGGTTAATTAATTTAAAAATCAATTTATATTTTATTATAAATATTTAATGCATTGTTTATATATATATATATATATATATATATATATATATATATATATATATATATATATATATATATATATATATATATAAAAGCAATCCTCTTGACACAATATTAATTTTAGCTTTTTCTTGTATAAAAATAAGGTAACTTGTAAATAATCGTTTTTATCTCTATGTAATATAATAAGTATGACATAATTTTTATTTATTATTTTTTAATTACATATATTTTGCTAGAATACATGACATTATAATATTTTATAACTAATTAATAACTAATTAAAGAATTGTTCATGTTTAGGAAATTGTATCAACTCAAATGGAGGACTTTTTTCTTTCCATTGCAACAAAGATTGTAGAATATGCAGTATTTCCAATTTTAGACCATGCTCAATACTTGTGTTGTTTCCACAACTTTGCTTCGAATCTTCCAAATGTCAAAGAACAACTGGAATTGACTCGAGAGAGTGTGAATAAGCGAATTAGAGAAATCACTAATAAGACTGAAAAAATTGAGCCACCTGTAGAGAAGTGGTTGAAAGATGTTGAGAGAGTCTTAGAGGAAGTGAGACTACTAGAACAGAGAATATTGAATGTAAACAAGAGCTATTTGAGAAGGCAATGTCAATATTCTCTTGCAAAAGAAATAGCAAGAAAAACAACTAAAATGATTCAGCTTAATCGTGATAGCAAGTTTGAACCGTTTTCTACGATTATTGAACTTCCAGGCATGAAGTACTATTCTTCCAATGATTTTGTTATGTTCCAATCTGCAGAAGCATCGTACAACGAGCTTCTAGAAACATTAAAGAATAAAAGTGCTTCTGTGATTGGGTTAGTTGGATTAGGAGGCTCAGGGAAAACTACTTTGGCAAAAGAAGTGGGTAAAAAGGCTGAAGAGATGAAACTCTTTGAGAAGGTTATCATGGTAACGGTGTCTCAAACACCAAATATCACAAGTATCCAAGATCAGATTGTTGACCAATTGAGTTTCAAGTTAAAGGAAGCATCAGATATAGGTAAAGCAAAAAGACTATCAGAGAGATTAAGGAAAGGTACAACTCTTTTAATCTTGGATGATGTATGGGAAAAGCTAAACTTTGAAGCTTTAGGTATTCCATTTGATGAAAGCTGCGAGACTTGTTGTGTACTCCTAACAACTCGAAATATGGAAATATGCAATTTTATGCAATGCCAAAGTATAATTAAACTTGATCTCTTAACTGAAAATGAAGCATTGACTTTGTTCAAAAAATATGCAAATATAACTGATGTCTCCTCATAAGCTTTGAAAGGTGTGGCAAGAAAAATTATTAATGAATGTAAGGGATTGCCCATTGCAATTGTGACAATCGCAAGCACGCTAAAGGGGAAAACTATTGAAGGTTTTAAGTTAGCATTGTCAAGGCTAGAAAATTCTAAGCCACTAGATGTTCCAAAAGGTTTAACAAGTCCTTATGTTTGTCTTGAATTAAGTTACAAGAATTTGACAAACCAATTGGCTCAATCTTTACTATTGTTGTGTTCTATGTTTCCAGAGGATTATGAAATAGATTTGGAAGAGGATTTCACACAGTTGGGATGTTTGGATCAATGGAGGATGCAAGGAGAGAGATGCATGAAGCCATTGACATTCTGAAGAGTTGTTTTTTGTTAATGCAAGCAGGAACAAAAGAAAATGTAAAAATGCATGATTTGGTTCGTGATGTAGCCTTGTGGATTGCGTCTAAAAGTGGTCAAGCGATTTTTACAGGTACTGAAGTGGATCCAAGTGTGTTGGCAAATGATGAAATCATGAAAGATAAGCAAGCAATAGCCTTATGGAATAATGTCTGGAAAAGTGCTTTTCTCGATTATAGAATAAATTGTCCGACTCTTGAAATTCTCTTGCTTTATTCTAAAGGTCGCATAAAAGTATCAGATATGAGTCCTCAAAGTTGGGAAAAGATTAAAACCTTAGCAATCAAAAGTATAAATAGTTACCATGAGAAATTGTCTTTGCCAGAATCACTGAAGTCGTTAAAAAATCTTCGAACACTGTGCTTGAGAGGTCATAATTTAAGTGACATATCTTTTGTGGAAAGACTGCAAGCACTTGAGATTCTGGACTTGCGTGACTCTAATTTTGAAAAACTTCCTGTTGGGATTGTAGAATTAAAGAAGTTGAAGATTCTGGATTTGTACAGATGTAGGATTAAGGAAAGAAATGTTGAATCTTACAAAGTTGTAGAAAAGTGTTTGCAGTTAGAGGAATTGTATTTGTACTTGATCGATTTAGAAAAATGCTCTGCACATGATGTCTCTTTCTCCAAATTACAAAGGTATGTTATAACAAACACCAATTATAGTGAGGAGTTGGTTGGTACAATTATGAAAAAATACGCACAGTCTAGAAGCTTATTAATACAAAACTTTGATGTTGCTGCTCAAAATTTTATATCACTACCAATGAAGGATCTCTTCATGAGAGCAGAGTTTCTTCTTCTGAAGGACCTTGGGGGAGATTATAAAAATATAATCCCATCCATGGATCCACAAGGCATGAATCACTTGACTGCCCTAGAACTCCGATTGTGTAAAAGGATAGAATGCCTAGTTGATAACACTAGCAATACCAACAACAATATTGATTTTCTTCAACCTGAATTTGTATTCCTTAAACTTGTTTACTTAAAGTTGGAAAGTTTACATAACCTTGGAGAGGTGTTTTGTGATCCCTCTTCTCGATGTTCCCTCGAAAATTTAGAAGAGTTCTTGATAGAAGATTGTAGTAATTTGAAGAGCATCTCCTTTCCAAGGAAGTCTAAGCTATGCAATCTGAAGGTGCTTTCAATATCTGATTGTCCTATGCTAACTTCTCTCTTTGTGCCATCCGGTTTCCAATCTCTAGTGTTGTTAGAGAAACTAACAATAATTAACTGCAACGCCTTGAGGCACATAATAGATGAAGTGGAAGAAGGGAACGATGTTCTTTCAAGCACCTCAAGTCATTCATATTTGACACTCCAAAAATTAAGGATTCTTCGAATTAAAAGTTGCAACAATTTGGAGTATACATTCTCTGTGTTTTTAGCCGTAAGGCTAGTAAGTTTGGAATATGAGTATTTATTCGAACATGAGGTTGAAGTATGCATTTGGCAGTGAAAAGGAACGTAATAATGCAGTGTATCCGAGTGAAAAATTCTTTTCTAATTTGGATACTCTACATTTGTGCAAGTTACCAAATGTGATTGAAATTTGGCCTGAATATTCTCGTCCACATTTCCCCACTCTTAAAAACTTATTTTGCATGGATTGTCCCAAATTGCTTGACTCCACATTTAAGACGGCGACTGCTTCAAATCTCCAACAAAAAAACAACTTCAATGGTAATATATTATTATTATTATTTATTATTTCACTAAATTGATTAAAAATAATGAGTTTTAAAGATAAATTGACCTTTTACATAGATTATTAGGAATGAGTGTAGTTTCTTCAATGTTGTTGTTTAAATGCATTAAGAATAACAATCATATCGCACTAGTTTTTTATCATTACTTTTATTCTGATAATTATTTATATTCGTATTGTGCTTGAGTTGAAAAATATATTTATAAATAATCATAATTATATGAAATGGATATTTTTTTATCTAGTCTACTAAACAAGTATTTATCAAATTAATCAATTATATTTTAATGAATTGTATTCATAGCTGCTGTACTGATGGGTTTTTTTTTTCCGATTAGTATTCTAATTTTTTTTATAGGTTTTTTAAATAATGAGTTTTGATCTAGTTTTTTATTTTTATTTTTCAATATATTTTAGGTCTTCTTTCTCACATTAATTTTATTGAAAAGTAATATTTTTTTTTCAAAGATGAATACATGTAAATAATAAAAAAAAATCATACTTTAATTACAAGTGATCCATACACTACAAGAAAATCAAAACCAATTTTCAGACACCAAAATAATTAGTTGCAATAGTAGAAACTAAACAAAAATTAGTTTCTATTATTGGTAAATAGTTTTTAAATTAGTATCTAATTAGCTACCAAAGTTTTCACTACCAATTATTTAGATTCTAAATTTGGTAGCAAAAACTTTGGTTGCTAATTAAATATTAATTTAAAAACCAATAATAAAAACTAATTTAGAAACAAAAAATTTATTTATTTTTTAAAATGGTCTCTAGTTTAGTTATTATAGTAATTAATTATTATTTTTTTCTAAAATTAATTTTTATTTTATGATTTTCTTGTAGTGATATAAGATTTTTGAAGTGTGGTGTATAGTGTGATATTTGATGTACGTTAGTTAGATTGATGATATAATGATTGAAATATATGCACTCAGCCCTTTATTTAGCCAAAATATTACAAATTAAGTCTATATAGAAATTCCATGATTTTGTATTTATCTTTTTCATTGCATGTATAAAAGAATATAGTTATTTTCTTTTCTTTTTACTGAGAAACAAATGTTATTTGCTATTTTTAATGATGAAGGAATGTTAGATTGTTTATTAAAAATTGAAAAGACGTTTTCTTACCCTTTAAAAATTGAAGGTCACTGCTAGCAAATCAATTCCGCAGAACTCAATACTTTCGTATGATCGTATGAAGTCATTAACATAGTTAGTTAAATAAAATTAAGAGAAAAAAATTTTCACCATATTTTACTAAATGTGCAATTTTATTCATAATTTTTTTTCAAAAACAATTTTACTGATTTTAATTACCGATAACTTTATTCAATTTTGAATTTTGAAATGTGTATTTAAACATAACTTTGTCGAATTAAGTGTGCTTAGCTTAGATAACTTGAAAGCTAAATTAATCAATATTACGATATCAACGAAGCAATCAACATTAAGTGAATAGTGAAGATAATTTTGTGTATAAAGGAGAATGAAGTGTAAAACGTAAGATATTAAGAATGAATTATGTTGTGTATACAGGAGAATCAAATATCATGCTTGAGTACCAACACATTCAACCAACTTAAATGCCTTTATTTGTCTGATCATAGAGTAAAAGGTTTGTTCCAATTCCAAATGGGAGAAGAAGGGGGCAGTGGAGAACTTCTTCCTCTAAACTTGGATATAACTCGTCTACACTTGGAGAATCTACCTGAGCTCAACTTCATATGGAAGGGCCCCACAGGTTTTCTAAGCCTCCAAAAGCTTATACCATATTCACATAAATGGATGTCCAAAACTGAAAACCATCTTCTCCATCACTGTTGTTACAAGTTTACCAATGCTGAGATTTCTGATTATAGATAACTGTGATGAATTGGAACAAATATTTGATTTAGGTGATGCACCACAACTCCAAACCCTGGATTCTTCCCAACAACTTTGCTTCCCAAAACTCAGAAACATTGAAGTTAAAAACTGCAATAAGTTGAAATATCTTTTTTATAATCTATTGGCTAGTCATTTTCCCAGTCTGTTTATTTTGAAAATAGAAGAGTGTTTTCAGTTACACAAGGCTTTTGGTTTTGAAAATGAAGCTGATGATGGTGGTGAAGAAGAGACGGCTAAAAAGGGGGAACGAGTACTACTACAGAAACTGAAACATATAAAACTCAGAAATTTGCCAAACTTCGAAGAGATTCACCACGAATTTAAGTTAAAAGAAAATCTTTACAGTCATATGATGGTGGAATGTCCTAAGTATTCTCCAAGTTTATATCTAGATCCAGGTAAAATTCACATGTCCTTTTTCTAGACACAATTACAATGTCTTTGGATTATGATGTTGTTAAGTCAAATATTATTCTATCAGATATGTAAATAGAAGGCTACAATTAAGCAATGCCTCAAGTTATTACCCAACTCATCTCCATGCGCGACAATAAATTGATCAGGTAAGTTCTTTTTGCTACTTTAGAAAGAGGATCAGGTGAGGATCAGGTGGATAATATAACCTCTTTTACTCAGTGATAAAAAGAGGTAGTGCTGCTTACATATGTGTTGTATAAATATGGAAGTTTGACTCGTGTGAAATTGTTTACTTTATAGAAGTTAATACACTTACTTTCATATTTTCTTTTCCTGTATGCCTCATGATTTTCTAAATTTTAGTGCAAATACATAAAAAAAAATGTAATTGACAGTATTTTTTTCCTCTGCATATTTTGAAGTTCTTCAAATAAAATAAAAACATTTTTTAAATAACTAATGCTAACTCGTTGGTCCCACTAGTCTATGACACTCATTATGGAGAAGGAGCATAATATTAAAACATTGATACCATATAATTATTTTGTAGGGAGACAATTGCTGGAGGGAAGCATAGTGTTGTGACGAGTTGGGGTGTGGGATAATATTGAAATTTGTATATAAATAATCAATAACAGAAAGTAAGTTCTTTCTGTTAAATATTTATCTGTGTGAGTGTTTATTTTCTTGTTTTAGGATTCAAGAACTTGATAGGAAATTTGTGATATTGTGAGATGTCTAAGTCTTATGTCGTGTATCGTGTAATATGAAACACTCGGTGCTATATTTAAGTGTTTAAGTGTTTGATTCTTTTCTCTTTGAATTAATCTTTTAGAGTGATATTTATTAATGATATTTATATCATTAGAGCTAGTTAACAAATCCATGTAAGAACTAAGGAAGAAGAATTTGAAATCCTGATTGGTACTTAAAAAGTACCTGGAATGCACCATCATAAACAAATCTCTGTAGCTATTACAAAATTGATTAATTATAACTAACTACATTTTTAGTAAGAGCTAGCAGAAGCCCAAAGAAAACTGATACTGCTACATTACCAATAACATTCTAAGAGAATTCCAAATTTTAACTCTGCAGATCTCATTTTTTCCCAAGTACATGAAATCAAGAAAATATCTTATTACATTTACATGTTTGAATTTGAATTCTAAAATTGTAGTACCTTACCTGCTCTCTCCTTTTCTCATCATCTTCTCTCACAGAACTCATTTGTAATGCATTACTCCTGGTTGCATTCCCTATTGAATTCACAGAACTGGGTTCATCATTCTTCAAATCTCAAAACAAAGGCTTCTTCTATACAAGCACCAACCTCTTCCTTTCTCTCTTATTTTTAGAACTGAGTTATATTTTAGATTTGTAATCAATAATGTCAATTATAATAAAAACTAAATTTTAATTATTTATAATTTTTATAGAATTATTGAACATAAATTTACAAATAAATATAAAATATAAAAAATATGTGGGTAAACAAGATAATATTTAAAATAAATTATTATTAATTAGAGATCAATATAGTAATGGTCATTTAGTCTTTAAACATATGATTACTAAATTAATTTTTGTATTAATGATCACTAAATTGCTTTTTTTTATATATATATTTATTAAATTAATTTTTATATAATTATATAATATGGTAACTAAATTGATTTTTATATAATAATAACTAAATTGGTTTATAAATTAGAAGAACTCTTCCTCTCTTATAAGAGAGGGAGTTATATTTTAGATTTGTAATCAATAATTTTAATTATAATAAAAACTAAATTTTAATTATTGATAATTTTTTTTAGAATTATTGAACATAAATTTACAAATAAATATAAAATATAAAAAATAATGGTCAATAAATTACTTTTAATATATATATATATATATTAAATTAGTTTTTATATAATATAATATGGTAATTAAATTAATTTTTAATAATTGGTTACTAAATGGTTTTTATATAATGGAAACTAAATTGATTTGTGAATTACAATCTAAATTGGTTTTTTAACATTGGTTATCAAACACTACAAGAAAATCATCAAATAGAAATCAATTTTTAGAAACCAAAATAATTAGTTGCAATAGTAACTAAATTAGAGACCATTTTAGAAACTAAAACAAAAATTGGTTTCTAAATTAGTTTCTATTATTTTCTATTATAGTTAAATAGTTTCTAAATTGGTATCTAATTAGCAACCAATGTTTTATCTACCAATTATTTAGTTTCTAAATTTAGTCTCTAAAACCTTGGTTGCTAATTAGAGACCAATTTAGAAACTATTTAACCATAATAGAAAATATTAGAAACTAATTTAGAAACCAATTTTTGTTTTAGTTTCCAAAATGGTCTCTAATTTAGTTACTATTGTAACTAATTATTTTGGTCTCTAAAAATTGGTTTCTATTTCATCATTTTCTTGTAGTGAAAGTTTACTTACTTATTACGGTTAGATTTTAAATTAGTTTCTAATTAAACTAATATCTAATTTTATTATTTTAGAGGTTAATAATTTAATTTTTAAAATTAAATTTTTAGTGATATTTTTAAAAGATTGAAATATTTTATAAAAACTAATTTAAATAAAATATATTAAGCAATCTTTAACCTCAGAGAAAAACTAAGAACATCTTTTGAATAAGCTGTCATAAAACATTACCAACATAGTTATAACATTAGTCTCTTTGTACTTGAAACCAAATTGGAGCCAGAAATAAGAAAAGAAAACTTATACAGGAAATACAGAAAATTAGATGATAGAAGTTTAAATATACCAGAAAGGTGATCCCTTAGGGTTCCATTTGTCATATATTCATAGACTAACATCTGTAAGCACAAAGAAACAAACCAAACAGAACACATAAACTAGTCAGAAAAGGACTTAAGATTTAAGGGAGAAATAGAACCAAAATATTTTCAGAGGAGAATATGAATTTGGATTCCCTAACTTCCCTAGCCATAATTCATTGAAAGATACGTCCCAAGATCAATTAAGGAAGATCATGTATTCAATATTAGTATTAACTTCAACAAAATCACAAGTGAATTTAGCTTTAGCTTGATGAGTAAAAGATAACATTCCGATAAACATTGATATTATAAGGTATAAACATTGATATTATGAGGTAGAAGATCATAAAAAATATAACTTTAGCACAATGATCAAGTTTCTTTTTATTAGTAGTGATAGTAGACATACAACATAAACATCTAAACCAGTCAATGCTAATGATATTTTATTGCTCGTTAAACTCTTAAACTAGATAAGAGTATGTATAAAAGTTCATTTTATTTTATTAATATATTACTGATAAAAAAATGACATTTTATATCACTTGTATATGAACTTTAGTATTAATACTAAATGTTAATGCACAAATACATAAGCTAAATGACCGTTTTGATCTTTATTTAGTTTACTCAATTTACGCAATTCTATTATTAAAAAGTTCGATTTAGTTAATTAATTGGGTAAAAGAAGTTGACTCGTTGATTTTTCAAAATGTTGCAGTACTTTTTTTTTTTACGTTAATTTTATAAAATTAACGTTGCTGGCTTTATGATTTTTAACGATCCTAAATTATTGCAATAATGTGATTCAATCACAGTCATTATTGTAGCAAGTTTTAACTTTACATAATTTCCTAAAGTTACTGACAAGAACTATTATCGGTGACAGTGTTTAAAGATTTAATATTATGTCCACTGAACTGAATAAAATTAAATAAATAAAACAGAGCATTTCCTCCAACCCTTAAATAAAAACAAATACATCAGTCCTCAAACCCTTATTAAAAAAACAAATGCACCAGCCCTGTTACACAAAAACAAGTCCGTGTAAGAGTTACCCCCAAAAAATTTTACAGGGATTCTCTTCCAAAACAGCAAACCCTACTAAAAATTATAATCATCAGCATCAACATTTATTTTCCATGGTGCCACTTCCTAAAGACCTCTCTAAATAAAATCTGGCATGATAGATGCCCTCCACATTACAATGATGCTACCATTATGAAGTTTTACATTCTCCTTGTTCTACATAAAAATGGTGCATCACACATGCAGCGAAACAGCTTATATGGCTTACAAAGATTCCTAAAATCTCATACCCAGCTTTCTCAAAAATTAAACATTGTTGGTAATAGCATCGGTTATACGTGTTGCAGTGATTGACCTTCCACGGATACTATTTACTTTACCATTTTAATGAAAATGACTTGATTCTTTTGCTTCCAAAACTCTCTCATCACTGTTGTTCAAATGTAGAGATAAAAAGTAATTAGTCTTTGTATTAACTAAATTAGATATTATTTTAGAGAGTAAAAAGTTATTGTTATCTAAAGTGGTTTTTATTATTAATACAAATTTATAAAATAGTTTTTAAATTGGTATTTAAGTTAGCTACCAAGATTTAAACTACTAATGTTTTAGATTATAAATTAGTCTTCTATAGACTAATTTACAATATAAAGTAATAAATAGTTAAAACCTTGATAGCTAGTGATTAGATACCAATTTATAAATTATATTATGAATATTTATTAATAATAGAAACTATTTTAAATATCAATAATTTTTTTAGTGTATAAAATGGTATCTAGTTTAGTTGAATAGTAACTAATTATTTTTTGTTTCTAAAATTAGTTTTTATTTAATGATTTTCTTGTAATACAAGAAAATCGTTAAATAAAAATTAATTTTAAAAACAAAAAATAATTAATTGTTATATTGACTACCTTAGTTATTATTTTAAAAATTAAAAATATTATTAGTATGTAAAGTAATTTTTATTATTAATAAAATTTATAAACTGATTTTTAAATTAATATTTAATTAATTAGCTACTAAGTTTTTAGCTAGTAATAAATTTAGATTATAAAGTTGGTAAATTTGGAAAATTGTGACACGGTTCTTTTTCATTTCAAACATTGTTTGTGTTTTATTTATTTATTTATTCGCTTATAATGAGTTTAAGTTAGAATTATTAATAATTGATGTCATTTAAAAGTAATGAAACATTTTGTCCTGATTTCTTGTATATTCGTAACTTGTGCAGAGGTGAAAGCAGAAACACAACAAAATTGGAAAAAGAATTTGTTGTTATTGATAAAGTGAAGAAAAATTAAGGAATGAATTCTATGCCTTACTTGGAAACTGAGGAACTTCATGCTTCTTTTTTATCACTTCTCATTCTTTAAAATTGCATCTCCACACCATTCACTTCATATTTCTTCTTCTTCTTCTTCACATTCTATCTGCACAAATCTTCAGGTACGTTTCTCAATTCAAATCATCATTTTAGTTACATTTTGTTACTCTCATCATATTACTCCTATTTTACATCCATCTCAATCATACACTACAAGAAAATCATGAAATAGAAACCAATTTTTAGAGACCAAAATATATAGTTGCAATAGTAACTAAATTAGAGACCATTTTAAAAACTAAAACCAAATTTGGTTTCTAAATTAGTTTCTATTATTGTTAAATAGTTTCTAAATTGGTATCTAATTAGCAACCAATGTTTTTGATACCAAAAGTGTTAGAGATCTCACATCGACTAGAGATTAGAGTCTTTTATTGTATATAAGTGGGTGCAAACCTCAACCTTATGAACTGGTTGTATGAGATTGAGTTAGACTTAAAGTACCACTTTGTACTAATTTAAATTTAGATACTAATTTAGAAATTATTTAACAATAATACATTTTAGGCTTAATCTTGTTTTATAAGTCTAGTTTCACTTGTTTATTTAGCCTAGTTAAATCTCTATCCTATCCATGATCTTTTACCTACCCATGATTTACATTTACATTAAGATACGTTCAAAGTTAATAACCGTTTATTTAATCTGATAATTAAGTCATATAAATAGGATCATAATATATTGTATACAATATTCATTATTCATTATATACAAAACAAGCAATCCTATTGACACTATTAATTTTAGTTTTTTCTTATATAAAAATAAGGTAACTTCTAACAATAATTGCTTTTATCTCTATGTAATAAGTATAACATAATTTTTATTTTTTTTAATTACATATTTTTTTCCTAGAATACATGACAATAATATTTTATAACTAATTAAAGAATGATGAACTCATTCATGCTTAGGAAACTATATCAACTCAAATGGAGGATTTTTTTCTTTCCATCGCAACAAAGATTGTAGAATATGCAGTATTTCCAATTTTAGACCATGCTAAATACTTGTGTTGTTTGCACAACTTTGCTTCGAATCTTCCAAATGTCAAAGAACAATTGGAATTGACTCGAGAGAGTGTGAATGAGCGAATTAGAGAAGCAACTAATAAGACTGAAAAAGTTGAATCGGTTGTTGAGAAGTGGCTAAAAGATGTTGAGAAAGTTTTAAATGAAGTACAATTGCTGGAAGAAAGAATATCGAATGTAAACAAGAGCTATTTGAGAAGGCAATGTCAATATTCTCTTGCAAAAGAAATAGCAAGAAAAACAACTAAAATGATTCAGCTTGATCGTAATAGCAAGTTTGAATCGTTTTCCATGATTACTGAACTTCCAGGCATGGAGTACTATTCTTCCAATGATTTCACTATGTTCAAATCTACAAAAGCATCATACAACAAGCTTCTAGAAGCATTAAAGAATAAAAGTGTTTTCATGATTGGGTTAGTTGGACTAGGAGGCTCAGGGAAAACTACTTTGGCAAAAGAAGTGGGTAAAAAGGCTGAAGAGATGAAACTCTTTGAGAAGGTTGTCATGGCAACGGTGTCTCAACCACCAAATATCATAAGTATCCAAGATCAAATTGCTGACCAATTGAGTTTGAAGATAAATGAAGTATCAGATATAGGTAGAGCAAAAAGACTATCAAAGAGATTAAGGGAAGGTACAACTCTTTTAATCTTGGATGATGTATGGGAAAAGCTAAACTTTGAAGCTTTAGGTATTCCATTTGATGAAAGCTGCAAGACTTGTTGCGTACTCCTAACAACTCGAAATAGGGAAATATGCAATCTTATGCGATGCCAAAGTATAATTAAACTTGATCTCTTAACTGACAATGAAGCATGGACTTTGTTCAGCAAATATGCAAATGTAACTGATGTCTCCTCAGAACCTTTGAATGGTGTGGCCAAAAAAATTATTAATGAATGTAAGGGATTGCCCATTGCAATTGTGACGGTCGCAAGCACGTTAAAGGGGAGAACTATTGAAGATTTTGAGTTAGCATTGTCAAGACTAGAAAATTCTAAACCACTAGATATTCCAAAAGGCTTAATAAGTCCTTATGTTTGTCTTGAATTAAGTTACAATAATTTGACAAACCAATTGGCTCAATCTTTATTATTGTTGTGTTCTATGTTTCCAGAGGATTATGAAATAGATTTGGAAGATTTATTTCGATTTGTAAGAGGATTTCACACAGTTGGGACGTTTGCCACAATGGAGAATGCAAGGAGAGAGATGCATGAAGCTATTGACATTCTGAAGAGTTGTTTTTTGTTAATGCAAGCCAGAACAAAAGAAAATGTAAAAATGCATGATTTGGTTCGTGATGTAGCCTTGTGGATTGCATCTAAAAGTGGTCAAGCAATTTTCACAGGTACAGAAGTGGATCCAAGTGTGTTGGCAGATGATGAAATCATGAAAGATAAGCAAGCAATAGCCTTATGGCCTAATGTGACAGGAAATGATTTTCTCGATTATAGAATAAATTGTTCGACACTTGAAATTCTCTTGCTTTATTCTAAAGGTCGCATTAAAGTGTCAGATACGGCTCCTAAAAGTTGGGAAAATGTTAAAACCTTAGCAATCAAAAGTTTAAATCGGCAAAGTAAAGTTTTGTCTTTGCCAGAGTCATTGAAGTCAGCAAAAAATCTTCGAACATTGTCCTTGAGAAAACATGATTTAGGTGACATATCTTTTGTGGAAGGACTGCAAGCACTTGAGATTCTTGACTTGCGTGACTCTAAATTTGAAAAAATTCCTGTTGGGATTGTTGAATTAAAGAAGTTGAAGATTCTGGATTTGTACAGATGTACGATTAAGGAAAGGAATGTTGAACCTTACAAAGTTGTAGGAAAGTGTTTGCAGTTAGAGGAATTGTATTTGTACTTGATCAATTTAGTAGACTACTTTCCACATGACGTCTCTTTTTCCAAATTACAGAGGTATGTTATAACAAACACCAATTATATGGATGTGTTCGATAATACTACAATTATGAAAAAATACGCAAAGTCTAGAAGCTTATTAATAGACAAGTTTGATGTTGCTGCTCAAAATTTTGTATCACTACCAATCAAGGATCTCTTTCTGAGAGCAGAGTTCCTTCATCTGGAGGACCTTAAGGGAAATTTTAAAAATATAATCCCATCCATGGATCCACAAGGCATGAATCACTTGACTGCCCTAAGACTCAAAAATTGCAAAAAGATAGAATGTCTCGTTGATAGCACTATGAATACCAGCAACAGTGTATTCTCTAAACTTGTTTACCTAAGTTTGGAAAGCTTATGTAGCCTTCAAGAGGTTTTTTGTGATCCCTCTTCGCGATGTTTCCTCGAAAATTTAGGAAAGCTCTTGATACAAAATTGTAGTAAATTGAAGAGTATATCTTTTCTAAGGAAGTCTAAGTTATGCAATCTGAAGGTCCTTTGAATATCAGAATGTCCTCTGTTAACTTCTCTCTTCGTGCCATCCAGTGTCCAATCTCTAGTGTTGTTAGAGGAACTAACAATATCTTCCTGCAGCGCATTGAGGCACATAACAGAAGAAGTGGAAGAAAGCAACAATGTTCTTTCAAGCCCTCAAAGTCCTTCATCTTTGACACTCCAAAAATTAAGGATTCTTCGTATTGAAAAGTGCAACAATTTGGAGTATATATTCTCTATGTGTTTAGCCGTAAGGCTAGTAAGTTTGGAAATTGTGAATATATATGAGAACAGGGGGTTGAAATATGTATTTGGCAGTGAAAAAGAACGTAATATTGCAGTGTACCCGAGTTTTCAACAGACTGATACCAAAGTTTTTTCTAATTTGGATACTCTATATTTGACGCACTTACCAAATGTAATTGACATTTGGCCGGAATATTATCGTTCACATCTTCCAAATGTTAAAAGGTTAGCTTGCGTTGGTTGTCCGAAATTGCTTGACTCTTCCATATTTGAGATGGTGACTGCTTCAAATCTCCAGCAAAATTCAACTTCAATGGTAATATATTATTATTTATTATTTCATTAAATTGATTAATAATAATGAGTTTTAAACATAAATTGACCTTTTACAGGGATTATTAGGAATGAGTGTAGTTTCTCCAATGTTGTTGTTTAAATGCATTATGTTTGAGTTTAGTTTCTCCACTAAAAGGGTTGCGACAAACCCATAGGAACAGAAAAAAACCCAGCAAGATCAGGTCCAAGAATGCAACCAAGCAAAAGCCTCTTGCATTGTGTTTGAGTTGAAAAATATATTTATAAATAATCATAATTATATGAAATGGATAATCTTTTTATCTAGCCTAATAAACAAGTATTTATCATTTTAATCAATTATATTTTAATGAATTGTATGCAGACCCACTGATGATCGTTTTTTTTTTCGATTACTATTGTAATTTTTTTATAGGTTATTTAAATAATGAGTTTTGATCTAGTTTTTTGTTTTTATTTTTCAATACATTTTAGGTATGCTTACTCACATTAAGTTTATTGAAAAATAATATATATTCTTTCCAAAGATGCAATACATGTAAATAAAAAAAATGATATTGTAATTAGAAGTGATAGATATAAGATTTTGAAGTGCGGTATATAGTGTGATTTTTGAAGTACGTTAGATTGATGATTTAAGATTGAAATATATAAAGGAGAATGAAGTGTAAAATGTAAGATATTAAGAATGAATTATGTTGTGTATACAGGAGAATGAAATAGCATGGTTCATTACCAACACATTCAACCAATTGGATTATCTATTGTTTCCACTCCAACTTGAAAAGCTTTGCTTGTGTGATCTTAGAGTAAAAGGTATCTTCCAATTCCAAATGGGAGAAGAAGGGGGCAGTGGAGAACTACTTCCTTTAAACTTGGATATAACTTATCTTGAATTGGGGAATCTACCTGAGCTGAACTTCATATGGAAGGGTCCCACAGGTTTTCTAAGCCTCCAAAACCTTGCAATTGTTTCCATATATGAATGTCCAAAATTAAAAACCATCTTCGCCATCACTGTTGCTACAAGTTTACCAATCCTAAAAGAACTGTATATACAGAAATGTGATGAATTGGAACAAATATTTGATTTAGGTGATGCACAACAACTCCAAACCCAACAACTCTGCTTCCCAAAACTCGTTTACATTGTAGTTGAAGGGTGCAATAAGTTGAAATATCTTTTTTATAATCTATCGGCTAGTCACTTTACAAGTCTGGAATTTTTGAGAATAGAAGAGTGCTCTCAATTACACAAGGTTTTTGGTTTTCAACAAGAAGCTGATGACGGCGGTGAAGAAGAGACGGGTAAAAAGGGAGAACAAGTACTACTACAGATACTGACATATATTGAACTAAAAAATTTGCCAAACTTCGAACAGATTCACTACGGATTTAAGTTAAAAGAAGATGTCGAAAATATCATAGAGGAATGTCCTAAGTATTCTCCAAGTTTATATCTACATCCAGGTAAAATTCACATGTCCTTTTTCTAGACACAATTATAATGTCTTTAGATTATGATGTTGTTAAGTGAAATATTATAGATATGTAAATAGAAGGCTACAATTAAGCATGTAGAGTTAAGTATGGGAAGTGATAAAGTGTGGTATTGCATGAAATTATCACCCAACTAATCTCCATCTGCTACAATTAATCAGATAATCTTTTGCTTTTTATTGGTATAATTATCTTATTCGTACTTGACACTTTACACTTCAAGTACTATTTATATGATAGATAAATAATAGAGAGAAAGAGAAGTGAAATTGGGTGTTGAAGTGAAATATGAGGTGTCAAGTTCCAATAGATTGAGAGATTAGTGTAGTGAAAAACTTATTGGAAATTAGCGTTTTTTAATTGCAAATCAGTTAACGTTGACCAGCACTCCTTTGGAGGTTTTGTCCTGTTGGAGAATCTCGAGCATGAAAGAGGAGACGGGAACGGCACTGTCGTAGAGGAAGGGGGACCAGACGGCGGTGGTGAGGGAGACTTGTTGGCCGCAATAGGAGGCGTAGGCCTCGAGTTTGGTGTAGGATGCGGTGGTTGGGATTGAAGGCGGAGAGGGTGACCTGCATGGTGAGGGTTAGAGTATTGGGGTGGGGGCGGTGGGGGAGGGGATGGCAACGCTGGAGGAGAGGTTGAATGCGTAGACAGTGACGTCTTGGAGGATGAAATGGGGAATATTCTCATCAGGGTGAATCCAAAACACACCTCTGTATATTCATCCTTAGTTACCAACCAATCCACACTCATTCCCATCCAACCATGACCAAGGACTATGGCCACCACCATCACAAGCGGCAGCAGCTCCTCTGCCACGTTTTCGCGACCATCCTTGGCTTTATCATCTTCATCTCGATCATCCTCCACTTCAATTGTAATTTAAAAAATCCTAACTTTCAATTAATTTTCCACTAAACTAATCTCTCAATTCACGTTGACACCTCGCACCTCAGAAAAAACTCAATTCCACTTTTTTCTATCCTTTACCACATAAAACACTTGACGAGTAAGGTGTCACTGTGTCACTTAAGAAAAAAACCAATTTGTATACATTTAAAAAAAAGAGAGACCAAATTAATTTTTTTAAAAACTATTATACTAAATTGAATATTAATAATAAATATATAGACAAATAAAGTAATTATACATTTTCCATTTTAACAAATAGATCATGTGGATAATATTTCGGCCTCTCTTACTAGTAATAAAAAGAGGTAGTGTTGTTTATATATGTGTTGTATGAATATGCAAGTTTGATCATATTTGAAATTAATATAAGACATTTTTTTTTCAAACGAAGAAAATCACTTTTAAGATGATAAATGTGACTCGTGTGAAATTGTTTAGTTTATAGAAGTTAATACACTTACTTTCATATTTTTTTCCTGTAAGACTCATGATTTTCTAAATTTTAGCGCAAATACACAAGTAAAATTTAATTTTTGTAACTGACAATGTTTTTTCCTCTGCATATTTTGAAGTTCTTCAAATATTTCTTTTTAAAAAATAACTAACGCTAACTCACTGACCCACTAGTCTATGACACACATTTTGGAGAAGGAGCATAATATTAAAACATTAATACTAATTATTTTATAGGGATACAATTGCTGGAGGGAAGCAGAGTCTAGTGACGACTTAAGGGTGTGGGGGTAATATTAAAATCTGTATATAAATAATCAATAACAAAAAGAAAGTTCTTTGTGTTAAATATTTATCTCTGTGAGTGTTTATTTTCTTGTTTTAGGATTCAAGAATTTGATAGGGAATTGGTGATATTCTAAGATGCCTATGTCTTATGTGTGTATTGTGTAATATGAGACACTTAATGTTATATGTAAGTGTTTGATTCTTTTTTCTTTGAATTAATTTTTTAGAATGATTCTCCAAATATTTTGATATTTATCAATTCATATTATCGGAGCTAGTTAGCAAATCCATGTAAGAACTAAGGAAATCAAGTATTGAAATCCTGATAGCCTAAAACACATGTGATTGGTAGTTCAAAAGTACATGGAATGCACCATCATAAACTAATCTCCGTGTTGTTACAAAATTGATTAATTATAACTAACTACTCAACCATGTTGAACTAAGTGGTGTTCAATGTTTTGAAGAATCCAAATCCTTTGAAAGGATGTTGAAGCCTCTGTTTTGCTTGATGCTGCTGTGCTGGTTTAAAGCTTTGTTCTGGGGTAGTTTAATGTTGTAATCCACCCTTAGATTAAATCTCAAAGCAATTAGCATCTCAATCTTTAACAAAGTAAAATGTTTTTCAAACTAAGTTGAAACAACCGATTGTTTTGTCGAAACAACCGATTGTTTACACTTAGGTGTTTTGACAAAATTTGAAAATTGTTTTTGAATGGTGAAATCTGTTAACTAACAAAACAACCGATTGATTCGAGGAAACAATCGATTGTTTGTTTTGAAAACATAACAGAAAAACTGTTTTCTTTGACTGAGTTTTAAATGCTTTAATTGAATACGCTCCAGTCATTAAATGCTTTGACCAATCAGTTTTAAAAGCAATTAAGAGTTTGTTAAGATTTGATAACAAACTATATCTTTGAATATATTCAGAAAAACTGTTTTTATGTATCAAGAATCTTGAGACAAAGTTTTTGACTAAGAGTTTTTCAAAGAGTTCTGAGATTGCTTAAGAGTTGAGAGATTGATCAAGGTGCTGGAATAGGATTCTACTTGTATTGATTTCAGATATTCATTTGTAACAAGTGTAATCTTTGTAAACTGCTGAACAATTCGTTTTGTGTGTTTTGCTGAGATTGGCTGTGTGTTCTTGAGGTGTTCAAGATCAGCAATCTTAGTGTTGGCCAAGGAGAGTGTGTTTCTTGAGGTTTTCAAGGTCATTCTCTTGGTTGTTGTGTAAGTGATCACGGTGTGGTTGCTTAGTGGATTTCCTCAGGGTTTCTGAGAAGACTGGATGTAGCTCTGGTTTGGAGTGAACCAGTATAAACAACTGTGTACAATCTCTCTATCTCTATCTCTTTAATTTCAGTTTGTTTGTTGTTTGCTGGTATAAACAACCGATTGTTTCGAAGAAACAACCGATTGTTTTTTTCTAGTACTACAGTTTTGCTTGCTGTTTTGGCTAACTGAATTGCTGAATCAATTGGTTTCTGAAATAAATTCATTCTAGTTTTGAAAAGTTTGCGAAAACCCCTTTAAACAATTCACCCCCCCTCTAGTTTAAAGCCATCTTTTCTAACAATTGGTATCAGAGCTTGGTTCTTGAAAGTCATTCAAGTTGATCCTAAAATCTTTTAAAATGGCTGATAGACTACCGTTTGGGGAAGGTGCCTCAATAAACAGACCACCCTTGTTTTGTGGTTTGAATTACCAGTTTTGGAAAGTTAGAATGAAAATATTTATGGAATCTTTTGACAAAGGAATTTGGGATGCAATTGAAAATGGTCCTTTTATCCCAAAGTTTGAAAAAGATGGTTCTGTCATTGAGAAGCCATGGTCTCAATGGACTGATGCAGAAAGTAAAAAGGCCAAATTCGATTGCATTGCCAAAAATATTATAACATCTACTTTAAATTCTGATGAGTTTTTCAGGGTCTCAGAATGCAAATCATCAAAAGAAATGTGGGATACTTTGGAAGTCACTCATGAAGGAACAAATGAGGTGAAAAGAGCTAGAAAGCATGCTCTCATCCAAGAGTATGAGATGTTTAGAATGCTTAAAGGTGAAACAATAGCTGAGGTGCAGAAAAGGTTTACACACATCATCAATCACCTTATGAGCCTAGACAAGACGTTTGACAAAGAAGAGCAAAACATCAAGATCTTGAAATGTCTTGATAGAGCATGGCAACCAAAGGTAACTGCTATCTCCGAATCTAAAGATCTAACATCATTAAGTGTTGCTTCTTTGTTTGGAAAGCTTAGGGAACATGAGCTAGAGATGAATAGACTCAATGTTCAAGAAAGTGAAGATAAGCACACAAGGAGCATAGCCTTGAAAGCATCCAAACACAAGGGAAAGCAAGATTCAAGTGATGAGGAAAATCTCAGTTTGCTGTCAAGAAAATTCAGCAAATTCCTAAAGAGAAACTGCAACAAAGACAACAACAAGGATAGGTATGGAAACAAGAAACCCAATGAATTTAATTCAAATAAATATACTTGTTTTGGTTGTGGTGAGCAAGGTCACATAAAGGCAGATTGTCCCTACAAAAGAAAAGAGAAAAAGACAAGCTACAAGGAGAAGAAAGGCAAGACAAAAAGAACCTACATAGCTTGGGATGAAAATGAGGTGTCATCATCAAGTTCTTCATCAAGTGAAGATGAAAAAGCTAACATATGTTTAGTAGCTGAGGATGATGATGATTCTTGCAGTTCAAGTGAGGTAAGTTCATGTGCTTCCTTAAATGAACAAAACTATAGTGAATTGCTTGAAGCTTTTCAAGAAAAACTTGATGAAGCTAATAGATTGGTTCTTTCAAACAACCGATTGAAAGATCTTAACAATGGGCTTGAAAAGAAAGTTAAATCACTTGAAGAGGATATGAGAAAAGCAAAAATTGATTTTGAAAATTTGGAAAATCATTTCAAAAATGCCTCTTGCAAGTGTGATACTCTCATTTGCACAAATTGTGAAAATCTTGAGAAAAAGGTTCACTATCTTGTTGAAACTGTGGACAAGCTTTCAAAAGGGAAGTCAAACTTTGAGAATGTCTTGGCATCTCAAAGTTGTGTTTTTGGAAAAGGCTGGTTTTCTGGTGACACTAATCTCATTGAGAAGTATAGGTATGAAACATGTGTCAAGAAGATAAACAACCCCAAGGTTGTGTGCTTTGACTGGCTGAAAAGTCAAAAGCTTGACAATGTGAGGAGGCTTCTCAAGGACCAATCACTCAGAAAGTTTCTGGAGCTAAAAAGGAACATCTATCCAGATTTGGTGAGGGTATTCTACACCAACTTGAAGTTTGAGGGAAACAATCTAGTTTCTTATGTGAAAGGTGTGGAAATGGAGATAACTCATGAGGTTTGGGCTGCTGTTACTAGGCTTAAGTTTTCTGGACTAAGAATCAACAAGGAAAACCTTGGTGTGGTGGAAGATTTCAACAAAATCCAGTTCTACAAAAGTTGCTTGAAGAACAATCAATCTCAAGTTAGCACATGCTCGGTTGGAGGTTTGAAGCTTGATGAGAGGTTGCTTGCTTTCATTGTAACTTGGATTCTAACTCCAAGGTGGAGTAATCACTCTGTGTTGACTGAAGAAGATCTGGTTTACATCTTCTGCATCACCAAGAAAGTGAAGATCAATTGGATTCACATAATCAAAGAACATATGCAAAAAGCTATGAGGTTAGGCGATTACCATTATCCCTATGCTGTTTTAATATCTAAGTTTCTACTCTATTTTGAAGTTAATCTTGAAGATGAAACTTCTGAGCTGGTCAAGTCAACTCAAGAGTTGAACAATGGATCACTCAGCAAGATGGGCTTTACAAAAATAGGTGGAAAATGGTTAAGTAAGGATGGTGATCATGGTGCCTCATCTAGTGGTGCTGCACATCTTGAACAAGATGAACCTGCTGACATGGATGTTCAACATGAAGATCCAGCTGAAGCTTTTCAAGATGCAGGACCTAGTGCTGATGATTGACATCAAGGAGAAAGAATGCAAACCATGTCTCCTTTTGAAAGACTCATGGTGAATAGGCTTGATAGTTTTGCTGAAAATCAAAGGAGCCTTCATGAACTGTGTGTTAGTAATTTCCAGAGGATTGACACAAGGTTTGACAACATGGATGCAAGGTTTATGACTCTGGATGAACAAATTGAAGCTGTCCAGAATCAAATCTTTGATCTTCAGTTTGCTGATGAAGAAGAATGAAGGAAAAACAACCGATTGGTCATCAAAACAATCGATTGTTTTTTGGCTGTTCTTTTCTGGTTTTAAAATTTCTTTTCTTCTGTTGTTGCTATTTTATTCTGATGTAATGAAAACAATATGTTGCTTTATCTCTTATCTTTGTCTATTTGTGAAGACAAATAGAGGGAGATATATGTTGTGTTTACAATTTGTTTTAAGTTTCTGTTTTTCAAGTTGTTAAAAATAGTTTGGGTGATGTTATTTGGTTCTGATATTAGATGTTTTAAGCTTTAAATGTTTATCTGTATGCTAACAGAATCTCAGAAGTTCAATGTATTGCTCAAAGTTCTATTGCAGGAACTGCTTCAGATTTAATCAAGTACAACACAAGCATCAGGGATTTGTCTTCATCAAATAGGGGGAGATTGTTGAACCAAGTGGTGTTCAATGTTTTGAAGAATCCAAATCCTTTGAAGGATGTTGAAGCCTCTGCTTTGTTGATACTGTTGTGCTGGTTTAAAGCTTTGTTCTGGGGTAGTTTAATGTTGTAATCCACCCTTAGATTAAATCTCAAAGCAATTAGCATCTCAATCTTTAACAAAGTAAAATGTTTTTCAAACTAAGTTGAAACAACCGATTGTTTTGTCGAAACAATCGATTGTTTACACTTAGGTGTTTTGAGAAAATTTGAAAACTGTTTTTGAATGGTGAAATCTGTTAAGTAACAAAACAACCGATTGATTCGAGGAAACAATCGATTGTTTGTTTTGAAAACATAACAGAAAAACTGTTTTCTTTGACTGAGATTTAAATGCTTTAATTGAATACACTTCAGTAATTAAATGCTTTGACCAATCAGTTTTAAAAGCAATTAAGAGTTTGTTAAGATTTGATAACAAACTATATCTTTGAATATATTCAGAAAAACTGTTTTTATGTATCAAGAATCTTGAGACAAAGTTTTTGACTAAGAGTTTTTCAAAGAGTTCTGAGATTGCTTAAGAGTTGAGAGATTGATCAAGGTGCTGGAATAGGATTCTACTTGTATTGATTTCAGATATTCATTTGTAACAAGTGTAATCTTTGTAAACTGCTGAACAATTCGTTTTGTGTGTTTTGCTGAGATTGGCTGTGTGTTCTTGAGGTGTTCAAGATCAACAATCTTAGTGTTGGCCAAGGAAAGTGTGTTTCTTGAGGTTTTCAAGGTCATTCTCTTGGTTGTTGTGTAAGTGATCAAGGTGTGGTTGCTTAGTGGATTTCCTCAGGGTTTCTGAGAAGACTGGATGTAGCTCTGGTTTGGAGTGAACCAGTATAAACAACTGTGTACAATCTCTCTATCTCTATCTCTTTAATTTTAGTTTTGTTGTTGTTTGCTGGTATAAACAACCGATTGTTTTTTCTAGTACTACAGTTTTGCTTGCTGTTTTGGCTAACTGAATTGCTGAATCAATTGGTTTCTGAAATAAATTCATTCTAGTTTTGAAAAGTTTGCGAAAACCCCTTTAAACAATTCAGCCCCTCTAGTTTAAAGCCATCTTTTCTAACAAACCAATCCTCTGTCAATTTATCATACAAGTAGCACAAAAAGAAGAAATGAAAATTAGTAAATTTGGTTTCATTGTTCAATTCACAAGTTACTAAACATCCTCATATCCAGTCAACTTTTTTATCTAAAGAAAGATATAATTTTTCAACTTCTATCTTGGCTTGATGGTTGGTACACTTCCACTGACAGGTCACAACCTGACACATCTCCTGAAATAAATGGAGTATTTTTATAGTAGATGATGAAGGTTGTGAATTCAATAATGTACTTGAAGAATCACTTGTAACATATTCAGTTCCCTTGGAATCTGGCTTAAGTAACATAAAATCGATGTATTCAAGCTCTTTAGCCACTTCTACCATTTTAGGCCTCTCATCTGGTAAATCTTTGCAACAACTTAAGGCTAAAGTAAAAAATCTCAGTGCATACTCAAATAGATAAGACTTAATACGTTTATCAACAACAAGAGAAATCCCACCAAATTGGTGTGCCACATTAACCTGAAATTAAAAAGGAACATTACAAGAAAATGATTAACTATAACTAATTTAGAAAAAAAAAAAGTTTCTATAATAACTAATTTAGATATGATTTTATAAACTAAAAATTATTGGATACTAAAATAGTATTTATAAAAATTATAATATAATTAGATATTATATTTTTGGTAATTAATAATATTAAAAAAATAAAAATAAAGTTTAGAGACAATTTTTTAATCTCTTGTTAAGATGTAATTGGAAATATTTTTTAAGTCACTTTTAATCTATTTTAGATATTAGTTTTTTTGTCTATAAAAATAATAAAATTAGAAACTAATTTTAGTTTCTAATCATCATATAATTAGATACTTAAATTTTTAGTCACTATTATTTAAATTTAGATACTAATTTTAGAGTAATTAAATTTTATAAAATTAATTATTAATTTATAAAATATTTTAAATTGATATGAATAAATTTACTAATTTGTTAGTTTTAGTATAATAAAATAATTAATATCAATTTAAAAATTATATTTAAAATGGTATTTTAATCTTTTAATTGTATTTAAATATATAATTAAATTAATAATAAATTAAAAATTTAATAAATTAATTTAAATAAAGATGCATATTTTCAAAAACTTATTTTATTTTTTAAAATCTGAACAAATAGTCTAATTTCAAAGTTTATCTACTCATATCTAAGCAACGCACTCTGCAATTAGACCGCAAACCCTGCGATAACACCCTACGTACCCGCGACGGAACGCATCCTGTGACGATAACGCATCTTGTGACGACAACGCACCCGCAACTGCAACGCATCTGTGACGACAACGCACAATGCGACAATGACGCTTCTATGCTTCGAAGGAGGCCAACCTCTTTAAACTTATCATCGTAAGTTTCATTATCACTCCATAAATTCATGTTCCATTCTCAAGCTTCACAACTTTCTTTTCTATCTTAAAACCTTAGATTCTCAATAGGGAATGACCTGCGTTCAAGAATAATTAGGAATTATGTTGGTTCAAATGTCTAGTTTCATACGCCTGCATTTGATTTCAAATCATTTTTTCCTTTTATTTTTTATTCACTATGGTCCACTGTTCCTTATGCAACTCTTTTATTTATGCTATTTCAAAATAATATATCTATACTTTATTATTCATAGTGTATTACTTACAAAGTCATCCTCTAATCCTGAAGCTGGTGATATTTTAATGAGATTTTTGGGATCTGTCATTCTCTCATTTTCCTTCTCTATGTTCAAGCAAAGAAAGGTAACCATCGAAGTTTCCAGTAAATAAATCGTACACTGATGTAAAAAAATTAAGCGAATGAATACAATGTGTATACTGTCAAATGGTTATGGTATTTTACAATGTTTGACAAATTGCAATCAAACTTGTACCCAGCTATGTTTGATATGATATTTCTGAGTCGCTAATGATATAGAGTAATAGTTCTAATAATATACATTAATAGCTCAACAAGTGAGAGTACTTGATGTCAATTTTATTTGAACATTTAACCCTTGCCAGCCTCTCAAGATTAAAAGTGTGGATTGGTGATTTCATTTTGAATAATTTGAGTTGCATTCATTGAATTTGAGTAAAAGTACATCATTAATATTGTAATATCATATTGCAGTGATGTTAAGTCACCAGGGATGGGCTAATGAAGAGGGTTTTGGATAGTTTGCAAAAGGTTATAAGTACCCATGGTAAATCCTCCCCAAAGATGTCTAGATGCTAGTTTTTTTTTGGTTTTTTGTCTGGATATGTAATTTAACATGGTTATACCACTAGAAGCCTACCTATTTTATATATATATATATATATATATATATATATATATATTCAATTTCTTTCTAAAGTAGCTAAGACTTTGAAAGGTGAATGGAATAGTTATTGGCTTATATGGAGTTTGATTTTATGTGAATATATGAATTCAATAGAGCTACGAGCTAAGAACATATCATATACCCTTCTACGCATAATGTTTCATTTAGCAATTATTAGCATGATTCATACCCAAATATCAAATTTGCTTTGTAACATTGTTTTGACATCTCAAACATGTGATAGATGAATCATTTTATCATTGGTTACTGTTTTTTTCCATCATTTTCAGCTTGTGAAAAGACATGAAGTTGAGATTTTCACCTCTGTCATCATCTCAACAGTATTCTCACTGTATTTAATTGTCTTAGAACATGACGTCCCACTATATTAGAATTGTTTCGTCGCATATACCAACAACAACGTAAAAACAACTCTTGGGTGGATAAAAAATTACTAATGATGTAAAGATAACTCTTAGTTGGATAAAAAATAGAACAAGTAAATATAATGAACTATTATCTTTTATTTTATTTGTTGTTTTCTGTTTTTTCATTTTCAATGATAAAGTTATTTTAAATCCAATCTCCAAAGTAAATTGTTTCATTTTCAATGTTAAAGATCATTAACGCAAATCCAATCTCCAAAGAAAATGTATTAAGTTATACAAAAAGCAAATAAAGCAAGTTGTCTTTGCAGTATTCCCAAGAGATAGAACAAAACATTGCTCCCCCACAATTTCGAAGAAATATAGGACAAAAAAATAAGTGTAAGTGGAATCTTCTTTTATGCCAACTTTTGACGTTTTAACTTTACATGATGTATCATAGGGCATACGTTAGACACGTACGTACACCAGTTTCAATGTATGTGTGTGTGTGTTAGTGGCCCTTATACGTGGCCAACTAGATTACTCTCCCTTCTGAGTAATGGCATGGTGACCATGAACATTTGACACCTCAAATTATTCTCACCATTCAAAGAAAGTGGTGGAACTTTCCACCATGAATGGATGTGTATATATGCTTGTTTATGTACCAAAAATATGAACTTATGAATCAATTTGAAATTTGATTCTGAAACAAAGAATTCTATTGACTATGCAACCTTAAACAATATATTAAATTTTTTTTCCAATGAATTAGTTAGATACATCTTTGTATTTTGGTTTCAAAAGATCAAAACATCAAACTTATTTCTTAAACTGTATCTAGAAGTACACTTCAAATTACAATATACAAAACACTAATATGACTGCCATAAGTTATTTTCTATGCATGACTGTCTAAGCAATCCCGCACTTTGAGTTCCTATCAAGATCAGACTCTCAATGTTTCATATGTGTTGATAGTAAACTTGAGTGTGAATACAGATAAGTATCCTTTTTTTTTCACCATTTTTCTGAAACTTCATAACTATATCTGGTGTAAAATTATCACTAGTTGAGAGAATAACATGTTTAAAAGAATGTGAAAATGTAGCAAGAGATACAAAAGACTTAATGGAACATTTGACTTTATTGTTATTCTCACAAAATGGCAAGAGTAGTCTCAAAATCATGAAAATATACAAGAATACTTCTAGTCCTAGTGAATCTTTAAAGAATATATTTATCAATAACATGATCAATATCAGGCTCAATATCTCCGGTCTCAATTTTAGTAACATTTTGATCATTGAGAATCTCAATATTAATTTAGCTTCTTCAAGAGGTAAAGAAATCTACAAGAAATTTCTATTTTTCTCAAAAGAATGTGTGTAAAGAAATTAATTTTCATAGATAACATTCCGATAAACATTATGAGGTAGAAGATCATAAAAAATATAACTTTAAGTATTTGGAAAAAACCTAACCTTAGCACACACTACAAGAAAAATGAAATAGAAACCAATTTTTAGAGACCAAAATAATTAGTTACAATAGGAACTAAAATAGAGACCATTTTAGAAACTAACAAAAAAAATTGGTTTCTAAATTAGTTTATATTATTTTCTATTATTGTTAAATAGTTTCTAAATTGGTATCTAATTAGCAACTAAGGTTTTAACTACCAATTATTTAATTTCTAAATTTGGTAGCAAAAACCTTGGTTGCTAATTAGATACCAATTTAGAAACTATTTAACAATAATAGAAACTAATTTAGAAACCAAATTTTTTTTAGTTTATGGTCTCTAATTTAGTTATTATTGCAACTAATTATTTTGGTTTCTACAAATTGATTTCTATTTTTTTTTTTTTTTTTGATCAGCAAAAAATAAAATAAATTAAAGAGATACTTTAGGGGTATCCCAACCCGTATACAAGAAAAATCACTTTTGAACTTAGAACAAAGCACAAGCATTCTAAAACCCCTCCAACCAGTTTAAGCTTTACATAGTAATTCCCTTAGACCACAAAGAGAAGACCAAAAAAGTGAAGGAACACTTAAATCCAAACTCCAATTCATAAAAAGCTTCCCCGTACCTCCACCTGCACACTTATCCTACAAGAATTCAGCACATCCCTAAGATATCTTTCTAAACGAGATTAAAAACCCTTGAACTAGTATCCACTGTACCACACCACATTGAGAATTTTTATTAGTGTGATTTCTATTTCATTATTTTTCTTGTAGTGTGATTTTTTATTAGCAAAGATATTCGTGTGATCTTTTTATTAGCAAAGATAGTAGACATGTAACATAAATAACGTCTAAACACACCAATTTGACTTATATCAAACACTTTATCATATAATTTTTCAAAAGAAGAAAGGTTTTGAGAAATTTTTTTATCAAATGAACAACTTATTTACTTTATTTATAGAAAAACACACAAATCTTGTGTGTTTGTGAGAAAAGAAATTTTTTTATTTAAAATTATGATAAACTAATCTTAATGTAATGAGGTTGAATTAAAAAAAATAAAAATCTTACTCAGTTAAAATTTTTAGATACATAAATGAAAATGAGTTCAAAACTTAAAACTTTAGAATATTCGTTAAACTTTAAACTTATACAATGAAAAGGTCCTTATCCTTATCCTTAGTCGATGTGGGATCTCCAACAAGTTTTAGTATTAAACACTAAATGTTAATGCACAAATATATATGCTAAATGACCTGTTTGATCTCTATTTAGTTTATTCAATTTAAGCAATTCTAATATTAAAAAGTTCGATTTAGTTAATAGATTGGGTAAAAGAAGTTGACTCGTTGATTTTTCAAAATCGATACAGTGTTTTTTTTTAGATTCATTAAAATTAACGATCCTAAATTATTGCAATGATGTGATTCAATCACAGTCATTATTGTAGCAAGTTTTTAACTTTACATAATTTCTTGAAGTTACTGACAATGAACTATTATCGGGTGATAGTGTATAAAGATTTAACATATTATGTCCACTGAACTGAATAAAATATTACAAAAATAAAATAATAATAATAATAATAATAATAATAATAATAATAATAATAATAAATATTACAAATTTATAATAGAAGTGACGAAATAAAAAGCTTAAAAAGTATACCACCATAATAAAATAATAAAGTTTGGTGAAGACTTATTGTTTAACATTATGAACTACGGCGGAGAAACATAACGAAGTACACTCTTTCTTCCTACACTTCCATACCTTCTTGTCTCATCCTCATACTAGATATGAAAATATTATTTTATTCTTTTTTTTTCACTCCTTGAATTTGAAATAATAAGTCTATGGATTATGTAATCTGGATAAATTCTGGATTACATAATTCGAAAGTCAATTTCATATTTAGAAAAGACTTCCAGATTATGTAATCCGGAAGCTAATAACACATCTGAAAGACTTGGATTATATAATCTGGAAGTTAATCTTATGTATAGAAAAGACTTCTGGATTATGTAATTCGGAAGCTAATCACAAAAGACTTCCGGATTACATAATTCGGAAGCTAATTCTGAATCTAGAAAAAAACTTTCGGATTATGTAATCCAGAATATTGAAAAAGATATTTTTGGAATAAGAAAAATTTATGGGAGTGACACAAAAAGGTATGGAGGTGCAGGAAGAAGCAGCCAGTCCGAAGTCAACATAACCGACATATTTAATAAGAGATAGCAGAAGCCCAAAGAAAACTGATACTGCTACATTACCAATAACATTCTATATTACTGTAAGTAAGAGAATTCCAAATTTTAACTCTGCAGATCTCATTTTTTCCCAAGTACATCAAATCAAGAAAATATCTTATTGCATTTACATGTTTGAATTTTAATTCTAAGGTGGAAATATGGGTTGAATAAAAAATTAATCTAACACCTAAATAAATTTTAATTGCAATTATTTTTTTACCTTCCACAACAATATCATTTTCATTCTCAATTCTTACTTTAAAAATATTTGATTTCTTGAACCTTTATCATGAGTCATAATTTGTACAATCACTATTTATAAGTCTTTAAATTTGGTGAGACATATATTTTCAACATGTTTTTCACTAATCTTTTACACTTATGCTTGAAAGACGTGTATCAATTTTATTAAAGTAATTGTAAATAGATAATTTCCATTTTCAAATGAAACAATAATGTTTTTGTATCTCTTAACACAATTACCAAAATTTTCTCAATTATTATGGAATCAAGATACTCATTATCAAATGGTCTTAGACTCTTTCTTCCGCACAAACCCCCTTATCAAATTTAGCACTCTCATGCTTCAAATCTTCTCATTTCCTTCATATTTTCCTTTAAAATAATTTCAATTTTATTTGAGTGACTTTAGGATCATGATTATTATTTGTGAAACAAACAAACATGACTTCACATTTATTTATTTTTTGTAATTTTTTTCTTTTAAATTTTGATTCGGCCATGGTGTGATTATCAGTATGAAGGACTTTCTGATTTATTTTATTAATGTACTTTACATATATAAAACAAAATAATATCAAATCTTAACAATATATTAATCTTAACTTCCTAAATCTAAATAATAAATAAATACTTTCATCTTTATGTAAAATATATTTTAAAAAAATTGAAATATTTCCTAAAATTTACTTTAAATAAAATATATTAAGTAAATATTATCAAAATGTGTAACTTTAATAGTAGTACACATATAAACATGTAACATATAATGTCGGTATTTTTTATTATATATATATATATATATATATAAAAGAAGTTGACCTTAAAAAAATCATTAAATAAAAATTAATTTAAAAATAAAAAATAATTAGTTGTTATATTGATTAAATTAAATACTATTTTTAGAGACTAAAAATATTATTAATATTTAAAATAATTTTTACTATTATAAAATAAGTTTTAAATTAATATTTAATTAATTACTAAACTTTTAAACTACTAATTAATTTAGATTGTGAAGTTAGTAAATTTGCACATCCGAGTTCTTTTTCAAACATTGTTTGTGTTTTGTTTATTTTTTGTTAGCTTATATTTGGTTTAAGTTAGAATTATTAATAATATGATGTCATTTAAAAGTAATAAAACATTTTGTCCTGATTTCTTGTATATTCGTAACTTGTGCAGAGGTGAAAGCAGAAACACAACAAAATTGGAAAAAGAATGTGTTGTTATTGATAAAGTGAAGAAAAATGAAGGAATGAATTGCATCTTTATGCCTTACTTGGAAACTGAGGAACTTCATGCTTCTTTCTTATCCCTTCTCATTCTTTAAAATTGCATCCATTCACTTCATATTGTCTTTCGCATCCTAAATTCTTCTTCTTCTTCACATTCTAACTATACAAATCCTCAGGTATGTTTCTCAATTCAAAATCATCAATTTAGTTACATTTTGTTACTCTTGTATTACTCCTATTTTACATCCATGTCAATCATATAAATTAAAATTACTTTCCAAAGTGGTTCATCTTTTGAAGATATTAGTCATGTACTTTTTAGGCTTAATCTTCTTTCTTTTATATAATTCTAGATTTACTTGTTTATTTAGCCTAATTAAATTTTTTATCTCATCTATAATCTTTTATTTACTCCTCATTTACACTAAGATGAATAATTTAATGTGATAATTAAGTCATACAAATAGAATGATAATATATTATATACAATATTCATTATTTTTTCAAAATATATTTTTAAGAGTCTGAATTTCAAATAGACCTATAAATATATGGTAATTCTCATAAAGTACACATTAAACTCTTATACTCATCTATCCCCACACAAATCTCCTAATCTCTTGAGTGTCAAAAATTCTTTTATAGGTGGATTCGTCCCTCCTCTCTTTCTTTTCTTCGGTCAACATCAAACAACTTCACATCTCCAAACTCCAACGTTTTATTCCGGTAACTCTTTATTCCAACAAAAACAATTAAACTTAATATATATTTCTCTGAATAGTGGATTAATAAATCAAAAGTTTCGCAGCCAGGTTGGTCCTAAATTCTTCTTCTTCTTCACGTTGTATCTCTGCAGAAATCTATAGGTACGTTTATCAATTCAAATCATCAATTTAGTTAATTTTCTTACTCTTATATTACTCCTATTTTACATCCATCTCAATCTTATGAACTTATGAAATATATCATCAACTATTTCAATAGTGAAAGTTTATTAACAGTTTCAGTACCACCTTTCCGTTTCAATAATGAACAATATTTTCTTTATATTAATCTGACTATTTTAAAAATTTCAACTCAATCTTGATTTTTTACTTTTCTCATGTACGTACCTTTTAGGCTTAATCTTGTGTTTTTTTTTTATAAAGTCTAGTCACTTGATACTTAAAAGAAACTAAGTACGAGAAAAAAAATAACACTTTAAAACTAAAAACTAAACTGATGATTTATTTTCCTTTATATATATATATATATATATATATATATATAAACAAAGCAATCGCACAATATTAATTTTAGTTTTTTCTTATATATAAAGATAAGGTAACTTGTAATAATAATTGCTTTTATCTCTATGTAATATAATAAGTATGACATAATTTTTATTTTTTATTTTTTATTTTTTATTTTTTATTTTTTTAATTATATCATTCTTTCTAGAATACATGACATAATAATATTTTATAACTAATTAAAGAATGATGAACTCATTCATGTTTAGAAAACTGTATCAATTCAAATGGAGGACTTTTTTCTTTCCATTGCGACAAAGATTGTAGAATATGCCGTATCTCCAATTTTAGATCATGCTCGGTACTTGTGTTGTTTCCACGACTTTGCTTTGAATCTTTCAAATGACAAAGAACAACTAGAATTGACACGAGACAGTGTGGAGAAGAAAATTAGAGAGCCCACCAATAGGATTGAAAAAGTTGAGCCACCTGTTGAGAAGTGGTTGAAAGATGTTGAAAAAGTCTTGGCTGAAGTGCGACTGCTAGAAGAAAGAATATCGATTGTAAACAAGAGCTATTTGAGAAGGAAATGTCAATATTCTCTTGCAAAAGAAATAGCAAGAAAAACAACTAAAATGATTCAGCTTAATCGTGATAGCAAGTTTGAACCGTTTTCTACAATTATTGAACTTCCAGGCATGAAATATTATTCTTCTAATGGTTTCTTTATGTTCAAATCTACAGAAGCATCATACAACAAGCTTCTAGAAATATTAGAGAATAAGAGTGTTTCCATGATTGGGTTAGTTGGATTAGGAGGCTCAGGAAAAACTACTTTGGCAAAAGAAGTGGGTAAAAAGGCTGAAGAGATGAAACTGTTTCATAAGGTTGTCATAACAACAGTGTCTCAACCGCTAGATATCAAAAGGATCCGAAATGAGATTATTTTACAATTGGGCTTGGATTTAAAGGAAGAATTAGATATAGGTAGAGCACAGAGACTATCACAGAGATTAAGAAAAGATACTACTCTTCTAATCTTGGATGATGTATGGGAAAAACTAAACTTTGAAGATTTAGGTATTCCATTTGATGAAAGCTACAAGGCTTGTTGTATACTCATAACAACTCGCAGTAAAGAAGTATGCACTTCTATGCAATGTCAAAGTATAATTGAACTTAATCTCTTGAGTGATAAAGAAGCATGGACTTTGTTCACACATTATGCAAACATAACTGATGTCTCCTCAGAAGCTTTGAAAGGTGTGGCAAGAAAAATTATTAATGAATGTAAGGGATTGCCCATTGCAATTGTGACGGTCGGAAGCACACTATGGGGGAAAACTATTGAAGATTTTGAGTTAGCATTGTCAAGACTAGAAAATTCTAAGCCACTAAATATTTCAAAAGGCTTGATAAGTCCTTATGCATGTCTCGAATTAAGTTACACTAATTTGAATAACCAATTGGCTCAATCTTTATTATTGTTGTGTTCTATGTTTCCAGAGGATTATGAAATAGATTTGGAAGATTTATTTCGATTTGGAAGAGGATTTTGCACAATTGGGTCGTTTGGAAAAATGGAGAATGCAAGGAGAGAGATGCATGAAGCCATTGACATTCTTAAGAGTTGTTTTTTGTTAATGCAAGTTGGAACAAAAGAAAATGTAAAAATGCATGATTTGGTTCGTGATGTAGCGTTGTGGATTGCATCTAAAAGTGGTCAAGCAATTTTTACAGGTACTGAAGTGGATCCAAGTGTGTTGGCAGATGATGAAATCATGAAAGATAAGCAAGCAATAGCCTTATGGAATAATGTCAGAAAAAATGGTTTTCTCAATTATAGAATAAATTGTCCGACTCTTGAAATTCTCTTGCTTTATTCTAGAAATCGCATAAAAGTATCAGATATGGGTCTTCAAAGCTGGGAAAAGATTAAAACCTTAGCAATCAAAAGTTTAAATATATACAGTGAGGATTTGTCTTTGCCAGAGTCACTGAAGTCATTAAAAAATCTTCGAACACTGTGCTTGAGAGGTCATGATTTAGGTGACATATCTTTTGTGGAAAGACTGCAAGCACTTGAGATTCTTGACTTGCGTGACTCTAATTTTGAAAAACTTCCTGTTGGGATTGTAGAATTAAAGAAGTTGAAGATTCTGGATTTGTACAGTTGTATTATTCAAGAAAAGAATGTTGAACCTTACAAAGTTGTAGGAAAGTGTTTGGCGTTAGAGGAATTGTATTTGTACTTGATCGATTCAAAAGAGTACTTTGGACATGATGTCTCTTTCTCCAAATTACAGAGGTATGTTATAAGAAACACCAGTTATAGTTTTGGAGATGAATTCGACAATACTACAATTATGAAAAAATATGCACAATATAGAAGCTTATTACTAGATAAGTTTGATGTTCCTGCTCAAAATTTTATATCACTACCAATCAAGGATCTCTTTATGAGAGCAGAGTTCCTTCATTTGGAGGACCTTAAGGGAAATTTTAAAAATATAATCCCATCCATGGATCAACGGGGCATGAATCAGTTGAATGCCCTAAGACTCAAATATTGTAAAAAGATAGAATGTCTCATTGATAGCACTATGAATACCAGCAACAACGTATTCTCTAAACTTGGTTACTTAAGTTTGGAAAGTTTACGTAGCCTTCAAAAGATTTTTTGTGATCCCTCTTCGCGATGTTTCCTCGAAAATTTAAGAGAGCTCTTGATAAAAGATTGTAGTAAATTGAACAATATATCTTTTCTAAGGAAGTCTAAGCTATGCAATCTGAAAGTCATTTCAATATCAACATGTCCTCTGCTAACTTCTCTCTTCGTGCCATCCAGTGAACAATCTCTAGTGTTGTTAGAGGAACTAACAATATCTTCCTGCAGCGCATTGAGGCACATAACAGAAGAAGTGGAAGAAAGGAACAATGTTCTTTCAAACACTCAAAGTCCTTCATCTTTGACGCTCCAAAAATTAAGGATTCTTCGTATTGAAAATTGCAACAATTTGGAGTATATATTCTCTGTGTTTTTAGCCGTAAGGCTAGTAAGTTTGGAAAGTGTGATTATTAATGAGAACAGGGGGTTGAAGTATGTATTTGGCAGTGAAAAGGAACGTAATCTTGCAGTGTACCCGAGTTTTCAGCAGACTGATACCAAAACTTTTTCTAATTTGGCTACTCTATCGTTGATGGACTTACCAAATATGATTGACATTTGGCCTGAATATTGTCGCCCACATCTTCCAAATCTTACAAATTTAGACTGCACTGGTTGTCCCAAATTGCTTGACTCTTCCATACTTGAGATGGTGACCGCTTCAAATCTCCACCAAAAAACAACTTCAATGGTAATATATTATTATTTATTATTTCATTAAATTGATTAAAAATAATGAGTTTTAAAGATAAATTAACCTTTTACAAAGATTATCAGGAATGAGTGTAGTTTCTCCAATGTTGTTGTTTAAATGCATTAAAAATAACAATCATATCGCAGTAGTTTTTTTATCATTACTTTTATTCTGATAATTATTTATATTCTTATTGTGTTTGAGTTGAAAAATATATTTATAAACAATCATAATTATATAAAATGGATAATCTTTTATCTAGCTAATAAACAAAGTATTTATCAATTTAATGAATTATAGTTTAATGAATTGTATTCAGACCCACTGATGATCTTTTTTCTTTCGATTAGTATTGTAATGTTTTTATAGGTATTTTAAATAATGAGTTTTGATCTAGTTTTTTTGTTTTCTTTTTTATTTTTTTAATACATTTTAGGTATGCTTCCTCACATTAAGTTTATTGAAAAATAATATATATTCTTTTCAAAGATGCAATACATTTAAATAAATAAAAAATCATACTATAATTACAAGTGATATATTTGTCAAACTAACTTCAGCGAGTTTCTGGTTTGATTAATGTCTAAACTTCTGGTATGTATGTACTCAAATAATAGTTGCTGATAAAGTGATGAGATTGGTCTTTGAATTTAAGTCGTTTTTTGGCTAATTGTGAGAAGGTAGACAAACATGATTTTCTTGAGGTATTTGTCTGTTTTGTTTTGTAAGAAAGTTAGATCATCATTAAAGTGGATCAAATTTATTATATTTTTTTGCTGATAAAAAAAAATAAGATTTTAAAGTGAGTTATATGATGTTTAGGGTTTAGTTATATAATGTCATATTCTATTTGAAGTACGTTAAATTGCTGATTTAATGATTGAAATATATAAAGGAGAATGAAGTGTAAAATGAAGATATTAAGAATGAATTATGTTGTGTATACAGGAGAATCAAATACCATGCTTCACCATTACCAAACTTGAACGCCTTTGCTTATCTGATGTTAGATTTAAAGGTCTCTTCCAATTCCAAATGGGAGAAGAAGGGGGCAGTGGAGAACTTCTTCCTCTAAACTTGGATATAACTTATCTACAATTGGAGAATCTACCTGAGCTCAACTTCATATGGAAGAGCCCCACAGGTTTTCTAAGCCTCCAAAACCTTGAAACTGTTTACATAGATGGATGTCCAAAATTGAAAACCATCTTCTCCATCACTGTTGTTACAAGTTTACCAATGCTGGAATTTCTGTATATAGATAACTGTGATGAATTGGAACAAATATTTGATTTAGGTGATGCACGACAACTCCAAATCCTGTATTCTTCCCAACAACTCTGCTTCCCAAAACTCTATTCCATTACAGTTAAAAAGTGCAATAAGTTGAAATGTCTTTTTTATAATCTATCGGCTAGTCATTTTCCCAGTCTGGGAACTTTGGAAATAGAAGAGTGCTCTCAGTTACACAAGGCTTTTGGTTTTGAACATGAAGTTGATGATGGTGGTGAAGAACAGACGGCTAAAAAGGGAGAACAAGTTCTACTACAGGAACTGACAGATATAACACTCAAAAATTTGCCAAACTTCGAAGAGATTCACCACGGATTTAAGTTAAAAGGAAATGTTGAACATAGCATAAAAGAATGTCCAAAGTATTCTCCAAGTTTATATTTACATCCAGGTAAAATTCACATGTCATTTTTCTAGACACAATTACATTGTCTTTGGATTATGATGTTGTTAAGTCAAATATTATTTTATCAGATATGTAAATAGAAGGCTACAATTAAGCATGCAGATTTAAGTATTGATTTAAAAAACAAAGTGTGCAATGGACAATGCAACAATGCCTCAACTTTTCACCCTCCGATGCATTAAATTGGTCAGGTAACTTTTTTTTTTCTTTTGCTATTTTAGCAATAGCATCATGTGGATAATATATATTTCGGCCTCTTTTACTCAGTAATTAAAAAGAGGTAGTGTTGCTTATATATGTGTTGTATAAATATGAAAGTTTGGTCATATTTGAAATTAATATAAAACATTTTTTTTTCAAACGAAGAAAACCGCTTTTAAGATGACAACCGTGACTCGTGTGAAATTGTTTACTTTATAGAAGTTAATACACTTTCATATTTTCTTTTCCTGTATGACTCATGAGTCATGATTTTCTAAATTTTAGTTCAAAAACATAATTTTTTTTTGTAATTGACAATATTTTTTCCTCTGTATATTTTGAAGTTCTTCAAATAAAAAAAAAAATTTAAATGACTAATGCTAACTCACTGGCCCCACTAGTCTATGACACTCTTTATGGAGAAGGAGCATAGTATTAAAACATTGATACCATATAATTATTTTGTAGGGAGACAATTGCTGGAGGAAAGCAGAGTGTTGTGACGAGTTGGGGTTTGGGGGTAATATTGAAATTTGTATATAAATAATCAATAACAGAAAGTAAGTTCTTTCTGTTAAATATTTATCTATGTGAGTGTTTATTTTCTTGTTTTAGGATTCAAGAATTTGATAGGGAATTGGTGACTGTGAGATGTCTAAGTCTTATATAATGTATCGTCTACTATAAAACACTCCATGTTATATTTAAGTGTTTGATTATTCCCTCTCTGAATTAATTTTTTAGAGTGATTCTCCAAATATTTAGATATTTATCAATTCATATCATCATAACTAGTTAGCAAATCCCGATAAGAACTAAGGAAGAAGAATTTGAAATCCTAATAACCTAAAAGACATGTGATTAGTACTTCAAAAGTACCTGGAATGCACCATCATAAACAAATCTTTGTCGTTGTTACAAAAATTGATTAATTATAACTAACTAGCCAATTCTCTGTCAATTTATCATACAAGTAGCACAAAAAGAATAAATGAAAATTAGTAAATTTGGTTTTATTGTCCAATTCACAAAATGAATAAATGAAAATTAGTAAATTTGGTTTCATTGTCCAATTCAGAAGGTACTAATTAACATCCTCATATTCAATCAACTATTTTTTCTAAAGAAAGATATAATTTTTTAACTTTTATCTTGGTTTGATGGTTGGTACACTTCCACTGACAAGGTCACTACCTAACACATCTCCTGAAATAAAAGGAGTTTTTATAGTAGATGATGAATGTTGTGAACTGAATATTGTACTTGAAGAATCATTTGTAACATATTCAACTCTCTTGGAATCTGGCTCAAGTAACATAGAACAGATGTATTCAAGCTCTCTAGCCACTTCTGCCATTTTAGGCCTCTCATCTGGTAAATCTTTGCAACACCTTAAGGCTAAAGTAAAAAATCTCACTGCATACTCAAATTGATAAGACTCGATACATTTATTAACAACCAGAGAAATTCCACCAGATTGATATGCCAAATTAGCCTGAAGTAAAAAAGGAAAAACAAAAAGATTAAGGTCTTACTTAGATAACTTCTCATTAAACACTTATATGAAGAAGAAAATAAGAAGGTGAAGCAAACTAATCTTCTCTTATAAGTTAAAGTTAAGTTGTACACAAGTTAAACCAAGTTGACTCAATTTACCTTTATTAAATTGTGAAGAAGAGAAACAGTGACATTGAGTATCTCCTGTCTATATCAGGCCAGTATCTCCAGTCTCAATTTTAGTAGCATTTTGATCATTGAGAATTCATTATTGATATTAGCTTCTTCAAGAAAATCACTAGCGAAATTAACTTAATCATTAGATAAACCGGTAAAAGAATTTACAATAAATTTCTTTTTTTCTCATAAGAATGTGTGTAAGGAAATTAATCTTCATAAAAGGTAATATTCCAATAAACGTTGATATTATGAGATAGAAGATCACAAAAAAATTATATAATCTTTAATATTTAATTTAATTCCAGAAAAAAAAAATCTAACCTTACCACAACGATCAAGTTTCTTTTTATTAGCACTCATAGTAGACATGCATGTAGCATAAACAACATCTAAACACACCGATTTGAGTTATATCATGTAATTTTTCAAAAGAAGAAAGGTTTTGAGAAAAAAAAATTGTCAAAGGAACAACTTATTTACTTTATTTATCAAAAAACACACACAAATCTTGTATGTTTGTGAGAAAAAAAATTACTTTATTTAAAATGTGATCAACTAATCTTAACTTAATGAGGTTGAATCCAAAAATAATAATTTTTTTTTATCAGAAAAAATTAATTAAATAATGGGACACTTAATCCTTATAAAAAAAATAAACACTACTTCCATCATGCTGGAAGCATATCAAAAAGCATGATACGAAGGAGGTTGATGAAGAATGAGATTGTTTCCTACTCCTAGTTAGTTAGACATTAGCTTGAAAGCTAAGGCTGTCTCACAAGAAAACCAAAACCTGCGAAACAGCTCCACAACATCCCATTAAGATTGGTTCTGATGGGAAAAACGCACGCGGAAACAACACACATAATCTCGAATTAACTGCAGACAAATAAACGACACAAGATTTAACATGGTTCGGTCGCCAACTGCAACCTACATCCACACGGACAACTATTAGGTTTACATTATATCCTTTTGCACACCAATTACAAGTACAATGATCTCTTTAAATAGAGATAATAAAGGGACACAATGATTAAGCCCACTCACTAAAACATGGTGTCTACTCAGTCCAACCCAATTTGTCCTGACTTCATACCCAACAGGTTCCTGGTGATGTTGTACTCCCCCTCCTTCACTCATTGCGGAAAACCATAGCCTCTACCCTTCATATATCTACCCTCTATCAGTTTATTTGGTGGTTATACCATCTGATATCAGGACCTTCAGATGCATCTACATAGCTCCAGACTTAAAACCAGCAGCGCCGAAACATAATGAAGTCCGAACTCAACATAACCCACATTTTTAATAAGAGATAGCACAAGCCCAAAGAAAACTCATACTGCTACATTACCAATAACATTCTATATTACTGTAAGTAAGAGAATTCCAAATTTTAACTCTGCAGATCTCATTTTTTCCCAAGTACATGAAATCAAGAAAATATCTTATTACATTTACATGTTTGAATTTGAATTCTAAAATTGTAGTACCTTACCTGCTCTCTCCTTTTCTCATCATCTTCTCTCACAGAACTGGGTTCATCATTCTTCAAATCTCAAAACAAAGACCTCTTCCAGGGAGTTATATTTTAGATTTCTAATCAATAATTTAAATTATAATAAAAACTAAATTTTAATTATTGATAATTTTTTTTAGAATTATTGAACATAAATTCACAAATAAATATAAAATATAAAAAATAAGTAGGTAAACAAGATAATATTTTTTAAAAAAATATTATTAATTAGAGATAATTTAGTGACCGGCATTTACTCTTTACAAATATGCTCACTAAATTAGTTTTTGTATTAATGATCAATAAATTGTTTATATATATATATATATATATATATTAAATTAGTTTTTATATAATTATATAATATGGTAATTAAATTGATTTTTAATAATTGGTTACTAAATTGTTTTTATATTTTTTTATCAGCAATAAAAAATAAATAAATGGGAACCACTTCAGGAGTGGTCCAACCCTTTTACAAGAACACATAGAATTCAACTCCTAACTTGGCATGCAAAAACGTCGGACAAAGAACCAACCAAACCAAGCGCTACCTAGCTTTACCGAATCAGCCGTATATAGGCCAAAGGATCCATGACCCAACAGGGGTAGGAAAAGTAAACTTCGCAGGACTTTGCAGCAATCCAAGACCACACATTTACTTGCGCAGAGGCAAAAACTTCTAACACATTTGTCACTCCTCCATTAAAGACGACCGAGTTCCTATGCTTCCAAATTTCACTCACAATTCCAACCCAAATTGCCCCCCAAACATCATTAACTGAAACAGATGTCTGACTCAACCTGAACTGGATAAAATTTTGCATAGGATCCAAATGGATTACGAACGACACTCCAAGCCACTCAAAGCAAAGACACCAGACCCTCCAAGAAAAGTCACAAACGGAGAACAAGTGACTCGACGACTCTTCAACCTTCCCACACAAGCAGCAAACAGGGTTTTCAACCACCACCCCGCGCCTTACCAAATTAACCCTAGTCGCAATCCTATTTTCCAACACCCTCCAGGCCAAGAAAACAGCAGAAGGCAAGGCTTTACACCTCCACAACCTACAGTAGATCGGAGAGAATTCCCCATCACTAACCCTCCTTACCTTAAAATAAGCTGAGTTAACAGTAAAACTTTGAGACCCTTCAGCCTTCCAGACCCAGCTATCCACCCCTCCCGCAACCATCTTTATCCCTTGCAGCAACTGACTCAACTGCTCCTCCAACAACTTCTCCCAGTCAAAGAGGGATCTACGCCAGCACAAAAGCCACAACCAAACACCATTAGACCAGTTCCCGATCTCGGCCACCTTAGCAGCTTTAGCCGTGCTAAGCGAATATAATCTCGGAAACATTCCCTCCAGGGCACCACAATTCAACCAGTTATCTTCCCAGAAAGAAATATTCCCTCCATCACCAACTTTCCACTCAACCCCATCTTCAAAACTTCTGCCCCAGCCCTCTGAGGCCCAAACCTCCTTCAGGTCTCTCCACCATAGGGAACCCCTGCAAGGTTTACCTTTCGCTCTCAAATTCCTCCAACCACCATATTTAGAGTCGAGAATCTCTTTCCACAAACCTCCCTTGGCCGAACCCCACCTCCAAATCCACTTGCCTAGCAGGGCCAGGTTAAAAGTCCTTAAATCAATGATTCCAAGACCCTCGTAGTCCCGAGGCTCGCAGACCTTATTCCAAGAGGCCCAAGCGATTTTCCTTCCGTCAGAGCCCCATCCCCAAAGGAAATTCCTTTGGATCCGAACTAACATGTCAGCCACCCCAGATGGCATTTTAAAAAAGGACATAAAGAATAACGGGACTGAGGAGAGGACTGACTTAATCAAACAGATCCTCCCAGCCATCGACAACAACCTGCCTTTCCATCTCGACAGCTTGCCCTGAACTCTCTCTAACACCCCGTTCCAAAAGACACCGCGCTTGTGGCACCCGCCTACCGGTAATCCTAAATAAACAAAAGGAGTTACCATCACCTTACAGTTAAGAATAGCTGCAAAACGCTGAAGCGAACACTGATCCAACCCCATCCCGCCAATTCTGCTTTTTAGAAAATTCACCTTAAGCCCAGAGGCAAGCTCAAAGCAAAGCAAAATAGCCTTAATATTAAAAACACTTTTGGTATTTGCTTTGCAGAAGAATAAAGTATCATCAGCGTATTGTAACATATTAACCTTCACCTTAGCTCTTCCAACCTCCAGACTGTCAATCAAATTCTTCTCTTCCGCCATCCTAGACACCCCAGCCAACCCTTCAGCAACTATGAGAAAGAGGAACGGAGCAAGCGGGTCACCTTGACGAAGTCCCCTCCTAGGAGAAAATTCCCCAATTGGGTTGCCGTTCACTAATATAAAGACTGAAGCAGATTCTAAACAACACTTTATCCATCGAATCCATTGAGCACAAAAACCCAACCTTTCCAACATATAATATAGGAACTCCCAGCTAACCGAGTCATATGCCTTTTCATAGTCAACTTTGAAGAACACACAACTCTTCTTCTTCCTTTTATATTCTTCCAGCACCTCATTCGCTACCAGCACACTATCCAACAATCCCCTACCTTCAAGAAAAGCATACTGTCTAACATCAATCACTTTGCTAATAACCTTTTCCAAGCGTAGCGACAACGCTTTTGAGATAATTTTATACAAGCATCCTACCAAAGAAATAGGTCTAAACTCGCCAAGCTGCAAAGGATTTTCAACTTTTGGGACAAGACAAAGGAAAGAAGTGTTTGAACCTCTAGGCCAGTGGCTCTTTGTCGCAAAATCCTTCTCTGCTGACATCACATCCATCCTTAAAATTTCCCAACAAAACTTTATGAAACCAAAATTAAATTCATCAGGCCCAGGGCTCTTAGAGCTTTCACAATTCCAAACCGTAGCCCTAATTTCTTATTCAGAGAACTCCCCCACCAACATCTCATTGTCTGCTTCCGAGATAGAATTGAACCTTACATTATCTAACCTGACCTGACAAACATCGTTCCTGTCGAATCTATCCTTGAAGAAATCACGAACCTTGTCCATGATTACCCCCTTATCCTCACACCACCTACCCTCAACAAACAACCCGTGCAATTCAATCCTCGACCTTCTCCATTTCACAGATGAGTGAAAAAACTTTGCGTTAAGATCCCCCTGTTTCTACCATTTCTGTCTTGCTTTTTGAAATACAACCGCCTCTTGTTTAAACATGGCTTTGTTCAGATAAGCCAAGAGTGACCTTCTCTCCTCCCTTTCTGACTCTTCTAAACCATAATCATCATCCCGTGTGTCTAACTCATTAATCCTTCTTTGTAACTCCTCACTAGCAAGGTTCACATCTCCAAACACTTCTTTGTTCCAGATTTTCAACTCTGTTTTAAGCTTTTTCAATTTTTCTTTTAAGACATAAATTCCACTTCCTTGAACATCAAAGTTGTCCCACTTCAATCTCACAAAATCTTTAAACCTACTATCCTTTTGCCATACATCCAAACTCCTAAAAGGTCTTGGACCCCAGTCAACAGACACTTCCTTAAGGACAACTGCACAATGGTCCGAGATTGACCGGTTTAGGACGAACTGTTGGCAAAGTGGCCAGGCTTCGAGCCACTCTTTTGACACAAGAACCCTGTCAATTCTACTTTTCACCGATCCATTAGGCTTATACCAAGTAAACTTCCTACCAACCATCGGGATATCCACCAACTCAGATTTTTCTATAAACTCATTAAATCCTTTTATTTCTCTAGAATAGTCTATCACCGAGATCATACTCTTCCTCTCCTCTTGTTGTCTAACTGAATTAAAGTCTCCAATAACACACCAGGCCTTAGAGAGTTGATTCGACCTGAACCCAATGATCTCTCCCCATCACTTTCTTCTCCCATAGGGAGCCAGAGCAGTAGACATTCACGATGGAGACATGTAACCCATTGCCTATCTTCCAAAGGCCCTCAATGAAAGAGTAATTCCTTCCATTAACAAAACTAATTATCTGAAAAGTCGTATTGTTCCAGATCGTAAGTACCCCTCCAGCACTGTTTACCGCTTTGTTTTCAACCCAATCCACATTGTTATTTCCCCAAATAAGGCACACTTTCTCTTTACTAACTTCAGAGCATTTCGTCTCCTGCAAACACACCATATCCGCCCCTTCCTTACTTATCAAATTACTTAAATATTTTCTTTTCATAGTGCCTCCTAGTCCTCTGACATTCAAACTAATTATCTTCATCGACAAACTGACTAGTCTCCCCCCTTGACTTCCTTCCCTTACGACCATCCCGAAACGTCAAAGCTTGTAAACTACCAATAACTAAGTCTTCTCGCCCAGGGTGAGAATACCCAGCTTCTTTACCAACAATCCACACACTAGAGGCTTCGTTCTTGTCATTTTCCACCCAAAAAATTTTATATAATGGTAACTAAATTGATTTGTGAATTACAATCTAAATTGGTTTTTTAACATTGGTTATCAAAGTTTACTTACTTATTACGGTTAGATTTTAAATTAGTTTCTAATTAAACTAATGCCTAATTTTATTATTTTAAAGGTTAATAATTTAATTTTTAAAATTAATTTTTTAGTGATATTTTTAAAAGATTGAAATATTTTCTAAAAACTAATTTAAATAAAATATATTAAGCAAATATTCTCAATTAACAAATTGTGATTAATTTCATGAACATATAAGACATAAAAAATTAATCTTACACATGAATGAATCTTAATTGCAATTATTTTTTTTACCTTCCACAACAATATGATTTTCATTCTCAATTCTTACTTTAAAAATATTTAATTTGTTGAACCCTTTAAAAGGTTCTCTATCATGAGTCATGATTTGTACAATCACTATTTATAAGTTAATCTTTTTGTAAATTTGGTGAGACATATTTTCAACATGTCTTCTAATCTTCTTTGTTCTTATGTTTGAAAGATGTGTATCGCTTTTATTAGAGTAATTGTAAATAGGTTCTTTCCATTTTCAAATGAAACAATAATATTTTGTATCTCTTCAACACAATTACCAAAATTTTCTCAATTATATCTTGTTATTCAACAATTTTTTTTAGTATTTCTTAATGCTCTTAGACTCTTTCATCCGTACAAACTCCCTTATCAAATTTAACACTCTCGTGCCTCAAATCTTCTCATTTTTTTCATATTTTTCTTTAAAATAATTTCAATTTTATTTGAGTGATTTTAGGATCATGATTCTAGTGAGAATTATTTGTGAAACAAACACATATGACTTCACATTTATTTTATTTTTTTCATTTTTTTCTTTTATATTTTAGTTTGGGTCATCACTACAAGAAAATCATGAAATATAAACCAATTTTTAGAGACCAAAATAATTAGTTTCAATAGTAACTAAATTAGAGACTATTTTAGAAACTAAAAAAAAAATTGGTTTCTATATTAGTTTCTATTTATTGTTAAATAGTTTCTAAATTGGTATCTAATTAACAACCAAAGTTTTAAAGACCAAATTTAGAAACTAAATAATTGGTATTTAAAAGATTTGTTGCTAATTAGATAACAATTTAGAAACTATTTAACAATAATAGAAATTAATTTAGAAATCAATTTTTTTTTTTAGTTTCTAGAATGATTTCTACTTTAATTACTATTGCAACTAATTATTTTAGTATCTAAAAATTTATTTCTATTTCATATTTTTTTTTTTAGTGCATGGTGTGATTTTTCGGAAGTATGAAGGACTTTCTGATTTATTTTATTAATGTACTTTACATATATAAAACAAAATATTAACAATATATTAATCTTAACTTCCTAAATCTAAATAATAAATAAATACTTTCATCTTTATGTAATATATTTTAAAAAAATTGAAATATTTCCTAAAATTTACTTTTAAGTAAAATATATTAAGTAAATATTATCGAAATGTGTAACTTTAATAGTAATGCACATATATACATGTAGCATACAATGTCAGCATTTCTTCTTCTTTATTTATTTATTTATATATATATATATATGAAGGGAATTCACTTAAAAAAAAACTTAATATTTCTCTGAATAGTGGATTAATAGATGAAAAGTTTCGCAGCCGCCAGGTTGGTCCTAAATTCTTCTTCTTCACATTGTATCTCTGCAGAAATCTTTAGGTACATTTATCAATTCAAATCATCAATTTAGTTAGATTTTCTTACTCTTATATTACTCCTATTTTACATTCATGTCAATCTTATGAAGTTATGTTATAAAGTCTAGTTTCACTTGATACTTAAAATGAAACTAATTACGAGAAAAAAATAACACTTTAAAACTAAACTGATGATTTATTTTCCTTTTATATATATATATATATATATATATATATATATATATATATATATAAAGCAAACGCACAATATTAATTTTAGTTTTTTCTTATATATAAAAATAAGGTAACTTGTAATAATAATTGCTTTTATCTCTATGTAATATAATAAGTATGACATAATTTTTATTTATTGTTTTTTTAATTACATCATTCTTTCTAGAATACATGACATAATAATATTTTATAACTAATTAAAGAATGATAAACTCATTCATGTTTAGGAAACTGTATCAATTCAAATGGAGGACTTTTTTCTTTCCATTGCGACAAAGATTGTAGAATATGTCGTATCTCCAATTTTAGATCATGCTTGGTACTTGTGTTGTTTCCACGACTTTGCTTTGAATCTTTCAAATGACAAAGAACAACTAGAATTGACACGAGACAGTGTGGAGAAGAAAATTAGAGAGGCCACCAATAGGATTGAAAAAGTTGAGCCACCTGTTGAGAAGTGGTTGAAAGATGTTGAAAAAGTCTTGGATGAAGTGCGAATGCTAGAAGAAAGAATATCGAATGTAAACAATAACTATTTGAGAAGGAAATGTCAATATTCTCTTGCAAAAGAAATAGCAAGAAAAACAACTAAAATGATTCAGCTTAATCGTGATAGCAAGTTTGAACCGTTTTCTACAATTATTGAACCTCCAGGCATGAAGTATTATTCTTCCAATAATTTCTTTATGTTCAAATCTACAGAAGCATCGTACAACAAGCTTCTAGAAATATTAAAGAATAAAAGTGTTTCTATGATTGGGTTAGTCGGATTAGGAGGATCAGGGAAAACTACTTTGGCAAAAGAAGTGGGTAAAAAGGCTGAAGAGATGAAATTGTTTCATAAGGTTGTCATAACAACAGTGTCTCAACCTCTAAATATCAAAAGGATTCGAGATGATATTATTGATCAATTGAGCTTGGAGTTAAAGGAAGAATCAGATATAGGTAGAGCACATAGACTATCACAGAGATTAAGAGAAAATACAACTCTTCTAATCTTGGATGATGTATGGGAAAAACTAAACTTTGAAGATTTAGGTATTCCATTTGATGAAATTCCATTTGATGAAAGCTACAAGGCTTGTTGTATACTCATAACAACTCGCAGTAAAGAAGTATTCACTTCTATGCCATGTCAAAGTATAATTGAACTTAATCTCTTGAGTGACAAAGAAGCATGGACTTTGTTCACACATTATGCAATCATAACTGATGTCTCCTCAGAAGCTTTGAAAGGTGTGGCAAGAAAAATTATTAATGAATGTAAGGGATTGCCCATTGCAATTGTGACGGTCGCAAGCACGCTAAAGGGGAAAACTATTGAAGATTTTGAGTTAGCATTGTCAAGGCTAGAAAATCCTAAGCCACTAAATATTCCAAAAGGCTTGATAAGTCCTTATGTTTGTCTTGAATTAAGTTACACTAATTTGACTAACCAATTGGCTCAATCCTTTTTATTGTTGTGTTCTATGTTTCCAGAGGACTATGAAATAGATTTGGAAGATTTATTTCGATTTGGAAGAGGATTTTGCATATTTGGGATGTTTGGAACAATGGAGAATGCAAGGAGAGAGATGCATGAAGCCATTGACATTCTGAAGAGTTGTTTTTTGCTAATGGAAGCAGGAAAAAAGAAGAAGGTAAAAATGCATGATTTGGTTCGTGATGTAGCCTTGTGGATTGCGTCTAAAAGTGGTCATACAATTTTCACACGTACCGAAGTGGATCAGGGAGTGTTGAAAAATGATGAAATCATGAAAGATACGAAAGCATTAGCCTTATGGGATAAAAAAGGATATGATTTTCTTAATTATAAAATAAATTGTCCAAAACTTGAAATTCTCTTGCTTTTTTCTTCTGAAGGTGGCCTAAAAGTACTAGATGCGTGTTCTCAAAGCTTGGAAAAACTTAAAACCTTAATCATAAATCCAATGCTGAAAAGAGATAGGCTTTTTTTGCCAGAGTCGATGAAGTCGTTAAAAAATCTTCGAACACTTTGCTTGAGAAATCAAAATTTAGGTGACATATCTTTTGTGGAAAGACTACAAGCACTTGAGATTCTTGACTTGCATGACTCTTCTTTGGAATATTTTCCTGTTGAAATTGTAGAATTAAAGAATTTGAAGCTTCTAGATTTGTTCCAATGTGAGCTTGAGAAAAGTATACTAGGTTATAAAGTTTACGAAGTTGTAGGAAAATGTTTGCAGCTAGAGGAATTGTATTTGTACTTTGTCAATTACGAAGTGGACTTTCCATATGATGTCTCTTTCTCCAAATTACAGAGGTATGATATAGTAAACACCAATTCTTTTGACCTTAGGCGTACCAGAGCTATGAAAAAATACGCACTGTCTAGAAGTTATGTTACTGTTGAAAATTTTATATCATCATCAATCAAGGATCCCTTTATAAGAGCGGAGTTCCTTCATTTGACGAACCTTGTGAAAGAATATTTTCTGTTTTATTCAATCTGTCTTTCATCTATAGCAATGATACATATATATAACCATAGCATTAGAACCGTACAGATTCTTTTTCTAACATAACATCTGTAATTAAGACTAATTATAGACCCATTAATAGTGATTATATTCTTATAATTAAGTCTAATTATAGACTCATTAATAGTGATTATATTCCTGTAATTAAGTCTAATTAAGTCTAATAATGATTTTGTCCGGTAATATCCCCTCAAGTTGGAGCATGTAAGTCTTGAATGCCCAACTTGACCAAGATGGCTCCAAACTTTTTAGCACCGAGAGCTTTGGTGAAAAGGTCAGCTAGTTGTGTATGTGTGGGCACATAGGATGGAAGAAGGCGCTTGTGAATGATTTCATCTCGAACAAGGTGGCAGTCAACTTCAATGTGTTTGGTGCGTTCGTGGAAGACCGGGTTTTTAGCAATGTGAAGTGCTGCTTGACTATCACAATAAAGACGAATTGGGTCAGGATGAGGAACATGTAGAGAAGCGAGAATGTCTTTAATTCACTTTAATTCTCGGGTGGTCTTAGCCATTGATCGATATTCAGCCTCAGCAGAGGAGGCAGAAACCGTTTGTTGTTTCTGGGTTTTCCAAAAGATTGGGGAAGTGCCGAGTTGAATAAACATCCGGTGAGAGATTTCCGTGTCAGTGGACAACTTGCCCAATCAGAATCACACCACCCAAAGAGTTGTAAGTTGTTCTCTCGAGGTAGGAGTATTCCTTGTCCAGGATGCCCCTTTAAATATCGAACAACACGAAGAGCAGCTTGCCAATGCTCGGAGCGTGGATTTTGCATAAATTGAGATAAAGCTTGGACACCGTAGGCAAGGTCAGGTCGAGTGAAACACAGATAAATTAACCTCCCAACAAGTCTACGATAAGTAGCCGGGTCAGAAAGAAAAGAACCAGTAGCGGAGCTCAATTTGTGATTTTCTTCACATGGTGTAGTGGCGGGCTTCGCACCCAACAATCCGACTTCAGTAATGATATCTAAGGCATATTTCCTCTGACAAAGGAAGATTTTGTTGGGGGAGCGAGCAACTTCAACCCCGAGGAAGTACTTGAGGCGGCCTAAATCTTTCATATGAAAGCATTGATTTAAGTAGCCTTTAAAACATTGGATGGCAGTACCATTATTCCCTGCAATCACAAGATCATCAACGTAGACTAGCACAACCAACTGTATGTCATTATTATTGAGAGTAAACAGGGAATGATCCTTCGGGGATTGTTGGAAGCCGTAACGAGTGAGAGAAGAAGATAGTTTAGCAAACCAACACCTGGGGGCCTGTCGGAGGCCATATAGAGACTTTTGAAGCTTGCACACTGTCCCTGGTTGAGATTCTTGGAAGCCAGGAGGGAGTTTCATATAAACCTCATCATCAAGATCACCATGGAGAAACGCATTGTGAACGTCCATCTGATGAAGCTCCCAATCTTTTGCGGCTGCTACTGCTAGAGTTGTGCGAATGGTTACCGTCTTTACGACAGGAGAAAACGTCTCGTTGTAATCCAAACCCTCCACTTGATGATTGCCAAGAATTACCAATCGAGCCTTGAATCTTTCAATTGTTCCATCCGAGTTGTATTTGATTTTGTAGATCCATTTACACCCAAGTGCCTTCTTTCCAGGAGGGAGAGCGGTGAGTTTCCAGGTGTCATTGAGTTCGAGAGCATGAATCTCCTGTGCCATAGCATCACGCCACCGGGGTTCTCGGACCGCTTGAGAAAAGAACAGGGGTTCCTGCTCGGTGTGTAAAGAGGTAAGAAAACTTTGATGATGTTTAGAAAAGGAATCACAATTCACAAAATCATGTATAGGATACGAAACACCTGAGGATTCTGTTGAAGGAGGTGACGGAACAGAGGGCCTTGACGGTATCGTGGTGGCTGCGACAAAATCGCGTAACCGTACGGAAGGCAGCTTCGCGCGATGCCCTCGCCCAAGGGGAACCGCGACCGTCAGCGGTGGTGAAGAAACCGACGGCGCCGTCTCCGTCGGACGCGGCGGTGGATCCGCGGGTAGCGTCGAGGCTTCTATACATGGATCGGAGTCATTGATAGTGTAGTCAAAGTCATCTGTGAGGGTAGCATCCTCCTTGGCTGGGATGGGAGATGCAATAGGTTGGTTGACGATGCATTCATCTAGGTTTGAGGAGGCAATTTCATGAAGAAAATGTGGGTCCGTTCCAGTTTCTAAAGAGTTGGCAATAATTGGGTTTTGCAATGGTGGTGCAGTGTCCATCTTTTTGGCTTCAAAATATGGAAATTTATTTTCGAAAAAATGTACATCACGAGAGACAAAGAAAGTTTCTGTTTCCAAATCAAATAATTTCCATCCTTTTTGGCCATATGGATACCCGACTAACACACATTTTCGGCTACGACTATCAAATTTATCCCGCTGTCTATTTTGATTATGAGCATAACATAATGAACCAAATACTCGTAAGTGCGCGTAACTGGGTACACATCCATGGATCACTTCATAAGGGGTTTTTCCTTTTAGAATGGAGGATGGTGTGAGATTGATTAAGTAGCCTGCAGTCAAAACGCATTCCCCCCAAAATTTAATGGGAAGATTGCCTTGAAACCGTAATGACCGAGCAACATTCAGAATATGCCGATGCTTGCGTTCGACGCGTCCATTTTGTTGCGGGGTCCCGACACAGGAAGTTTGGTGAAGGATACCTTGTTGAATGAAATATTGTTTTAGACACATGAATTCGGTTCCATTGTCAGAGCGAGCCATTTTAACACATTTGTTGTATTGCCTCTCAACGAGTGTGAAAAAAATTTTCAAAGTCACTGATACCTCTGTTTTTTCTTTTAACAAATAGATCCAAACTGTCCGTGAACAATCATCCACAATTGTCAAAAAATATGAAGCACCACAGGATGAAGGAGTTTTATAAGGACCCCATAAGTCACAATGAATTAAATCAAAAATATTCAAAGCTTGATGCGCACTTAAGAAAAACTTATCTCTCGTTTGTTTCGATTTTTCACAAACTTCACAAACTTTATTCAACTCATCACGAGTACATTTCCCACTTATATCAGGAAGCATTTGCACAATCTTAAATGACGGATGTCCTAATCTTTGGTGCCAAAGTGCTAGTTGATTTTCCATCTTGACATGACATGCTTGAGTCTTCCGTACCCCACGATACCAATAAAGCCCATCTTTCCGTTCACCTGCTCCAATCAGCGTCCTCGAAGTGCGGTCCTGTATAATACACAATTTATCAGTGAATGTTGCAACACAATTTTCTTCATCCGTCAATTGAGGTACTGAAAGTAAATTGCATTTTAATTTGGGAACATAAAGGACATTTTTCAATTCCAGTCCTTCTTCAAGAGTCACTGTTCCCTGTTCGCAAGCTAGAACACGTTCACCATCGGGTAACCCTACGGGGCACCCTTGTATAGTTTCCTTTTCACTCAAATTTTCCAGTGACCCGGTCATATGGTTTGATGCCCCACTGTCAATAATCCACAAATCCCAAATGCTCTTACCAGTCATTTTCTCTGATTCATTTGATTTTTGTTTGCTGATCATATCAACCAGTACCTTCCATTGTTCATTGGTCAGACCTGCCATCTCAAGTTTCTTGTCGTCATTGTTGGCTTGACTGTTGCTTCCACTAGCGTGTGCCACATTTGCACGTGTCGGGTTACCTTTGTTTCGCATCCCTTGGCGTCCCCTGCCGTTCCATTTGCCTTCACTTTTTGGTCTGTCACCCCACCATTCGGGATATCCGATCAATTGGAAGCATCCCTTCATGTTGTGACCATTTTTACCGCAATGACTGCACGTCATTAATTTTTCTACCATATCTCCACGCCCTTTTTCTTTATAGTTGGCCTGCATCGCGAGACCCACGACCAACCCCCTTTCTTCCGTTGATTTGGCCATCATTCTCACTCTTTCTTCTTGTACCAACATAGCATATACGCGGTTCAGAGACGGCAATGGGTCTGAGGCCAGAATGTTTGATCTTACTGTCCCGTAGCTTGTGTCATCCAACCCCATAAGGAGTTGATGAACCTTCTCCTCCTCCCTTCGTTTTTCCAACTGAGCACCAATCCCACACTTGCATCCACCACACGTACAAGATGGAATTTTGTCACTGTTAACAAGCTCATCCCAAAGGACCTTCAATTTTCCAAAGTAAGTTGCCACCACCATTCCCTCCTGCTTGCATCTTGACAAGTCCGACCTTAGTTGTTGAATTCTAGGTCCATTCACGACCGAGAATCTTTCTTTAATGTCTTCCCACAAGTTATGTGCGGTCTCAGCATATGCTACTGTGGATCGTAAGCTTGGTTCAATGGTGTTTAGAATCCAAGAGACAATCATGGACTGCACGGTCCACCAATCTTCAAGGTCGGGTGCCTCATCCTCTGGTTGGATATGTGTTCCATCAATGAAGCCCCATTTTCTCCGGGCACGAAGCGAGATCTTTACTGCTCTTGCTCATTCGTCGTAATTTTCTCCGCGCAATTGGACTTCCGTGATTATGTTTCCGGGATTGCCACTCGCGTTGAGATCATATGGCGAGTAGGTCTTCTTAGCACCTCCTCCTTCGTGCTCTGCTTTGTTGGCATTATTCTTTTCTGGTGCATCTGCCATGGTTGTGCATCGTTGCCTTTGCTTTGTGTTTGTCGGGTATCAGAGTTTTGTGCGCTGATACCATGAAAGAATATTTTCTGTTTTATTCAATCTGTCTTTCATCTATAGCAATGATACATATATATAACCATAGCATTAGAACCGTACAGAACCGTACAGATTCTTTTTCTAACACCTTGGGGAGATTTCAAAAATAAAATCCCATCCATGGATCCACAAGACATGAATCACTTGATTGTCCTACAACTCGTATAGTGTGAAAAGATAGAATGCCTAATTGATACTAACAATATCAACAACAATATTGATTTTCTTCAACTTGAATTTGTGCTCCCTAAACTTGTTTACTTAAGGTTGGAAAGGTTATGGAACCTTGGAGAGCTGTTTTGTGATCCCTCTTCCCGATGTTCCCTCGAAAATTTAGAAGAGTTCTTGATAGAAGATTGTAGTAATTTGAAGAGCATCTCCTTTCCAAGGAAGTCTAAGCTATGCAATCTGAAGGTCCTTTTAATATCTGATTGTCCTATGCTGACTTCTCTCTTCGTGCCATCCGATTTCCAATCTCTAGTGTTGTTAGAGAAACTAACAATAATTAACTGCAACGCCATGAGGCACATAATAGATGAAGTGGTGAAGAAGGAAATGATGTTCTTTCAAGCACCCCAAGTCTTTCATATTTGACGCTCCAAAAATTAAGGATTATTTGCATTACTCAATGCAACAATTTGGAGTACATATTCTCTGAGAATTTAGCCGTACGGCTAGTCAGTTTGGAAAGTGTGGACATTCAATTTTGCTTGAAATTGAAGTATGTATTTGGCAGTGAAAAGGAATGTAATCCGACTAATTTCATAAATTTTTCTAATTTGCATACTCTAAGCTTGTCATATTTACCAATTGTGATTGACATTTGGCCTCAATATTATCGTCAACAACTCCCCAATCTTAAAAGGATAGAGTACTATGAATGTCCCAAATTGCTTGACTCTTCCATATGTAACATAATGACTGCTTCAAATCTCTTGCAAGAAACAACTTCAAAGGTAATATATTATTTTAAAATCATGTATCTTCCACATGAGCTTTTATAGAAATATAGTTATTATTTATTATTTCATTAATAAATGAATTTTCAATATGAATTAACATAGAAATGTTTAGGAATCAGTATGCTTTGTGAAGTGATGTTGTTTAAATGCATTAAGAATAACAATCATATCGTAGTAGTTTTTTATCATTATTTTTATTCTGATAACTATCAAGATTACAGTTTATATTCTTATTGTGTTTGAGTAGAAAAATATATTTATAAATTAATCATAATTCTATGGAATGGATAATCTTTTATCTAGTCTAATAAACAAGTATTTATTGATTTAATCAAATATATTTTGTTGAATTGCATTCAGACGTACTCATAATCGTTTATTTTTGGGATTAGTATTGTAATTTTTTTATAGGCTTTTTATATAATGAGTTTTGATCTAGTTTTTTTTTAATACATTTTAGGTCTGCTTCCTCACATAGAGTTTATTGAAAAATAATGTATATTCTTTTTAAAGATGCAATACATGTAAATAAATTTTTTTTTAAAAACGATATTGTAATGACAAGTGATAGATATAAGATTTTGAAGTGCGTTATATAGTGTGATATTTGAATTGCGTTAGATTGATAATTTAATGATAGAAATATACGCACTTAGTCCTTTATAAGGCAAAAATAATAAATTAAATCTGTACAAAATTCCATGCTTTGTATAAAAGAATATACTTATTTCCTTTTCATTACATGTATAAAAGAATATACTTATTTTCTTTTCTTTTGACTTAGAGACAACTGTTTTTTGCTATTTTTAATGGTGAAGGAATTTAGATTGTTTATTCAGAATTTGAAAATACATTGTTTACCCTTTATTGAGTAATAAAAAAGTCATTGCTAGAAAATTAATTCCGCAGAAATTCAATCCTTTCGTATGATTTTATGAAGTCATTAACGTAGTTAGCTAAATAAAATTAAGAGAAAACTTTTCCCCATATTTTAGTAAATGTGCAATTTTATTCATAATTTTTTTCAAAAACAAGTTTCTTGATTTGAATTAGGCATAACTTATGAATTGTAAAATGTAAGATATTAAGAATGAATTATGTTGTATATACAGGAGAATGAAATAGCATGGTTGATTACCAACACATTCAACCAATTGGGTTCTCTATTGTTTCCACTCCAACTTCAAAAGCTTAAATTGTCTCATCTTAGAGTAAAAGGTCTCTTCCAAATCCAAATGGGAGAAGAAAGGGGCAGTGGAGAACTGCTTCCTCTAAACATGGATGATCTATCCTTGAGGAACCTACCTGAGCTCAATTTCATATGGAAGGGCCCCACAGGTTTTCTAAGCCTCCAAAACCTTGAATATGTTACTGTGGATGGATGTCAAAAATTGAAAACCATATTCTCTACTTCCGTTGTCAAAATTTTACCAAAGTTAAAAGAACTGCTTATAGATAACTGTGATGAATTGGAACAAATATTTGATTTAGGTGATGCACAACAACTCCAAACCCTATATTCTTCCCAACAACTCTGCTTTCCAACACTATCAAGTATTAAGGTTAAAAAGTGCAATAAGTTGAAATGCATTTTTTATAATCTATCGGCTAGTCATTTTACCAGTCTGAAATCTTTGACAATAGAAGAGTGCTTTCAGTTACACAAGGCTTTTGGTTTTAAGCATGAAGCTGATGATGGTGGTGAAGAAGAGACTGGTAAAAAGGGGGAACGAGTACTACTACAAAAACTGAGAGATATAACACTCAAAAATTTGCCAAACTTCCAAGAGATTCACAACGGATTTAAGTTAAAAGAAGACGTTGTACATATCATAGAGGAATGTCCTAAGTATTCTCCAAGTTTATATCTACATCCAGGTAAAATTCACTTCTCCTTTTTTCTAGACACAATTACAATGTCTTTGGATTATGATGTTGTTAAGTCAAATATTATTTTATCAGATATGTAAATAGAAGGCTACAATTAAGCATGCAGAGTTAAGTATTGATTTAAAAAACAAAGTGTGCAATGGTCAATGCAACAATGCCTCAAGTTTTCACCCTCCGATGCAATAAATTGGTCAGGTAACGTTATTTTTTCTTTTGCTATTTTAGCAATAGCATCATGTGGATAATATATATTTCGGCCTCTTTTACTCAGTAATAAAAAGAGGTAGTGTTGCTTATTTATGTGTTGTATAAATATGCAAGTTTAATCATATTTGAAATTAATATAAGACATTCTTTTACTTTCATATTTTCTTTTCCTGTATGACTCATGAGTCATGATTTTCTAAATTTTAGTTCAAATACATAAAAAAAATTATAATTGACAGTATTTTTTCCTCTGCATATTTTGAAGTTCTTCAAATAAAATAAAAACATTTTTTAAATGACTAATGCTAACTCACTGGCCCCACTAGTCTGACACTCATTATGGAGAAGGAGCATAATATTAAAACATTGATACCATATAATTATTTTGTAGGGAGACAATTGCTGGAGGAAAGCAGAGTGTTGTGACGAGTTGGGGTGTGGGGGTAATATTGAAATTTGTACATAAATAATCAATAACAGAAAGTAAGTTCTTTCTGTTAAATATTATCAATGTGACTGTTTATTTTCTTGTTTTAGGATTCAGGAATTTGAATGGGAATTGGTGATATTGTGAGATGTTTAAGTCTTATGCCGTGTATTGTGTAATATGAAACACTCAGTGCTATATTTAAGTGTTTGATTATTTTCTCTTTGAATTAATCTTTTAGAGTGATTATCCAAATATTTAGATATTTATCAATTCATATCATCAGAGCTAGTTAGCAAATCCCTGTAAGAACTAAGGAAGAAGAATTTGAAATCCTGATTGGTACTTCAAAAGTACCTGGAATGCACCATCATAAACAAATATATCTTGTTGTTACAAAATTGATTAATTATAACTAACTAGTCAATCCTCTGTCAATTCATCATACAAGTAGCACAAAAAGAATAAATGAAAATTAGTAAATTTGGTTTCATCAATTCACAAGGTACTAATTAACATCCTCATATCTAATCAATTATTTTTTTCTAAAGAAAGCTATAATTTTTCAACTTCTATCTTGGCTTGATGGTTGGTACACTTCCACTGACAATGTCACTACCTGATACATCTCCTTAAATAAAAGGAGTCTCTATAGTAATAAAGGTTGTGAACTAAATATTGTACTTGAAGAATCACTTGTAACATATTCATCTCCCTTGGAATCTGGCTCAAGTAACATAGAACAAATGTATTCAAGCTCTTTAGCCACTTCTGCCATTTTAGGCCTCTCATCTGGTAAATCTTTGCAACACTTTAAGGCTAAAGTAAAAATCTCACTACATACTCAAATGAATAAGACTCGATACATTATGAACAACCAGAGAAACTCCACCAGATTAGTATGCCTTAACCTGAAATAAAAAAGGAAGAAATAAAAGCATTTAGGTCTTACTTGGATAACTTCTCATTAAGCACTTAAATAAAAAAATATTAAACCAATATTCTTAACCGTCTGTGTGAATATATATTTATAACTGTTATATTATCGTCGAAATTATTTTTTAATCTATAAATACTAGATACGGCAGAAAGTAAGTAAAATAAAAATATGAAAAGAAAGAGCAATTTAGTTTCAATATTTTTTCCTTTTATTCTACATTTCCTACATAAGTTGCATTAGCTATCATAAAACTAAGTTCTTGAAGGTTACCAACCAGCTTCACCTTTAGAATACCACCGACATTATCATATCTTGATTTGCTGATTAAAAAAAATATCATATTTTGATATTTTATACTGATCCGCATGAAAGGCATAGCCATCTGGACACTGTCTCGGAGATAGGTTCGGTGAAATAAACATGTTTGTGAAGATGTGGACTACATGTACTTGGACAGAAAGAGCCTATGAAGCTTCACTGTTTTCTGAGATTGACTTTGGGCTTTTCCTATGCAGCTTAGGTGGAAGGCAAAGAAGGCCTTCTTCTGGAGTCAAATCAGTGAGATACCACTCTGGAAGAGCTAGAATTCTAACATTGTGCAGGACCTACGGGCCGGGAGCAATATCAGGTATACAGTTTCTATTTTCACCTCTCCAAAGATAACGAAGGCGTGCAAAGATTTTCTCGAACCAGATGAAGATTGGTCCTCAAGTGCAAAGATAGAAGGAAGTTTGACTACAACACCCACTCGTTTAAAAGGTAAACTTTAAGTTTACGTCAACTTTATAAAATCAAGAAAAAAAAAAAGCTTTAGATCCTTTTACACAAATTTAGATTTAGTGACTTGTGTCACCTCTTCATTACTTCTAATATTGTTAACTGATTATAAATTATAAATCAGTTACAAGTGTCATATGATTTGGATCTCTGCACCATAAATATCAACTCAGACCTTGAATTCATTCTTCTCACTTTCAATATACAGAACGCTTCCCTATTTCTCTGTTTTCAGTATATATTCAAAAGGAAATATCCATATTCAGAAGAGAAGAATTTTATGTAGTAGAAAGTCAAGAAATAATAATTTATTTGATCACATTAAATTCTTTAATTTGGCAATCAAATATTAATCTCTTTAACAAATAATAGAACACCTTTGTTTATGATTTTGTAGGTTCAAAACTAAGCTGATAATAGATTAATTAAATTAATATATAAGTGACGAGAAGAAAAGTATGAGTTGTCTGTTGGTAGATTAAAACCCTGCTACTGATCAGGCCTAGATTCGATTCTCGGCTAGTTTTTCTGAAGAGCTATGACGAATCTTTTATCTGTCCTGATTTCTTGTATATATTCGTAACTTGTGCAGAGCTGAAAATAGAAACACAAGAAGATTGGAAAAAGAATTTGTTCTTATTGATAAAGTGAAGAAAAATTAAGGAATGAATTGCATCTTTATGAATTCTATAGACCCTTACTTGGAAACCGAGGAACTTCATATTTCTTTCGCATTCTTTATTTCATTCTTTAAAATTGCATCTCCACACCATTCACTTCGTGTTGTCTTTCGCATCCTAAATTCTTCTTCTTCACATTCTATCTGCACAAATCCTCAGGTATGTTTCTCAATTCAAAATCATCAATTTACTTACATTTTGTTACTCTTATATTACTCCTATTTTACATCCATCTCAACCATATAAATTAAAATTACTTTCCAAAGTGGTTCATCTTTTCAAGATATTAGTCATGTACTTTTTAGGCTTAATGTTCTTTTTTTTATATAAGTCTAGATCTACTTGTTTATTTAGCCTAATTAAATTGTTATCTCATCCATAATCTTTTATTTACTCATTGATTTCCACTAAGATCCGCATCAAGTTAATAACCATTAAATAATTTAATGTGATAATTAAGTCATACAAATAGATGATAATATATTATATACAATATTCATTATTCTTTCAAAATATTTTTTTTAAGAGTCTGAATTTCAACTAGACCTTAAAATATATAGTAATTCTCATAAAATACATATTAAACTCATATACTCATCTATCCTCACACAAATCTCTTAACAAATTTTACTTTTTTTGAGTGTCGAAAAGTCGAAAATTCTTTTACAGGTGGATTCGTCCCTCCTCTCTTTTTTTTTCTTCGGCCAAAATCAAATAACTCGACTTACAATAATCATCTTTCTACCATCTCGAAACTCCAACGTTTTATTCCGGTAACTCTTTATTCCAACAAAAACAATTAAACTTAATATTTCTCTGAATAGTGGATTAATAGATCAAAAGTTTCGCAGCCAGGTTGCTCTTAAATTCTTCTTCTTCTCACATTGTATCTCTGCACAAATCTCTAGGTACGCTTATCAATTCTTTACTGTCTTGAGTGTCAAAAATTCTTTTATAGGTGGATTTGTCCCTCCTCTCTTTCTTTTCTTCAGTCAACATCAAACAACTTGACATCTCGAAACTCCAACGTTTTATTACGGTAACTCTATATTCCAGCAAAACAATTTAATTTAATATTTCTGTGAATAGTGGATTAATAGATGAAAAGTTTCCCAGCAGCCAGGTTGGTCCTAAATTCTTCTTCTTCACATTGTATCTCTGCAGAAATCTTTAGGTACGTTTATCAATTCAAATCATCAATTTAGTTACATTTTCTTACTCTTATATTACTCCTATTTTACATCCATCTCAATCTTATGAACTTATGAAATATATCATCAACTATTTCAATAGTGAAAGTATATTAACAGTTTCAGCACCACCTTTCCGTTTCAATAATGAACAATATTTTCTTTATATTAATCTGACTATTTTAAAAATTGAACTCAATCTTGATTTTTTTACTTTTCTCATGTACGTACCTTTTAGGCTTAATCTTGTTTTTTTTTTATATATAAAGTCTAGTTTCACTTGTTTTTTTAGCCTAATTTCAACTTTCTAATAAATAACCTTATTCATTTTCATCTCTTCTCCAATTCAAATATAAAAAAGTATTGTAGGATCAATTTCATGAATACATAGAGAAGGGAGGTCAACTTACACCCAAAATTATTTTCATCATTTTGATCTTAGTTAATTCATCGGTTAAATATGAATTAGTTAGTATGATCATTACATACATAAATAAATAATTTCACTTCTGGTGATATCATATTTCATTCTCAAAATATTACTCGTTCACTTCTTGTATTTTTTGAGACATTTATCCTATTACTCTCTTGATAAATTAAACTATTCCAAAAAAAAAATTCATGTAAATGTTAAATTAAATCATTTTATCTGCAAATTCACTTTAATTCCTACCTCCATTTTTTCTCGTGATTATTGTGTCAAATTTTGATTTATGTCTCACACTTCAGCAACATCATCCAATAGAAACTAATTTTTAGATACTTTTTTAGATACTTATAGTGACTAAATTAGAGACCATTTTAGGAACTAAATAAATTTTTAGTTTCTAAATTAGTTTCTATTATTATTAAATGGTTTCTAAATTGATATTTAATTAGCTACCAATGTTTTAACTACCAATTATTTAGTTTCTAAATTTGGTAAATTTGGTAGCAAAAATTTTGGTTGCTAATTAGATACCGATTTAGAAACCATCTAACAATAATAAAAACTAATTTAGAAACAAAAAATTTATTTAGTCCATAAAATGGTCTCTAATTTAGTTATTATAGTAACTAATTATTTTTTTTTTCTAAAATTGGTTTCTATTTCATAATTTTTTTTAGTGTCATTTTCAATTAAAAAAATATTTATTTGTTTTAATGCTCCAAAATTTAAATGATTTCACTATAAATATTACGGTGTTGGTCATAATGAAAAGAATTGGAGAAAAAGGTTTTAAAACAAGCCATCAACAAATTTTACAAAGGTACATACACAGAAAAAAAAAATGCCTTTTAGAGAGGCTTTTGCAGCATTAGAAATTGAGAGTTTTTTTTTATAACATTTAAGCCACAATTATCCTATATGTACAAATAAGACAATTAAATTAAGAAAAAAAAAGAGATTTATTAAGAAAGCTGCCAACACATAAAAAATTTATATTCCCTCAATTATACTTTTATTGAAGAATTGCCTGCAGTAAAATAAAAAAATACAAAGTCAAATGATTGTTGCTTTTGAAACCCTTTAATACAATAGAGGGATAAAAGGAATAAACATCTATTTTGAATTTTATATTAGTTTTTGATACTTAAAAGAAACTAAGTACTAGAAAAAAAAATTAACACTTTAAAACTAAACTTGATGATTTATTTTTCTTTATATTTTTTTTTATCAGCAATGAATAAATAAAATTAAAGGGGATTCTTCAGGGGTATCCCAACCCATATACAGTAACCACAAGTGTGTTGGGTTTAATAGTGTCAAAGTTCAAGAGGGGGTGAATTGACCTTTTAAAAGTTTCTCGCAGAAACAGTGTTTAACACAGTTTACAAAATATAAATCGATTTATTTGGCAATGAACAGATTTATTTTGGCACTGTTTGTGTGTTTGAAAAGCTTTTATACAGCAAGGTTAATCACAAGATTATGCAGATGGATTTTTCAGATTCACACACACTGATATAAGAACGAAAACCAGTGAAACACCAAAACAGCAACCTTCAATTTCAAGCAAGTGATTAAGGTTCAATTAATGGCTTTGACAGATTATTGAGTGATCAATTACAATCAACCTGTTCTAATGGCTTTTAACAGATTATGAGTGTTCTTATTGAAATCAACCAGTTTTCCAAAAATTAAGAACAATATGAGCCGAGCCCAGAAAGAACAAATTTATTTTTGATTGAACAAATTTATTTCTTTGCTGTTTTAACAATTATGCAGAAACTTAAGTGCAGAGATTGAGAGAATGAACACAAGGCAGTTATACTGATTCACTCAACTGAGCTACATCCAGTCTTCACCTAAACCAAGGTGAAATTCACTAAATCACAATACAAACAAACACAATTCCCACTATTCTTGAAACCTACAAGAACTTAGGTACTCTTGCTGAAAAAACCTATTTCAGCACACACCCACTCTTCAAGAAACCCTATCAAGAAGAGTGTACAACCAAACTTTTACAAGAAATGAAAAGTGAAACGACTACACCTCATAGAGGATACACATATCTGCCTTAAACCAGTAGGCAAGATTGCTAGAACAGTAGCAGCACCTCACACCAAGCTTTTGGAACCAACCAAGAACAAGCACTTTGTGATTTTAGGAATCTTTGAAGAACAAATGCTAATTCTATGTAAAATCTTAATTCTCTGTTGTAAAACTTGTTTTCTCAAATGTGTGAACAACTTTTAAACTCATAAACAAGTTTTCATTTTATAGAAAACCAACTTATAACATATTTTTGAAAAACAGTTAAAGCTGTTATAAAATGAACAGATTGAAAATAAAATGAACAGATTTATTTTCAAAAAGCAGTTAGAGAGTTTGTTATGTGAGGAGACTTAGTCAACCATTCTGGTGCAGAGATAAAACTGTAAAACGTTTAAACTGGACATGGCACCAGAGACAAAAAGAATCTATTCATTTACAGATGAACAGATTTATTTTTCAAAACGAAAACAGAAAAGCTTAACTATTTGAAACACAGTCGTTTTGAAAGGTAGAAGACTTAGTCAAAATACATGATGCACAAAATCTAATTTTCACAAGACTTAGCCAAGGCATCACTTTAAAAATGAATCTGTTTATTTAGAAAAGAACAGATTTATTTTTATGCAGTAAACGTGTTTTATGTAAAACATGTGAAAAACAGTTTAAGAAATCTTATGCTTGTTCTTATCACATGGCCAGTGGTTATGAGGTGAGTTACTCAGCAAAAAGCCCACTCTTAAACAACCTCTAAGCACTACCTAAGACACACTTAAAGCAAAGAAAAATACACATGAAAAGTACATATAAGTCTTCATCAAACACATGTGCAACAACCATCTTCAACAAAGTGGACTTCCTATATCATCCACAAAAGAAACTCTCCTTTATGGTTGGAGCAGAACAACCATAAAGTGAGAAAAACACATCTCATCGCTCATGTTTAGGTTTAACAAACATCTTTATCGAACCAACACATCTGGACTTACTCACTTAAAACTCCAACAGCTTCAAATAAGCTTTCTGGAGAACCCGGCGATGTGTCTACCTCGGCGATTTCCAGTTATCTGATCTTCTGTTCTTCGGATACGGCGATGATGCATAACTTCAGCGACCACCGACTACGCACGCATGGAGAACGTCACTTCATCGACCGGCGGTCATGTTGACCTAACTTCGGCGACCACCGACTACCCACATGGAGAACGCCGCTTCATCGACCGGCGATCATGTTAGCATTTGCGTAACTTCGGCGACCACCGACTACACACGCATGGAGAACGCCGCTTCCTCGGCCGGCGATCATGTTAGCATTTGAGTAACTTCGGTGACCACCGACGACACACGCATGGAGAATGCCGCTTCCTCGACCGGCGATAATGTTAGCATTTGCGTAACTTCGGCGACCACCGACTAAACACATATGGAGAACGCCGCTTCATCGACCGGCGATCATGTTGACCTTTGTATAACTTCGGCAACCACCGACTAGGCACGCATGGAGAACACCACTCGCAAGGAGAACGCCGCTTCCTCGACCGGCGATCATGTTGGCATTGCATAACTTCGGCGACCACCGACTAGGTACGCACGGAGAACGCCGCTTCAATCGACCGGCGATCATGTTGGCTTTTGCAAGAACGCCACTTCATCAACCGACGATCATGTTGGCCTTTGCATAACTTCAGCGAGCACCGACTACGCACGCATGAAGAGCGCGCCACTTTACCATAACACCTTCCATTACCTACAGCACCTACTCCTTTAGCACACCTGCAACCTGCGTTCTCTCCAGCCCCAACACCAGGGATCCTCTTGCACTAGACAGCCCCTTTGAAGGCTTTCTACCAAGCCGCTCTTCTGCTCTTGATGACAACTCCTCTATTTTACCTCTGTTCCTACAGTACCTAAGGCCTCTCCTCAAGAAAAACCTTTCCAGCAACCCGTTACTTAAAGCTTTTGATACAGATAAGTGGATTTAGGACCCAATCAGCCAGAGAATAGTTACAACGGTGACCTTTATACTTTAACAATTGCCATGATTTGAGTTGAGCCAACAAGAAAGTCTCTTCCGCATCAACAACACCTTGTTTGAACACAACAACATTCCTATGCTCCCAAATACTCCTCACTACACATGCCCAAACTCCTTTCAACAAGAGATTTTGCTTACTACTCACTTGAGGCAAGCAGAAGTTTTCAAAGTGCATCAATGGAACATTGTGTTGCACAAACGAGATGCCAATCCATTTAAAACACTGCGTCCATACTTTCAGGGCGAAGGGACATTCTAAGAAGATATGATGGCACGATTCCTCCTTTGCTTGACATAGCTCACATAAGATTGTGTTTAACAACACTCCTCTCCTCCTCAAACCAACTCTAGTTGGGATTCTACCTAGAAGGACTCTCTAAGCTGTGGTTATAGTATTGGGGAAAGCTTTGATTCTCCACAGATACTCAAACACTTCCTGGTACGGACTTCTGACCTGTTTAGCTAGGTATTCATATGCAGAATGCACAGAGAAAGACCCCGATCCATCACACCCCCACGTCAGGACATCCTTTTGATCCCTTAGCAGGCTAACTCGGTATAAAAGTTGGACAAGGTTAGTTTCCAACGGGATTTCCCACTCAAACCTATCCCTTCTCCATCTTAAATTCCACCTCCATGCGGCACCTACCCATTCCCCAACCTCACTCACCATTAGACCCTGGTCTAAGGATAGTGAGAACAGTCTAGGGAAGAGGGATTTGAAATTCATACTGCCAATCCACACATCCTCCCGGAAGTTCACTTTCTCACCTCCTCCTACCTTCCATACTAAATTATTTTTCTTTATATATATATAAGAAGAAAATAATGAAATAGAAACGGGAATAAATTAGAAACTAAAAAAAAAATTGGTTTCTAAATTAATTACTATTATTGTTAAATAGTTTCTAAATTGGTATTTAATTAGTTATCAAGGTTTTAACTACCAGTTATTTAGATTCTAATTTGGTAGCAAAAACTTTGGTAGTTAATTAATTAAATACCAATTTAGAAACCATTTAACAATAATAGAAACTAATTTAAAAATCATTTTTTTAATCTTTAATATGGTCTCTAATTTAGACACTACAACAATTAACTATTTTTTTTCTTCTAAAATTAATTTTTATTTAATAATTTTCTTGTAGTGATATATATATATATAAAGCAATCCCACAATAATTGCTTTTATCTTTATGTAATATAATAAGTATGACATAATTTTTATTTATTGTTTTTTTAATTACATCATTTTTTCTAGAATACTTGACATAATAATATTTTATAACTAATTAAAGAATGATGAACTCATTCATGTTTAAGAAACTTGTATCAACTTAAATGGAGGACTTTTTTCTTTCCATCGCAACAAAGATTGTAGAATATGCAGTATCTCCAATTTTAGACCATGCTAAGTACTTGTGTTGTTTCCACAACTTTGCGTTGAATCTTTCAAATGACAAAGAACAACTAGAATTGACACGAGACAGTGTGAAGAAGAAAATTAGTGAGGCCACAAATAGGATTGAAAAAGTTGAGCCACCTGTTGAGAAGTGGTTGAAAGATGTTGAAAAAGTCTTGCACGAAGTGCGACTCCTAGAAGAAAGAATTTTGAATGTAAACAAGAGCTATTTGAGAAGGAAATGTCAATATTCTCTTGCAAAAGAAATAGAAAGAAAAACAACTAAAATGATTCAGCTTAATCGTGATAGCAAGTTTGAACCATTTTCTACAATTATTGAACTTCCAGGCATGAAGTATTATTCTTCCAATGGTTTCTTTATGTTCAAATCTACAGAAGCATCGTACAACAAACTTCTAGAAATATTAAAGAATAAAAGTGTTTCCATGATTGGGTTAGTTGGATTAGGAGGCTCAGGGAAAACTACTTTGGCAAAAGAAGTGGGTAAAAAGGCTGAAGAGATGAAACTGTTTCATAAGGTTGTCATAACAACAGTGTCTCAACCGCTAGATATCAAAAGGATCCGAAATGAGATTATTTTACAATTGGGCTTGGATTTAAAGGAAGAATTAGATATAGGTAGAGCACAGAGACTATCACAGAGATTAAGAAAAGATACTACTCTTCTAATCTTGGATGATGTATGGGAAAAACTAAACTTTGAAGATTTAGGTATTCCATTTGATGAAAGCTACAAGGCTTGTTGTATACTCATAACAAGTCGCAGTAAAGAAGTATGCACTTCTATGCAATGTCAAAGTATAATTGAACTTAATCTCTTGAGTGACAAAGAAGCATGGACTTTGTTCACACATTATGCAAACATAACTGATGTCTCCTCAGAAGCTTTGAAAGGTGTGGCAAGAAAAATTATTAATGAATGTAAGGGATTGCCCATTGCAATTGTGACGGTCGGAAGCACACTAAAGGGGAAAACTATTGAAGATTTTGAGTTAGCATTGTCAAGGCTAGAAAATTCTAAGCCACTAAATATTCCAAAAGGCTTGACAAGTCCTTATGCTTGTCTTGAATTAAGTTACACTAATTTGAATAACCAATTGGCTCAATCTTTATTATTGTTGTGTTCTATGTTTCCAGAGGATTATGAAATAGATTTGGAAGATTTATTTCGATTTGGAAGAGGATTTCGCACAGTTGGGACGTTTGGAACAATGGAGAATGCAAGGAGAGAGATGCATGAAGCTATTAACATTCTTAAGACTTGTTTTTTGTTAGTGCAAGCTGGAACAAAAGAAAATGTAAAAATGCATGATTTAGTTCGTGATGTAGCCTTGTGGATTGCGTCTAAGAGTGGTCAATCAATTTTCACAGGTACTGAAGTGGATCCAAGTGTGTTGGAAGATGATGAATTCATGAAAGATATGCAAGCAATAGCCTTATGGAATAATGTCACAAAAAATGGTTTTCTTGATTATAGAATAAATTGTCCGAATCTTGAAATTCTCTTGCTTTATTCTAAAGGTCGCATAAAAGTATCAGATATGGCTCCTCAAAGTTGGGAAAAGATTAAAACCTTATCAATCAAAAGTTTAAATAAGGACAATAAGGATTTGTCTTTGCCAGAGTCACTGAAGTTGTTAAAAAATCTTCGAACACTGTGCTTGAGAGGTCATTATTTAGGTGACATATCTTTTGTGGAAAGACTGCAAGCACTTGAGATTCTTGACTTACGTTACTCTAATTTTGAAAAACTTCCTGTTGGGATTGTAGAATTAAAGAAGTTGAAGATTCTGGATTTGTACAGATGTAGGATTAAGGAAAGGAATGTTGAACCTTACAAAGTTGTAGAAAAGTGTTTGCAGTTAGAGGAATTGTATTTGCACTTGAGAAATTTAGAAAACTACTTTCCACATGACGTCTCTTTTTCCAAATTACAGAGGTATGTTATAAAAAACATCTTTTCTGTGTTCGATGATACTACAATCATGAAAAAATACGCACAGTCTAGAAGCTTATTAATAGACAAGTTTGATGTTGCTGCTCAAAATTTTATATCACTACCAATCAAGGATCTCTTTATGAGAGCAGAATTTCTTCATCTGGAGAACCTTCGGGGAGATTATAAAAATATAATCCCATCCATGGATCCACAAGGCATGAATCACTTGACTGCCCTAGAACTCCGATTGTGTAAAAGGATAGAATGCCTAGTTGATAACACTAGCAATACCAACAACAATATTGATTTTCTTCAACCTAAATTTGTATTCCTTAAACTTGTTTACTTAAGGTTGGAAAGATTATGGAACCTTGAAGAGGTGTTTTGTGATCCCTCTTCCCGATGTTCCCTCGAAAATTTAGAAGAGTTCTTGATACAAGGTTGTAGTAATTTGAAGAGCATCTCCTTTCCAAGGAAGTCTAAGCTATGCAATCTGAAGGTCCTTTCAATATCTAGTTGCCCTATGCTAACTTCTCTCTTCGTGCCATCCGTTGTCCAATCTCTAGTGTTGTTAGAGGAACTAAGAATATCTAGATGCAGCACATTGAGGCACATAATAGAAGAAGTGGAAGAAGGGAACAATGTTCTTTCAAGCACCCCAAGTCATTCATATTTGACGCTCCAAAAATTAAAGATTCTTTGTATTGAAAAATGCAACAATTTGGAGTATATATTCTCTGTGTTTTTAGCCGTAAGGCTAGTAAGTTTGGAATATGTGAGTATTGATTCGAACATGAGGTTGAAGTATGCATTTGGTAGTGAAAAGGAACGTAATAATGCAGTATATCCGAGTTTTCAGCAGACTGATACCAAATTCTTTTCTAATTTGGATTCTCTATATTTGCGGGAGTTACCAAATCTGATTGACATTTGGCCTGAATATTGTCGTCCACATCTTCCAAATCTTAAAAGTTTAGAATGCAGTGATTGTCCCAAATTGCTTGGCTCCATATTTGAGATGGTGACTGCTTCAAATCTCCAGCAAAAAACAACTTTAATGGTAATATATTATTATTATTATTATTTGTTATTTCGTTAAATTGATTAAAATAGTTTTAAAGATAAATGTACCTTTTACAGAGATTATTAGGAATGTGTGTAGTTTCTCCAATGTTAATGTTGTTGTTGAAATGCATTAAGAATAACAATCATATCGCAGTAGTTTTTTTATCATTACTTTTATTCTGATAATTATTTATATTCTTATTGTGTTTGAGTTGAAAAATATATTTATAAATAATCATAATTATATGAAATGGATGATTTTTTTATCTAGTCTAATAAACAAGTATTTATCAATTTTTTTTATCAGCAAGTATATATCAATTTAATCAATTATATTTTAATGAATTGTATTCAGAGCTACTGTACTGATGATCGTTTTTTTTTTCGATTAGTATTGTAATTTTTTTTATAGGTTTTTTAAATAATGAGTTTTAATCTAGTTTTGTTTTCAATATATTTTAGGTCTGCTTCCTCACATTAAGTTTATTGAAAAATAATATATATTCTTTTCAAAGATGAATACATGTAAATAAATAAATAAATCATACTATAATTACAAAGTGATAGATATAAGATTTTGAAGTGCGTTACATAGTATGATATTTGAAGTACGTTAGATTGATGATTTAATGATTGAAATATATGCACTCAGCCCTTTATTTAGCTAAAATATTACAAATGAAGTCTATAGAAATTCCATGCTTTTGTATTTATCTTTTTCATTGCATGCATAAAAGAATATAGTTATTTTCTTTTCTTTTGACTGAGAGACATATGTTATTTGCTATTTTTAATGGTGAAGGAATGCTAGATTGTTTATTCAAAAATTGAAAATACGTTTTATTACCCTTTATTGAATGATAAAAAAGTCACTGCTAGCAAATCAATTCCGCAGAATAAAATACTTTCGTACGATCGTATGAAGTCATTATTCAATTTTTAATTTCGAAATGTGTATTATGTTGTGTATACAGGAGAATGAAATATCATGCTTCATTACCAACACATTCAACCAACTTGAATGGTTTTGGTTATGTGATGTTAGAGTGAAAGATCTCTTCCAAATCCAAATGGGAGAAGAAGGGGGCAGTGGAGAACTTCTTCCTCTAAATTTGGATATAACTTATCTATACTTGGAGAATCTACCTGAGCTCAACTTCATATGGAAGGGCCCCACAGGTTTTCTAAGCCTCCAAAAGCTCCACTTTGTTAACATATATGGATGTCCAAAATTGAAAACCATCTTCTCCATCACTGTTGTCACAAGCTTACCAATGCTGGAAAACCTGTATATAGATAACTGTGATGAATTGGAACAAATATTTGATTTAGGTGATGCACAACAACTCCAAACCCTATATTCTTCCCAACAACCGTGCTTCCCAACACTCTCAAGTATTCAGGTTGAAAAGTGCAATAAGTTGAAATGTCTTTTTTATAATCTATCGGCTAGTCATTTTACCAGTTTGGAAACTTTGAAAATAGAAGAGTGCTCTCAGTTACACAAGGCTTTTGGTTTTGAACAAGAAGCTGATGATGGTGGTGGAGAAGAGACGGGTAAAAATGGAGAACAAGTTCTACTACAGGAACTGACACTTATCACACTAAAAAATTTGCCAAACTTCGAAGATATTCACCACGGATTTAAGTTAAAAGGAAATGGTGAACATATCATAGAGGAATGTCCTAAGTATTCTCCAAGTTTACATCTAGATCCAGGTAAAATTCACATGTCCTTTTTCTAGACACAATTACAATGTCTTTGGATTATGATGTTGTTAAGTCAAATATTATTTATCAGATATGTAAATAGAAGGCTACAATTAAGCATGTAGATAAGTATTGATTTAAGAAACAAAGTGTGCAATGGACAATGCAACAATGCCTCAACTTTTCACCCTCCGATGCAATAAATTGTTCAGGTAACGTTTTTTTTTTCTTTTGCTATTTTAGCAATAGCATCATGTGGATAATATATATTTTGGCCTCTTTTACTCAGTAATAAAAAGAGGTAGTGTTGCTTATATATGTGATGTATAAATATGCAAGTTTAATCATATTTGAAATTAATATAAGACATTTTTTTCAAACGAAGAAAATCACTTTTAAGATGACAACTGTGACTCGTGTGAAATTGTTTACTTTATAGAAGTTAATACACTTTCATATTTTCTTTTCCTGTTTGACTCATGAGTCATGATTTTCTAAATTTTAGTTCAAATACATAAAAAAAAATTGTAATTGACAGTATTTTTTCCTCTGCATATTTTGAAGTTCTTCAAATAAAAAAAACATTTTTTAAATGACTAATGCTAACTCACTGGCCCCACTAGTCTGACACTCATTATGGAGAAGGAGCATAATATTAAAACAGTGATACCATATAATTATTTTGTAGGGAGACAATTGCTGGAGGAAAGCAGAGTGTTGTGACAAGTTGGGGTGTGTGGGTGAAATTTGTACATAAATAATCAATAACAGAAAGTAAGTTCTTTCTGTTAAATATTATCATTGTGACTGTTTATTTTCTTGTTTTAGGATTCAAGAATTTGAATGGGAATTGGTGATATTGTGAGATGTTTAAGTCTTATGCCGTATATTGTGTAATATGAAACACTCAGTGCTATATTTAAGTGTTTGATTCTTTCCTCTTTGAATTAATTTTTAGAGTGATTCTTCAAATATTTAGATATTTATCAATTCATATCATCAGAGCTAGTTAGCAAATCCCTGTAAGAACAAAGGAAGAAGAATTTGAAATCCTAATTGGTACTTCAAAAGTACCTGGAATGCACCATCATAAACAAATATATCTTGTTACAAAATGATTAATTATAACTAACTAGTCGGTCCTTTGTCAATTCATCATACAAGTAGCACAAAAAGAATAAATGAAAATTAGTAAATTTGTTTTCATCAATTCACAAGGTACTAATTAACATCCTCAGATCTAATCAACTATTTTTTCTAAAGAAAACTATAATTTTTCAACTTCTATCTTGGCTTGATGGTTGGTACACTTTGAATGACAAGATCACTACCTGACACATCTCCTGAAATAAAAGGAGTCTCTATAGTAGATGATAAAGGTTGTGAACTAAATATTGTACTTGAAGAATCACTTATAACATATTCAGCTAACATAGAACAGATGTATTTAAGCTCTTTAGCCACTTCTGCCATTTTAGGCATCTCATCTGATAAATCTTTGCAACACTTTAAGGCTAAAGTAAAAAATCTAAATGAATAAGACTCAATATGTTTATCAACAACCAGAGAAATTCCACCAGATTGGTATGCCTTAACCTGAAATAAAAAAGAGGATTTAGGTCTTACTTAGATAACTTTTCATTAAGCACTTATATGAAGAAGAAAATAAGAAGGTGAAACGAATTAATCTTCTCTTATAAGTTAAAGTTAAGTTGTACACAAGTTAAACCAAGTTGAGTGAATTTACCTTGATTAAATTGTCTAGAAGAGAAACCATGACATACCTGTCTAGTCCTAGTAAATTTTCAAAGAACATATTGATCAATAATAGGATCAATATCATGCCCAATATCTTCGGTCTCAATTTTAGTAGCATTTTTATCATTGAGAATCTCAGAATTAATATTAGCTTTTTCAAGAAAATCACTACTGAATTTAGTTTGATCATTAAGATAAACTGATAAAGGAATCTAAAAAAAATGTCTATTCTTCTCAGAAGAATGTGTAAGGAAATTAATCTTCACAAAAAAAGTAACATTCCGAGAAACATTAATATAATGAGGTAGAAGATCATAAAAAAATATAACCTTTAGAATTTGGTTTAATAAAAAATATATATAACATTAACACAATGATCAAGTTTCTTTTTATTAACAAGGATAGTAGACATGTAGCATAAACAACATCTAAACACACCGATTTGAGTTATATCAAACACTTTATCATATAATTTTTCAAAAGAATAAAGGTTTTGAAAAAAAATATATCAAATGAACAACTTATTTACTTTATTTATCAAAAAAACACACAAATTTGTGAGAGAAAAAATTACTTTATTTAAAATTATGATAAACTAATCTTAACGTAATGAGGTTGAATCTAAATTTACTCAGTTAAAAATTTTAGATGCATAAATGAAAATGAGTTCAAAACTTAAAACTTTAGAATATTCGTTAAACTTTAAAAAAATTATTCCTTACACCAGTCATCTATGCTAATGACATTTTATTTTACTCGCGTGAACTTTAGTATTAAACACTAAATGTATTAAACACTAAATGTTAATGCACAAATATATAGAATAATGACCTGTTTGATCTCTATTTAGTTTACTCAATTTAAGCAATTCTAATATTAAAAAGATCGATTTAGTTCATTGATTGGGTAAAAGAATTTGACTCGTTGATTTTTCAAAATGGATACAGTATTTTTTTTTTTTACATTCATTAAAATTAACGTTGCTGTCTTTAGTTATGATTTTTAACCATCCTAAATTATTGCAATAGTTTATAATGTGATTCAATCACAGTCATTATTGTAGCAAGTTTTCAACTTTACATAATTTCCTAAAGTTAGTGACAATGAACTATTATCGGGTGATAGTGTATAAAGATTTAACATTATGTCCACTGAACAAAACAAAATAAAATAATAATAATAATAATAACAATAAATATCACAATTTTATAATAGAAGTGACGAAATAAAAAGCTTAAAAAGTATACCTCAATAATAAATAAAAAATAATAAAGTTTGCGAGGTGGAATTTCGCCCCACCCATTGTGAAGACAAATTGGGCTGTTTCTTCCTGCACCTCCGTACCTTCTTCTCTCACTTCCATAGATTTTCATATTTCCAAAAATGTCCTTCATATTTCCAAAAATGTCCCTCTGTAATATTCCGGACCCTCTGTAATATTCCGGATTACATAATCCAGAAGTCATTTTTTAAATTTGTAATTAGCTTCCGGATTATATAATCCGAAAGTCCTTTTTCATATTCATGATTACTTTACGGATTACATAATTTGGAAATCTTTTTTAACTTCTGGATTATGTAATCCGGAAGTCTTTTTTCAAATGCGTTTCTGGATTACATAATCTCTATGGAGGTGGCACAAGAAGGATAAAAATGTATTTTCATGTTGTGTATGGAGGTGCCAGAAGAAGATATGGAGGTGCAGGAAGAAACAGTCGACAAATTGTTTAACACTATGAATTGGGCGAAACATAATGAAGTCCGAACTCAACATAACCAACATTTTTAGTAAGAGCTAGCACAAGCCCAAAGAAAACTGATACTGCTACATTACCAATAACATTCTATATTACTGTAAGTAAGAGAATTCCAAATTGTAAAAACATTGAAAAAATAAGTAAAGAACGTTGCAAACCATTCACATGAGACCAGACGGGTGGATTATACAAATATTAGAGCAGACTAAGGAAATTTTGAATCTCTAATGAACCCTTAAGGAAGGGTTGTATGGCACAGCTTCTTACAAAAATCGATGAAACTTAGCAATGCCATCAGAATATGTCTAGTATAGCTAACATGGTCATCACTTCTCCGTACTAGTACACATGATATTGACTCATATACACTAGAACCATAAGCATAAGAAAAACATTCCAAGACAGAGAAATGAAGATAGCCAAAGCAATATACAAGATCACCTTCACATTTATTCATTATTAGGCAGCCAATACTGGAACCCGTTTGTGGCCCACAACGTGCTGTCTAAGCATATTGTAGCTATTTCTGTAGTGGTCGAGTGAGAAACATAGCTGCCTTATGGCCTCACGTTTCTCCTCCGCTCCTTCTAAGATCACAGTTTTTTGCCTCTCAACCTCCTCCTCCAGTTGCTTAGCTTTTGATTTTAGCTCTTCCGCTTGTTTATGTGCCTCCTCCATTCCAGCAATCAGTTGTACATGTTCCATGTGTAGCTGGTTCAAATGACTGTTGAGGTGTTCAATCCTAACATCTTTAGAGTTCACCTCTTCCATAAGCGAACCAACTTCAACATGGAGATTATCTTTCTCTAATTTTAGAGTATGAAGGCTAGTGTTGAGCTCTTTTATGTTGTTCTCTCTCTGCTCAATGTCCGCCTTTAACAGCTGAATCTCAACCCTGAGTGCCTCCTCCATCTCTACTTTTTCAGACTGGATCTTTCTGATTTCCTCTTCAAATGAACGGCCTCGACATTCCCAATCTCTGATCTGCTCTTCTAAATGAGTCTGTTCCTCCAGCAACTTTGACATTTCAGACTTCAATTGAGCTTTCTCCGGGAAGATTTTCTGCTCAGCATCAGATACTGCTGTTTTCAAATCCCTGATCTCATGGTCTCGGTCAGATAGACTAGTCTTTAACCTTGCAAGTCTTTCATTGAGTTTGGTGCTCTCTCTTTTCTCACTATTGAATTTGTTTTTCCAAGAAGCAATGTCTTTAGTAGCCAAATCAAGCTGATCCAACAACTGCTGAATTCTTTCAGATGATTTATTGGCCTCAAACTTCAGTGAAGTAAATTGTGTTTCTGAAGTTTTAAGATTTTCTTTGGTAATTCTTAGCTCCCTTGCAAGGGACTCAATCTTCGCATTTTGCTCAGACAACTCCTTATCCACACCATCAATACTTCCTCCAACATCTATCATCTTGTGCTCCAGGGCTTCGCCTCCATTATTGATGTGTTCTTTAGTTGATGAAAACTCAAAACCAGACTCCAAATTCTGTGCATTGAAGGGTCCGTATTTTTCTAGCTCAATTTTCAGTTTAGTAATTTCTTCTTCTGAAAGTCTTAACTTCTCGTTAACATTCATCAGTTCTTGTTCATATGCATTGATTTTGGTATAAAAATCTTCAGTACTCTCATTTCTTGATCCCCTGGATGAAACCTCTGCATGTTCCTCTTCCTGCATCCAAAGCTTTCCTTTTACCTCACGTAGCTCAGTTTCCAACTCCATTATTCTTCTGTTTATCCCCAGATCACTTCCATTCTGTAAGAAACCAGAATAATTATTAACCGATGAATCATCAGATTCGTCCTCAGAATCCGTCAAAGTAGAGGATTCATCTCCATCTTTTTGTGCATCAGAACCATTTCCACTAGTGCCAAGAAAGTAATCAAATCCAGCAGCTCGGTTACTTGATTTAAGACGATCCCCCCTCTTTGGAGTTGGAGAAGGCCCAGCAGAGGACGGTTCAGAGCCGGCATCAGAAATACCAGAACCTTGGGATTGGAGATCAGAGGGTATATTCTTTCGCAATTCTACTGTCACATGATCATAACGTTCAGCCAGAGCCCGGTAACCACGGTAAAATTCCTCAACCAGAGCAACCAATTCTGGCCTCTTTTGATAATACATTTCAGCCTTTTTGGCAAATGAATCTGCATCCTCTTCTATCAGCTTCAACATGCGCTTCACACTCCGATCCATCTCTGAAGTTGAAAATCACATCATTTTCTTGGAACACTTTAGGATAAAAAAGGATTGACTTATATACATAACAACATGCAAAACATGTCTGGGAATAATTTTTGGATGGGAATGATTTTACAGAACCTGAACAAAAATATCTACCCCTTTAGGAAAAGCAGGAGTTTGTATATGTTCCACAGTTGAGCATGAATGTCGAAAGTACAGTTACATGGTCTACTAAAGATAATTAACTAGCATTCCATTAATCAAAAGAAAAGGATAATCAATATTCATAGATATCTTACAGCAATGTTTGGCTTCTCTAAAGTGAGGGTGGAGAGAGAAGTGTGGAATTATAGCCATTGATTAGAAAATCAGTGGCTGAAATTATGATAAAATATATATTCATGTATTACAAACTACTATGAACTATGAGGTTGTTATTGATTTTCAATCATTGGTTATCCATCCACACTTTCTCTAACTATGAGGTTGTTATTGATTTTCAATCATTGGTTATCAATCCACACTTTCTCTAACTATGAGGTTGTTATTGATTTTCAATCATTGGTTATCAATCCACACTTTCTCTTCTAAAGTTCACCCACTCACATTAGATATGCTAAATCTCTTTATAGGATATAATAATTTCAAATTACAATAGTAGAGTCCACTTAAAGATAGAAACACGTCAGTTGAACTGTTGAAGAGTTATCATTCGAAACACACTTTTCCCCAAAGTTTTAACAATATTTATTTTGTAGCTTTTCTGCTGAATACACGGAATATTAGAATCTAGCAAAAAGTTTGAACATGGCATATCAACTAATAAAAAATGTTTTATGGCTCTCTAGTCGAATAGGTTTTAGTACTCGCTCCTCAGAAATGGCAAATAGACAGATTAACGTAGTGGCAGAAATGGAAAAGTTTGTCAATTAGGCAGGCAGTGGTATTTTGTGGGTATAGGAATTTAAAAGGTATAATAGATAGAATCAAAGTGTAAATAATATAAAAGACACCCTACACCACCAATTAACCTGATCCAAAACCAATTGAAAGGCATTGTTTGTTGGTGAGGGGATGTTGCTCCAAGACCTGAACATAACCTAGACCAGTTAAATGTTGTTGATCCTTATTCCAAGCATATATGTACTAAATAGATAGGGAGGAATTACCGGAACACCTATTTACCTACTTACACCCCTGTTCAATTTTAGTTGTCTAAAATAATTGGGTTGATTCGTAAGCCATGCTATAATGATGTTCAATTTCTACAAAATTAATACAAAATTTTAGGCCGATTGACCTTAATGCAGTTTTGATTACGCATTAAGCCTTGCCACATGAAAACAAAGATTTTTTCTGATAAAGTTCATGAAGCTTTTGCACAAAAAAAGTTTCATATGAAGAGAACTTACATTTAAGAATTACAAGTAACAGAGCAACAATTTAACTTTTTTTCACAATTTAACCATAAGACAATTGCAATTGCATACCCTCAAGGTTCTCGAAAAGCCACTTAGAATTCTTGGGACTGATGTGACTATCCCACCACCAAGAATGGGACTTCCTCGATTCCAACCTCCTCATTTGCTTGCTAGAATGAACCTGAAATGAAACACAAAAAAACACCATTAACATGTGCATCAATGAACGCATCATTCTTCTGAAGCAACCTACATGTATAGCTCAAAAATTAAGCTCCGTCACACTTACCCGAGAAGCTGCCATTTGCGAGAGCTAGTTCTAGCCCAAAAGAGAAACTCTGGTGTCAACAACAAGCCCAAAGAAGAAAACAAACATCAGCATTCAAAGTTCAAAAGATGGAATAATTAGTTAGCGTAACGCCTGAAGATGGCTTAAAAAGATGACAACAAAGCACTTAATATGATATATTACGATATGAATGCTGTGATTTTCCCCACACTATCACCAATATGGGCCCCAACTACGTGGGCCTTCACTCTCCCCGAAAAGGCCCAAAGTGGAAAAACAGATACCAACAGTGAAATCAAACAGTCCACCGAAGAAACGAGAAGCACATGGCCATATCCATGAGTAGGGCGCGGAGAAATTTAAAAACCAAAATTAAATAAATAGTCATAAATTTTGACCTTTTAAAAAAATTATCTTATCTCGACGCCCAAAATCACAGACAACTGGCTACAGCTATATCCACGCGTCGTGCAGCGCAATCGCCTCATTTAAACGTGGTAGTTGCATTTGGCACTACGCACGCAACAACAAAAAAACTCTCTCTCTGACTATTTTTTATTTAAAGCAAAAACTCACGAAGAAAAGGATTTTATTTATTCACGATAATTACGCTGTTTTTGAGTAATTCGATTTCCCGATGAGTCCAAAAACTAGTTCGGTGTCGCGGGATAACAATGACTACGAAAGAAACAAAGTTGTAGCCGCGATAGGATAACGATGAAAACAGACAAAATACGAGAATCCTCCTCCTCGCGACCAAGATTCGATGTCACACATGTAATCTCAATACTCCCTTCCCTTCGAACCAAACAAACAAACACAATCGAATTTCGGACATAACAAAAACAGTAAGAGAAAATGAAAGTGAATTAAGGAGAATAATCGGAAATGGAAAGGAGAAAGATGTTCTTACACGAGAGAAGGGCGTGTTTGGAAGCAGTAGCAGAAACTGTGAGAAAAAGCAATGGATCTGAGAATAGAGAAAGGGAGAAGAAGGTAAGAAGGGTGGAATATAATGAGAGAGAGATTTTGATTTGAAGTTTGAGGAGAGATTTGTGTTTGTGTTGTTAATAAGAAGAAGAGAGAGAGTGAAGACTGAAAGCAAAAGAAAGTGCAGGGAAAGGAAGGGCTTGCTCCATTTAATGTCCACTAAGCTTCCACTCTTCGCACATGTTCTTCTTTTCTTTCTCTCTCTCTCTCTCTCTCCCCTTTTTTCTACCTTCTTTTTATTAGTAATCACAATTACATATAGAATAAAATTTTATTTAGAGTAATTACATTTTTGAAATAAAAGATCATATTATGATAAAACAATAAATGCTTTTTTGAAATATAATATAATAAAATAATAATTGCTTTGAATGTGAAGTGGAATGAAATTGGTGAAGTATGATGATTACAGATTACATTTTTATACGGATGCTTTCGTACATACACGTATTTCTTCTTGAATATTGAATTCGCCTTCACAGTTCAAACGCGACGTTGATTATTATTTTTTATTATTTTATTTTTTTTGCCTTTCATAAACAAATGTTGTTGTTGATTTCACATCTGGGCGCGTTGAATATCAAAGTTGAATTAATTAATTAATTAATTAATCTAAGGAAATACACGTTTAAACGTGGCAATGCCGTCCATGGGGGCAAAATGGACTTTTGGTGCAGTTGGAGGTTGCAATTGGTAATCAATCTTTTTCTTAATTCCCCGTAAGAGAAGGTGCATGGTGCAATTCATGCCTCAAAAATAGAAGAAAAGTAAGATACCATTAATTACGAATGTTGAAGATTGAGGTACCTAACGTTACTCAATTTAACAATTAATCCAAAATTTTGAAAACAAAGTTAGATTAGAGTAATGCGTATAGGCTTTAATAATGCAAGGGACCATCGTAGGATTCATTTTTTTTCAAAAAAAACGCGCTATAATTAACTCTCTCTTTAATTTAACTTGGAAACACAAAAATGATAAAGATGAAAGTTGTATTATGTAACGGCAAAATATTTATTGGTCGTTGATTTAATTACCTGATATGCTGACACTGTTTCGTTTGTTGATTTAATTACCTGATTACGTTTAATGCAAATCCAATTGGAAAGTTAAAAAGGGAATAACACTTCGTAAAATACGTGAGTAGCACAAAAAAATATAAACTGCTCTATGTTTCGTAAAGAGATTTAAATAATTTTTCATTTAGTTTAATAGGATTTTGAATGAAATTTTAAAAACTAATTCAAATTAATTTTAGATCTTTTAAGCCAACAAGTTGATAATTGATTTCTCAAATATACTTTCATAGCATTTGTGCTCTTTTTTTATCTTTCTATCACTTAAATTCTTTAGTTCAAAATTTTCACTCTTTCTTTTACACATAATTTCACTTTTATAAGCTTTATTATAGATATTAAAGAAAAGATTTAAAGTGGCTTCATATAAATTGGCTTTTTAGGAGACACGATGACAATCTCGCGAAAAAAAAACAAGTTCTATGTTTAACTTAAAGATTAAAAAAAACTAATTCTTTAAAGTCATGTCATGTATCAAAGGATTGTACAAAGAATCTACACACATTTATATTATATAGAGAATACTTAATGCATCTTATAATTTAGACATAGACATACATAAGGTAAAGATTAAGAACAGTAGCGTAAGATGTTATTAAACCTTATTTGATTAAAATATTAAAGTTTGATTCAATTTTATCGTTCTTCCTTGCATTTTTATTGTTCAAAAAGTGATATTAATTACTACAACCAAGTAAATAGATCAAAAATATAAAAAAAAATACAAAAAAATAAAATTGAAAAGTAGCGAATTAGCTTGCAAATTCACCCTATGACAGGACGAGTTACTAACTAGAGTTTGTATAACATTGGCAGGTCAGTGACAAATCAAACTATAACAGATCAGACTAGTCAATTTTGTCACTCCTATAGAAGTAAATATATACATTCGTATTGAACCACGTTAGGTTGTATCCTAACTCCTTTGAAAAACTTAAAACCATATAAATCTAAGTAAACTTAGTTAATATTGAAAAAGATTTTTTTTTTAAAAAGAATAAAGAAGAGAAAGAAAAATTATTAAAACAAAAAAACAATAAAAACCAAAGAGAAGGGTAAAAAATATATTTTAAATTATCTAATAAATTAATAATATTTTACTAATTTAAAATAAGAAAAAAAATGTAACATAATATATATATATATATATATATATATATATATATTCATCTCTCCTCTCATACTCAATTAGAAAATTTAGATATTACCAATGTCAATACCAACTTTTTCAATCAATACGGGTTTATTCGTCAAAGTCGGATTAAATTTGGATAATACTCCGTATATGAGTTAATTTATCATTTGTGTCTCAAAACAATAACAATTCCATACAAGAAATCATGAAATAATACCAAAACTTTTAGACGGATGTAGCTTCTTCAACTAACAAACCAAAACATTGGTGAAAACTTGAATCAATTTATATAACAAATTTCTCAGTTGATTAAGCCTGTGAAATTCCAAAACACTCATGATAATAATGAAAAAAGAACAGACAAAAAGTTAAAAGAAAATAAAAGTTAACTCTAAATCAAAATTATAATTACTGAAAATAATCTAAACTTATTCACATACTAGGTGCTGAACCTAATGACGAAAAAAATTAAAAATCCACTCCAAAAAGTTATAAAGGACACGCAAAAAAAAAAGAGAGATATATTTTTTATAAATAATTAAAATTATAATTTATATCATTAAGTTATAACTAGAATTTTAATATTTATCATTCATAATATTTTTAGATGATACAAACAGGTTTTAAAATGTGTTGTTTTTTTAATATTATATTCCTCAAAATATTTTTCCTAATTGTGAAATAAATAATAAACATTTTCAAATAATATAAAATGATTTTTTTATGAGTAGCCTTTAAATTACACGATTTTACTAACAAATTAATTTCAAATAATAAAACAAAATTATTACCTCATAATTTAAAATGCTTTTCTTTTTTCATTGAGTGCTTGAGCCACTCTCTTCTCTAGTGACCCAACAGTCCAACATCTACCATGAATTATGCATTCTGCATAACTCCAAACCCAACATCTTTTCAGCTTCAACCACTGCCTCATCATATTCAAGATATTCCAATGTGATTTTATGCACACCCTCAACAGTACTAAATTAATTTAATATTTACATAAAGTAATTCAAAAACTGAAAGAAATAATTATGATTTAAATTTGTTTTCATAGTCTTTTTTCTATAATCGTATTATTTATGAAATCTAATTTTTATATCAATTTTTATACTACTTTTTTGTCAGAGTGCAAAACAAATAATAAAACCCTTAAGAAAATCTACAACAATAACACTATACATGTATACTTTCAAATACAAATATTAAAATAAAATATATTGCCTCATAATTTGAAGTAGGAACTTTAAAAAAAGCCTTGAGGCACCCTACAGTGACTGAACATGAAGTAGCATGAATTATTCATTTATATGCATTATTATGCATATGTCGAAAACCTGTCACTTGAGAATGTACATTTGCATTATTTCTGGCCAAAAGAAAAAGTCCTTTCCCTTTTTATTTTTGTCTTTTTTAATGGCCGAAATAAAAAGAAACTCCAAAATATAAAAAGCACTTTTAATTGAGGGACCCGACTTTCAGAAGTCAATTTGTAGATAATGCTTAATATCCTACAACTTTTATTTTTTTTTTCTGTCACCCATGAGTCTCACCTCTTAGTCCTACCTATTAATCTATTGTTAACTAAAACTGCAAGTCTCATGGAATAATAATCATCTCTCTCTTCTTGGAGATTCTGTTATGGTCACTTCCTATTTTCAAAGACAAATTTTAATATATATTTTTCAAAATAAACATTTAAAAGAAAATATTGAAAATCTTCTCGAATATAGTTGAAACCAATAGAACAATTAAACATCTCCTTGGTTGGTCGCTCGGTCTGCACCTCACTCTCCCTGCTCTTTCACTCCTCATCCTTATTAGTTTCGGACTCAAATGATATCTGTAAAAGGTACTCCGAAGCTTAAGTCAAACTTCAGCACTCGACATTCAATATTTAGGATTAGATAATTGCGTACCTGATACTTTGAAATTTGTGCTAATTTATATAAATATTAGCAAACACGAGATCATTAATCAGTCTCACGATTGATCATGTCGGTCGATCTGGACCGGATTTATAGTTAGAGTCTCAGTCGTACAGACCATATCGATAAAAAAAATGCTTTTCACTTTAATTTTCAAGTTAAATTTACTACTCACGTTGAGAATATGACTCTTTGATGACCCAATTTTCAATGAATCTATTCATGTGTTGGAAAATTGGCCGAGATTTGATTTTGGGAAAACTAAATTCTAGTAGGGATTTTATTTTTGAACGTGTGAAAAGTATATTGTTCTAGTGTAGAAATTAAGAAAGAATAAATTTATTTGGATAAACTTTTTTTTTAAAATCGGTATATTTTGGAAAAAAAAAATGGCTAATTTGATTATTCGACCTATAATGAATTTTTGTATAAACTAGACTGGAATACGAAATTTTTACTATTATTGTGTAACAAAATAATTACCCACTAAATCTAATCACAGTATTTTTTTTTTGCATAAAAGTTGGGTTTTGGAGTTATTACTAATTAAAATAAAATTAAAATGAGAGAATGAAATGAAAGTTCAGAGACTGATAAAATAGTTTATGTTTGAGCCTAAGCTTCTTTTTCTTTTTGTACCCCTTTTCTTTTGGGCCTGCTGTTTGGCCCATTTTCCTTCTTTGCGTTTATGCTTTTTATACCCATGTAATACTTTTGTATTTTTTTACTTTTCAATACACGTTTATTCATTCTCTCTCGTTTCTCTTCTCTCTTCTTTCTCTCTTATGACTTTCTATTAAACCTGGCTTAATATTTGAGATTCTTTTTTTGGTTTTCACTCCAAATATAAAGAAATATCTAATTAAATATATACTTTTTACAAAATTTAGAAATAAGAATATGACCAACTAATTATGAGTAACGAAGGAAAGAAGAAGTTGAAGAGTTACTTTGTTGTTGCATGCCACAGTGGCACACACCCCATTCATTATAATCCTTTAAAATTGCAAACCCCATTAGCTATAGGACGATGCAATCATTGTATTCCACCTCTTTATTTCCGACACAAACCTCCAAACATATGTTTCATTTTTCTGTCTTAGCCAAAGCCTTCACACTGCTATGTTTCTAAAGTTTCAAACGTGGCCTTGTTTGTGTCAAATATGCTTGATGCTTTATTCTTATCATGAGCTGAACATAACAACATTTTTCCTAGTTTTGATCCAAGCAAGTTTTATAGATCTGAGACATATATAAATACAACATCCTGCAATGACAGAATTTCCTCGTGAAACAACTGGTCAAACAACTGTCCTTAATAATTTGATCATTAAGGAACAATGATGAATGGCAAAAGCAGCTTCCTTGTTTGCTTTTCTTTTGGGACATTTTTTCTCCTACTCACCCACGTCCATGCTGAAAGTTAGTACTTCTTTTTTCTCACTTTCTTTTTCTTTCTTGATGTGTTTGGAAGAATTTGTTTGTGGTTAAAAACACTTATCCAATTACTGAAAAGGGTTATGAAAATAACTTCTGTCAATGAATTACTTATAGTTTGTTTCAACAAATTGTTCAAGATAACTGATTACAATTTGCATGAAAATGATTTAACCTGATTTATATGATTATAAAAAAACAACTTATACTTAAACACTCACATTCATAAACCTTAATCCTTATTATACTATTCATTTTGGTGATTATATCTTGTAGAAAAATTCATGAGACTAGAAAAGAAACATGACTTTTTGTGTGCTTCATTTCAGATATAACTGAACCAAGGAAAAATGCAAACCGAAGTCCATTTGAGAGTTGGAGGAGTGCTTACTTCTGCATGATGAATGTAATGAGTTACATGCGATTGCTTTTTAAATTCCTCTTAATGGTTATCAACTGCTGTGCATTAGCAATGAACATAGTTTGATTAATTTTATCTCTTTGATAAAAATGCTTATTATTTCAACATATATGTGCAGACATCAGATTCTTGCACGATAAAAGATGGATACACACTTGGAATCAATGGTGTGCTAAATGTGCATGATTCTGATATCAAGACTTTTTGCAACGATGGATGCTATGACCACACTTTAGCTGTCTTAAGTTGCATCCAAGATGTGAAGTCGGACTTCTTCTTCCAGACCAAGCAACCCGTTTCTTATCTCCAGAATGTTACTGACAGGGCTTGCGCTAGTCAGCTTTATGGTAACAAATTTCTACATATTTGGATCAATTTCTTACAGACATTTTTAACAAAAAAAAAGTTATTTTACAAGTTCAGATTAATTTAAATATATTAAAGGTTTTTTAAAAAAACAAGTTAACTACATGGTCTATCTTGTACAATTGTGAAGGATCCAATCAACTGAATAGACTAAAATGGTACATTGAAGACACAAGAGAGGTGCAATAAAGAACTGAAATCACATTGTTATTGTTATGATACTTAAAAGGATAAAAAATAGAATTAAACCTAAACTTTAGAAGGTTTCTAGTAGCAATGAATGAAATGAAATGAGTTTTGGTTATGCAGGTTTCAATACAAATGTTACGACTAAGAATCCTAACAGTGCCACCAGTTTGTACGGGAGAGTTTATATGCCTCTTGTTTCAGCACTAACCACCATGGCCTTCATTGCCACCTTTGGTGTGTGACAGTTTTCTCAGCCTGATGGGAATGGATAGGGAACAGAAGATATGGCAGAACACATGGATTGAGTCTCATGATTTCATATGCAATCTATACAAATAAATAAACTAGTGGTGTAGTTACTCACGACAAGGGAAAATATAACAGACATCTAATTATAACAACAATTACTTGCTATTATGTATGTCGTTATACATACCTAAAATACCAAACTATGTTCATAAATATTCATATAGAGTAAATTTTGCACTGAATTATTCTTGATATAATTTTTCTTTCAAAGTAAGAGTTTAATAATTAATGTCAAAAATTATATTACCAATTAACGAGAGATCATTTTAGTATGGATTTTAATATGATTAGTATAAAAATCAAAAAAATTACAGCTTATTATATGTATATATGTTAGTTATTCTTAGTGTAATTATTATAAAATTAGACACAACAATTTATAGTCCGATAACAGTGTAAAATTCTTTACATTGACGCTCTAATTAAATTTTAAAAAAATCGGCATTATATGTATATTTGATGAAATAAATAGTGTTTCCCGTATAGGATTTATCCTTTTAATAACTATTTAATTGCGGTATGAAAAAATTAAGACAGTTTAAAT